>NC_041224.1:56268307-56321142 GCF_002837175.3 Physeter macrocephalus
AAGTATAGTTGATTTACAGTGTTGTGTTAGAGTCAGGTGTACAGCAAAGTGATTCAGTTATATATGTGTGTGTGTATATGTATACGTGTGTGTGTATACGTAGACGTGTGTGTGTATACGTAGACTGTGTGTACGTAGACGTGTGTGTGTATATGTAGATGTGGGTGTGTACGGAGACGTGTGTGTATATAGATGTGTGTGTACGTGGACGTGTGTGTATATGTATACATGGCTGTGTATGTGTATATGTGTGGCTGTGTGTATGTATATGTGTGTATAGACGTGTGTGTATGTATACGTGTGTGCATATATGTATGTGTGTATGTATACGTGTGTGTATATATGTATATGTGTATATGTATATGTGTGTGTGTATATACATATACATATATATTCTTTTTCAGGTTCTTTCCCATTATAGGTTATTACAAGATATTGAGTATAGTTCCCTGTGCTATACAGTAGGACCTTGTTGTTTATTTTATATATAGTAGTGTGTATCTGTTAATCCCAAATTCCTAATTTATCCCTTCCTCCCCGCCTTTCCCCTTTGGTAACCATAAGTTTGTTTTCTGTGTCTCTGAGTCCATTTCTGTTTTGTAAGTAAGTTCATTTGTATCATTTTTTTGAAGATTCCACATATAAGTGATATCATATGATACATGTCTTTCTGTCTGACTTACTTCATTTAGTGTGATAATCTCTAGGTCCATCCATGTTGCTGCAAATGGCATTATTTCATTCTTTTTTATGGCTGAGTAATATTCCATTGTGAATATATGTGTGTATATAGATATGTGTGTATACATATATAATATATAATAACAGTATATACTTCTGTATATACTATACTTTTTGCGCCAAAATGGACAACCTGAATCTCATGAGAAACCCTCAGACAAACGCAAATGGAAGGACATGCTACGTGATATCTAGTCTGTATGCTTCAGAAATGTCAAGAGCATGAAAGGTCTAAAGAGATGCCACAAATAAATGCAGTGGATTATCCAGATTGACTCCCAGTTCAGGAAAAAAAAGCTATCAAGGACCAAATTAAGTTTCTTTTAAACTTGACCTTCATCTGCCCCTACTGGCATAGCCCTGTTCAGATGCATAGCTCCGTATCTGTAGGCCTCACTGGCCTTTTCTCCAGCCCTCCACTCCCTACGCTAGATCCAGATCCAGACATTTCTCTGCTGAAAGTTCTTCAGTGGCTCCTCAAGCCTTCAGGCTTAATCCCAAGGTCTGGAGTGCAGCCCACAAGCCCGTCATGATCCCAGCCCCCTCTCTAGGCTTTGCTTCCCCTACTACCATGTGTCAGAAAGCGGGGATGGGAGTCTTAAGACTTCACCCCGACTAACAAGTTAGCCTTCCACAGTTTCACGGATGCTGGTAAAGACACGAGACTCCTGAGTCAGAGACGAAGGACAGTTTAATACTCACAGGGGTAGCAGAGTGACATTTGCAGCTGTTTCTCAAGCCGCAGTTCCATAGGGTGATGTAACCAGGGCCTTGTAACGCCTCCACTTGCAAGCTGCTTCACATAATGAGCATCCCTCTCAGCTTAGGAAACCCCAGTGTGTAAAGGGGGGTGGTTAGCAAACTTGCCCAACTTTTGCCTCCAAGAGAGACATGATTTTACTGGACAGCAAACAGATCTGCTCTCTGCCCTGGGAGGAGACACTGCCTTTATCTATACAAGATGACTTGCTACATAAACATCTTTGAAAAGATAGTGTGGAACAAAAGCTGTCAGAGCCTCTGCTCACAGATGCAGGGAGAATCTTCTCCCTACCACTTCTCCGACACTGAGCTGCTGCCATCCTGATTCTCTGATCGCACCCCACACTCTCGTCTGGTTTCGGAGCTCTGCTGCCTGCAGTGGAATGCCATTTTCATCCCTAAAACGCACACCACCATGCACGTAAACATGCACGCACGCTCCTTGCCCTGCTAACTCCTTTATCTTTCAAGAATCAGCTCCTCGGGGAAGCCTGACAGCCACGTCACCCCCAAATGTAGGAATTCTGCCCCACCTTTGTGTCCCCAGGGTCAGTGTACATTATCACAGGACTTAATCTGCTCCGTTGTCATTACCTGTTTACACGTCTGCTTGCCCCTCAACTCTCAGTGCATGGAAGGCAGGGGCTGTGTCCTGCTTTTCTCTGATCCCCAGTGACCAGCCCACAAAGGGAATCATTAAGGATTGGTCAAAAGAATAAGCGGATCAGTGAATAGACTGTTATTTTAAAGCTGCTAGCAGTTGCTTCCTGTCACTTGAGGGGGAGTAGAACGTAAAAAACGGATGAGGGTGGAAAATCTTCATGTGGGAAGGGGCAGGGCAGCTGGGGAGGTTCATAAGCATTTTCTACATTCTGGGGGAGGGACCAAAAATTTGTCCCACTCCCCCTGTTGCGGGACAGAGCGCTTGGATAAGCCCTCTTAGTGACCCAGACTTGAGGCAGGTAACTACCCAGCGTTTCTGTGAAAGCTCAGCCCCAGCTGTAACAGTCCAAATGCTGGCGTTGCAGGCTGAGGTGCCAAGCGTTCTGTCTAGTGATCCAGTGATACAAATTGGGTGCATCTTTAACTGGTCTGTGCCCTTGCAAAGAGCACTGTTTTTCTAAAATGATGGATTTAGCTCTCCTGGAATGGAAGGTTGTTGCCTCACCTGTGATGTTATTTCAGACTAAGCCAGTGGTTCTCAGGAGTGATTTTTGTCCCCTCAGGATGTTTGGCAACGTCTGGAGACATTTTTGGTGTCACAAGGCGGAATGCTACTGACATTCAGTGGGTAGATGGGCTGACCAGGGATGCTGCTAAACATCGTACAGTGCACAGGACAGCCCCCAGACAAAGAATTATCCTGCCCCAAATGTCAACAGTGCAGAGGCTGGGAAGCCCTGGACTATTGTGATTGTCTCGGCTGGGCCACGCAGAAGGAAAGAGCAGATCACACGTTGCAGAGGATGTTTTTCCAGAAAGAATGAGGTGCTCTC
Organism: Physeter macrocephalus; assembly: GCF_002837175.3. Lineage (NCBI taxonomy): Eukaryota > Metazoa > Chordata > Mammalia > Artiodactyla > Physeteridae > Physeter > Physeter macrocephalus. The sequence goes on from NC_041224.1 coordinate 56,271,307, forward strand.
GCTGTCGGTCATCCTGGGGCAGGAAAGAGGAATGGAGGCCTAACCTCAGGGGAGGGGAAACACAGTCAGGGCTCCAGGCCAGGAGAGCAAGACTGGCACCTACGACCTGACGGTGGGAAACCCCCAGGGACAGGGATGATCATTGCCTTTGGGGAATACTGATGACAGAGACATCTGACTTTCCTCTTAGGCTGTAGTTGCCTGTGTCATCCCAGGACCTCAGTCAAATTTTGTTAAACTCCAAAGCCTAGTGAGTTGTTGTTGTTCTTAAAGCTACCATTTAATGAGCACTTACTACGTGCCAGGCATCATTCTATATCAAAGGCTGGCTAACATTTTCTACAAAAGGCCAGATAGCAAATATTTTAGGCTTTGTGAGCTGTATGATCTCTGTCACTACTACCCAACTCTGCTTTTGTTAAAAAAAAAAGAAAAAAGAAAAAAAAAAAAGGCAGCCATAGAGAATATGTAAACAGGTGAGTCTAGCCGTGTTCCAAGAAGATTTTATTCACAAAAACAGGTGGTGGACTGGATTTGGCCCATGGGCCATAGTTCACCAACCCCCATTCTATATGCTTAACAGGTATTAATTAGTCTGCGTAACAACCCTACGACAGAGGCATTGTGTTCTCATTTAGCAGATGAGGTGACTGAGGCACAGAGGTTGAGTAATATGCCCAAAGTCACAGTGCCAGTAAGCAGCCAGGCTGCCGCTGACCCTGACCCTCACGTTCGCCCCAGCAGCAGCCTTTGGAGGGTCCAGAGCCTGGGCGGCAGCAGCAGTTATGAGGTGGTGAGAGGGCACCAGCAGACAAGCCCTGGCGATGGTCCAGAGCTAGAGGGGAGAAGCAGCAATGGAGAGATTTGTGACCTTCCAAACATTCCTGGGGGGTCTGGAAATAACAAAAAGAGGGGATCTGGCAAAAGACGTGAGCTTTCTGCAGCTACCCACGGGGGAACCTGACCTAAGTGAAGGCTGACTGGTCTCTAAACATTGACTTGCTGTTGAGCCCCTTCTTCACTTACCAGCTTTCACAAAGAGGAAGTCCTTTCTGATATCTAACCTATAGCGCTTTTGCTGTTATTTAAAGCTGCTCCCTCAGTTTTCCCTTTTAGGGGAAAAACTTGCTGTTTGATGGTTCTTCTCACACCTGAAAGCCTTCATCCAGGCTACTTCTTTTTTTTAAATTAATTTATTTTTGGCTGTGTTGCGTCTTCGTTGCTGCGCGCGGGCTTTCTCTAGTTGTGGCAAGCAGGGGCTACTCTTTGTTGCGGTGCGCAGGCTTCTCATTGCGGTGGCTTCTCTTGTTGCAGAGCACGGGCTCTAGGCACGCGGGCTTCAGTAGTTGTGGCACACGGGCTCAGTAGTTGTGGCTCGTGGACTCTAGAGTGCAGGCTCATTAGTTGTGGTGCACGGGCTTAGTTGCTCCACGGCATGTGGGATCTTCCCGGACCAGGGATCAAACCCGTGTCCCCTGCATTGGCAGGCGGATTCTTAACCAGTGCGCCACCAGGGAAGTCCCCATCCAGGCTACTTCTGTCTCCCTTCCAGAGGGGTGTGAAGTGCAGTGGGAAGGTCAAGGGCTTTGGAGCCATTGACCAAGCTGCCAATCACAGCTCCACCACCTACTGGCTGTGTGACCTTGAACATATCTCTTAGATTCCCTGAGCTTCGCTTACAAAATGAAAGTGGCAGTACCCACCCGGCAGGACCCCAGGGCTGTTGGCAGGAATAAACGTGGTAGCGTAGCGTCTGTTTGTGATGGACTCACAAGACATGCTGGTTCCCAGGCCCTTCTGAATGGAATAGTCTCAATTCCTCCTTTCCGCACCCCCACCCCCACCCCCGAGCCCTTAGGGGCTGTTTTCCAACCTTTTAGAGCAAGCTCTCCCTTTCACCTCACCGGAAAACAAATCTAGGGCTCCCTGCGTGGCTCCTTTTACTTCTAATGAGATATGCATGGTGATGTGGCATTTCGTTTCAGACTGGTTTCGCCTCTGAAATCCTGCCATGCCAGATCAAGTGCCACCTTCTCCCTGGTGCCTTCCCTCACTCCCAGAGCCAAAAGTAAATAGAGAAACAAACCATTCTTTCCTCGTTTACTCAACAAATGTTTCCCCAGCACCTCTCCTGGACTGGGCTCTCTGCCTCTGCCCCAGCAGCCCCTTTGGGGAGGGTGTCACTCCCCACACGGTGTGCATGGTGTTCTCCTTCTAGATAGCTCCCCTTGAGGCTAGAAAGGGCTCCTGTGCAAACCCGTACCCCTCGAATACTGCCTTGCTTGCAGCAGGCTCGTGCTCAAAAACCACCAGGGAGGAAAACATTCTCCAGTGATAATTTAGCACATTAGCCTTAGCTGGAGAGCGAGAGCTTGGTTATTAACCCCAGAGGTACCTATGCTTCTCAAGGCAATTAAGTGAAGGAAGAGCATTAAAGTCCTGCAGTTCTCCATTTTTTTTCCCCACGGCGTAACAAGGTTTCTGACCAGACATCTTTGCACACTCGGTCTTCCCTGCAGACCTTCCATGCTCAGTTTTACTCAGCGCTGGGGCATTCCCTGCTCCATCCTTGCTGATAGAGACGTTTAAGCATTACACCAAAAGGTTCATCAAGAGCTGGGAGGCTCTTGGGAAACTGCCAAAAGGAAGCACTGAGGGGTGGCTGTAAGTTCTCACCCAAGCACCGCTCCAAGCAGTGAAATGTCAACACACATTCCCGTAGCTCAGAAACCAACGGAGAGCCTCACTCCAGGTTCATGGTGTAGGAGATGGAGGTGTGAGTGTCGGGGGTGTGGACACATCTAAGAATGTAGGTACACGTGAATGTGGATGCATGCGTGCACACATATGTGTGCATGTGTTAATGCATGCATACACCTCTTTCCTGAATCACCAGGACCGAGCACGGGGCAGGCAGCTCTCCTCATTCAGTCTCTGCCGGGGCTCCTGTCTTGCTGCGCTCGCAAGGTTTTCCTCACCAGGAGCTACTTCCTGCCCCTCTCCCCACCCCCAGGTCCACCCGCTCTCTTTGATCTTCTTTTCTTCTTCACTTACGCGTGTCGTCTATTCCCTGTTCTTCCTTCCAACTCTCATGTTTCCGATTCCAACCACCACACTCCTTCAGCTGTCCATCCTACTCCCAAGAATCCGAAAACGGTATTGATTCATTACTGTCGCTGTAGGACCCCTGACATCTCTCCCAGCCCTGTGCTGCCTACAGTATCGATGACTTGACTGTATTGATTTTTTTTCCCTAGCAACCACACTGGTCTTTGACCTACATTTCCCTTGAGTGTGTCACAAGGAACCATATCAAATGTTTATTTATGTCAACAGGTATTAAGTCTATTGTGTTTTCTTTAACCACTAAGCCTTTTACTCTGATGTAGGGAAGAAAAGCAAGTGAATTTGGCATAATTTGTTTCTGGCAAGTCTATATTACTTACTTTTTCAAAAAAAAATCACTGCATTTCCTTAGTGGCGTTTGCACAGCGTTGTGATGCGTCGTGTAGGGTACACAATGCCTGGCATAAAATGAGCACCCACCAAATGACTGGGAAAATACACGAGACGGAAATCAGGAGACACAAATTCCAGTCTTGGCTCAGCTTCTCACGCTTGGGCCACTTGACAACTCTGAGTTTTCCTCGCCTCATCTGTAAATGAGTGTGGGGCTTGGCTACATCAGTGCTCCCCACTGGGGTCCCACCTAGGCAGCAGTGGCAGTCTGGATGCTGATTTGAATACTTCATGAAGCCCAACAGAGATGGGCACTCATCTACAATCAGGCTGCTCCTGCCAGTTACAACAGTAGATGTCTTACGTTCGTGGCTGAGTTATATCAACAGGTCAGGACCCCCACTACCCCTCCCGTGGTTCAGACCCCTATCCCCCTCTCCTGCATTCCTCTGGCCCCCTTCCTTCCATGTTTCACACTCAATTCACTCTTTACTTTGTAGCCACAATGATCCTTCTAAAAGGCTTATCTCAGCTTTCCACCTAGAACGCTCCAGCTGTCCCCCTGCTGTCTCCAGAATGAGGTCCCAACTCCTCAGCCAGCTCGCGGGCCCCTCACTCTGGCCCTGGTCCATCTCCCCAGCCCCTACCCTCCTCACTGAGGTCCTTGGTAGTGCCCAGAACCTACCAGCCTAGGTGATCATTGCACAGTCTGTCCCTTAACCTCAAAGGCCCTTTCAACCCCTGCCCTTTGCCTGGCTAGCTCTTACATGTCCTCCAGGTCTCAGCTTAGACATCATCTCCTCCAGGAAGCCTTCTCTAATCCTTTCCCAAGACACTAGGTGAGGGCACTCTTTTCTGTGCTTCATCTCTCTGCTTTGTAAGGCCTAATTCACTGTCTCCTCCCAGATTCTCAGTCTTATTCATGCCTGATTCATCATTTCCTCAGCGCCTAGCCTAAGACTTGGCACTTTGTATTTACTCTATAAATGTTTGTGGAATAAATGTGAATCCTCATCTTGGGCTAACTAAAAACTTTGATTGGTTTTCAGATCTGTCTTTGATTAATAACAAATGGGAGAACTATTTCATTGGCCCAGCCGCTCCGCAGCATGTGGGATCTTCCCGGACCGGGTCACAAACCTGTGTCCCCTGCATGGGCAGGCGGACTCTCAACCACTGCGCCACCAGGGAAGCCCTGTTAAACCTTTTAAACAATGGTATCCATGGAGGGGGGCAGAATAAAAGAGTGATGCATGTGTAGGGTACCATTACTCTCAGGTCCCTTCTAGGTAATAATTCCAGAAATTTATTTGTATAACATTTTGGCTCAGGATCACAAAAAATACCTATAAACTAGAAGGGCACTATCAATGAAGAACCTTTAGATTTGCAGGTCATAGGAGAATAGACAGTTACTAGAGTTGGAATCACCAGTTTGCCTCTGGGCTTCCTGGTAGCCAAAGCCAAAAGGGGAAACAGTCATTTGCATGACTGCCTCAGACCTGCTACAAAACCTCTTTGTTCCACAACCTTCACAGTCACCTTTTCTCCTTTCTCCACTTCTCATGCAGTTCCCAGAAGATGGAGTACCAAGGAGGGGTCTCCTTACAAAAGCACCAGGCACCATTTGCCAGTGTCACCATTCCCTGCTATAAGCAGATCTCACCCTCATCGTAACCAAGGAGCCCTTTCTGAGCCAGCTGTCCCAAAAGGTGGGGGCAGCATGACCATTTTTCCTGAAGCTAACCACGGGCATCCTTACGAGATCTACATGGGTCTCCTGTTCACCCAGAAGTCATACAGCTGATCTAGTCACAAGTTAATGATTACAAAATCATTTAAAAAGTTAAGATGAGCTAAATGAGCCATTTTATTTAGAGTCACGCCAGTTCTTTTTTTATATACTGCAATTTTATTTCAATCACACAAATGAAGTTAGCATGCAGGAAATTTAAATGAAACAGTACGGTAAAAAAAAGCAGAGAACCAAAAACTCTAATAAGGAAATCCACCTAAAGCATGAGAATTCAACATTCATTAGTGTTTTATCTTCAGTTTTGATTGACACTTGATGCTTGCAAATTTTGAAACAAACTTTGAGATCATGATGACTATTCTGAAGAGATTTCAGCACCAGCACTAAGATTTGTACATTCAGTTGGTTTGCAATTGACTTGTTAGCCATTTACACAGTGTATAGTACAGATTTGTCACAGGTCAGATCACAGTGTGGAAGGAAAGAAGTACCTTCCTGTAATTAGAAAGGATCCCTTAAACTGCACTCAGCTTAAGACATCCAATGTACAAGAGCACGAAAACCATCATAATATTGTGGCTCCAAGGAACATAGTTTTGATAAGGAAAATAACCTAAGCTTCTGTTTCCCATTTTCATTACTGAAATCTCTAACAATGACAAAACTGTCACATAGAACAGTTAGTCAGTTCTGAGTCAACCTTTATGGACATTAGGAGGTGGCAGCTCGTATTTGTTCCTTCCTGGTTGGCAAAAGTTAAATGCTTGCCAGGTCATTGGAAAGCTTGTTCCTTAAAGGAATACTTTTGTGAATTAAGAAGAAAAAGAGCCCGTCTGTGGGAATTCCCTGGCGATCCAGTGGTTAGGACTCGGTGCTCTCATTGCCGTGGCCCAGTTCAGTCCCTGGTCAGGGAACTAAGATCCCACAAGCCATGTGGCTCAGCCAAAAAAAAAAAAAAAAAAAAAAAAGCACCTAATTTATTTTGTTTACAAATACTTGTCATACTGGTCCAACACCACTAAAAAGTGTAAGTGAACTGTGGCTTGACTGAAAATTGAAAGAAGTTACAGTTCAAACTCTAATATGATTCCCCATCATTCCTGTATGCTATGTTGGACAGCATGCATACTAGCCATTATTTTTACATTTTCTTTCCCCTACTGTTTCACTATTTAATTGTTGATCAATTAAATCATTTCAGCTCCTTTCTCTGTGCTCTTAGCATCTAACAAGGTGCTTCTTGGTGAGTATTTGTGGAACAGCTACCATATTTCATTGCTTCTAGATGCCATGGATTATAAGATATATCCCACTTACAGAGATGCTAAAATAAAAAAGTTGCATCTGAGAATCAATGAAATACAGTCTTTGTCCACAGCAGGTCCTGGCTCTCTTTCTTGGCCATGCCGTGTGACCCTGGGAAGAGTCTGGCTATGCTCTTGGGCTCTGCAGTCGTGCCTGCACCCTTCACCCCTGTGGCCGTCCCTGCCGAGGAAGACAGTAACAGACCAGGAGAGAGGGCCCCTGCTCCCTTCAAGGAGACGTGGAGCCTGCTGAGACAATCTCTGGTCCATTCTCCTCCTCATGGAAAACGAGACCTTCTAGTCTCTGCCTGGGGCGCCTTCACACACCTGCTCTGAATTCAGCCTTTTTGCTTTCAGTCTTTCTTCCAAGCTGGTTTACCCCATGGGCTCCTCTCTCTCCCCCTGCTGGGGATGGGCTGCCAAGGGCTTTAACTGGCTTCTGGAGGGCTGTGCCCTGCCCTCACCTGAATGCCTGGGGCTTGAGACCAGCAGGAAGCAGAGAGGGCAAGTTTGAGCACAGCCAGAGGCCTGACGGAGCCCCTGGCAGGACCCTCTCCCAGCTCTCGCCAGCCAACTCTCAGCCCGCAGTTCCAAGGCTTGTCTCTGCCCCAGGTGGGTGACAGTCCCTGCACGGGGCTGGACTTATGTCGCTCAGAGCCCTAGTAGCCCAGGCCCAGATTTCTTCCTAGCTCCACTCCTGAACCCTAAATCAAGGCTCAGCCCAGAGGCTCAGGGGGGAGTAGCACCCTGCCTCCGTGGGCTGGGCAGGGAGGCAGGGGATGCTCCAGTGACTTCAGCTACATGGCTGAGGTGACCACGGCTATGGAACCAGATATCTGGCCCCTAGATGCCAGGAAAGTGCCCGGGTGATGAGCTCCAACTCCACCCCTGGTCTGAAGGACAAGGCTAAGAAGAACTTTCTGGCCTGTGAGGCCCGTGGGACAAGGGCTTGGCGCCCTTGGGGTTTTTTGCTCAATCACTTTTTTTCTCACAAGGGAAACTCCTTTCATTTGTTCAGAATACAAAAAGAATACCTCCTCACTGTTAAAAAGTCAGGCAATTCAGAAAAGCACAAAGAAGTAGATCCTTTCTAACAAAACTCAGGTTTGTTTGGCATTGTGGAGTTTACCAGGCATTTTCCCATCTATTAGCTAATAGAATTCCACCATAACGCTGTAAAGTGAAGGGAAAGAAAATGATTAGCTACACGTGCTCAGTATTCGCCAGGCACTGCGAGCCTGTTTCTGTGTATTATTTAATCCTCACCATGACTCTGAAGCAAAGCAGAGGTTCTCAAACTTGAGTGTGTATCAGAATCACCTGATGGGCTTGTTAAAACAGATTGCTGGGCCCAGCCCCAGAGTTTTTGATTTGGAGGTAAATCTGGGATGGGCCCGAGAATTTGCGTTTCTAACAGAGTCATATATGGTGCTTTTCTTGCTGCTAAAAGAACAGGAGGTGAAGTGTTTGGGTTTTTTTCCTCCCAGGCTCCTCCCATGAGTTTCGCCTGTAGTTCTGAGTGTTTGGGAAGGGCATCCCGAGCCCCAGGTGATGCCCCAGGAGGTCTGCCTGGTTCTGGGCTTTGTACACTTTCCACTTCTTCCTCCTGGTTTTCTGTCTCACCCGTGCCTCGCCCCCCATGACACTACACCTGCCTTTAGGAAAAAATGCTAGCTTCCCTATCTTTTCACCCAGCTGGTAAGGCCAGCTGTGAACACGAAAATGCAGGCATTTGGGCAGCTACAGGCCTCCAGAACACACAAACCTCAATTCTGCAACTCAGGAAAGATGAGAAATAATGACGAGTGGGTAGACCACACCACATCCAGGAAGACCCTGGATGTCACAACTTCAATTAGAAGTAACTGGAACTATAGCACAGATTTAATAAATCACAGTGGGTTGGATTGCTAAACCTCAAGGGAAATCCCCAAGACACAGGGGTTAGGGATTCAGTTCCCTGGTATGAAAAACATGTTCTGGCCTTTTTTGTTCTCTCTCCCTCTTTCCCATAAGAGTGCTTTGTGCCTCTTGTCCTTCATCCTCAGGATGGCAGTGCGAACGGGGGAGAAGTCACTGGGGTATTGTGAGTTGGCCAGGCCGCTACCTTTGGTAAAGACGACAGTTCTCCTTCATAAAATCAGCCTATTAATTGCACATGCTCCCTAACTGCTGTTTTAAGTTCTCCCTTTAGCTCTAACTTAATCTGTTTTTTATACTGCCTTTGAGTGTGAAGGTCACACGGTGCCTTTGCCTACTACAAAAGTAAAGCTTCCTAGCTTCCTTGCATGTGTTCCATGTCTTGTTCTAGCTTGGGAAGGATGTCCGGAACCCCAGAGATAGTTTGTTTATAGTAACTTAATATTCCAGCAGATTCAGGACAGAAGGGGGTGGAGGTTGGGAGCCTGGAGAACCAATGAGGTTCTCGCCCCAATGGAGGATCCCTTCCTAATTCCCAAAGGAAATTCTTTAAGACAGAGCGTCTGTTGTCTGGGAGAAAGGAGAGCAGTTAAGGAATGTGCTGGCAGTGCCTGGTCACAGGGAGTCCTGCCAGAGCCCGGGGCCGAGAAGCTGGGCAGGAGGGCCTACGAGCCCGGCACCCGGCACCCCCAGGCTAAGCTGCCATCTTTCCAGAGTCCCCATCTGGGATGGAGGGGCTGATCTGGTGGATGCCTTGCGGGGACCCTGACTTGGGGAGAAGTGGGACTTGTTCACCTGCCGGGGGGGCGGTTTGGCTTCCTCTTCCCTTTACATCTCATCTCCCATGAAGGTTTGTCTTATTTCTCCCAAATAATGAACAGTGGTATTTGTCTGTTTCTGAACTGGCTCACATTGGAGGCGCACCAGAGCAGTGTCTGGTATCCTCTGGGATGGAGCCCCACGTCCGTTCTCTGCTCACATGATGCGTTCTTGGGTCGTTAGTTTCAATACAGTCATTCCTTTTGGTTGCTCTGTTATTTTGAACACGCTGAGGGTTTTTTGGTTGTTTCTTGTGGGAGGACTGAAAAATCTGTTGGGGTAAGGATGACTCCCCCAGCCAGCTGGAATTTTTTAACTCTTTTATTGAATATAATATACATACAGAAAAGTGCGCGTATCGTAAGTGAACAGCCTGATGGATTTTCACAAACTGAACACAGCACCCATGTCAAGGAATGAAACGTGACCAGTATCCCCTCCTTCCAGTCACCTCCGCACCCCAAGGGCACCTGCTATCCTGCCTTCTAACAGCATAGATGCACTTGAGCAGACTGGAGTTCAGCCTTCTCTCACGTGTCAGCCTGACTTGCAGTTGCCCTCCATTTCAGAGTTGGTGGCTCAGCAGGATTGAATGGGGGCTGATTGCAGGGGGTAGGGCACTGACCCAGCACATGCCAACACGTACCCAGCTGCAGCTCCAGCCACCCAGGAGGAGCACTCAGGGGCAGGGTTGGCTCCATCCTGGCTGCCAGATGGTCCTCCTGTCTGCAGGGGGCCATCCGGGAGGTTAGCCTGGTGACTCAGTGTGGCGGGGGGGATGGGGCTCGAGTTCTCTTTCCATGTGCTTCTAGAACTCCTATCATGTGTTCCTGGAAGCGAGAGGCCCGCGGAGCAGGATGACTCAGCGGCATCTATGTGAAAAGTAGCTGAGGTCTGCGCCCTGGGAAAACCAGCACGTGGCCTTGGGCTGGACTTGCCCTATTCGGTGCAGCCTGTATTGTTTGGAAACCATTCTCCCCTCTCCCACCTGGCACCTATGCCAGGCTCTCTGTTTACTTGTGTGACTCCAAGCACAAGTGCCAGCTGCCAGCTTGGACCTGTTTGCCTCCTTCACCGGCCCCCACTGACCTGACTCCACATCACGTGTGCTCATTTCACTAATAAAAAACCAGGTTTGCCTCTGTGCTCACCCCCATGCATGCCATGCATCTTTAGACTCTGCCCTCTGCTTTCTCAGCAAAGAGCTGCTCTAATTGTACGCAGGAGGGACAGAGGGCTGGCCAGCGCTAATGGTCAGGAAGAAATGCTTCTGGATTGGTCGGTATGGCCGGACAGAAACGCCCTCCCTTGGGGAGCACCATGTCATGCCTAAGTGGCAGTAAGATTTTCCTTCTACACCTTCTTGACACCGTGTTTCTCTGTTCTCCGTAACTTCCTTGCCCTGCCCAGGGGGGCTGTCCCGCAGACGAAGGGAGCCCTGGGGAGACGTGACTTGTGTCTCCACTCCACCTGGGAAGCCAGTAGAAGAGGTGTGGGGCAAGTTACCTCTGACTCAGGCTAGAAAGGTCTTCGGAACCATCTGGTCAGAGGTTCTCTAACAGAGTGCATAAGAATCACCTGAAATAGACAGGTTTTTCAGGTTCCCTCCCTCCCCCAGAGCCAGGCTTCGGCTCAGAAATCTGTATATCTGGAAGGCATTCCAGGTGATTCTGATGCAGATGAGCCCAAGCCATAGCTTGAGGAACACTGATCTGAACAACCCCTCCCCCAGGTCACAGATGGGGAGAAAGCAAGACCCCGAGGGCTCACGTGCTTCCTCCAGACCATATGGAATAAGGTCCAGAACTTGAGTCCCGCCTTCCTTCTGTGCCTACACTGCTCCTGTCTCCTCCCACACACTGAACCTGCCCAAGGGGCCCCGATCCCCGACTGCACCGATTCCTCCTTTGTCAGGTCTCTTGCCCTACCCTTCCCTCTTACTGCCGCCACTGTAAACTGGACGTGAAGACACAGAATGGGGTTTCTTCAAAGGCCAAACACCTTCCGGCCTCCCTCCCATCCTTCCTCTTTCACCACCTACCACCCCCTACTCTCCTTAAAATGCAAATTACCCCCTGCCCCACCCCTCCATCCATGGGACAAAGTGGGAAGAGCCTGGCCCCCCCCTCCATGCTGCCCCTGTTTTTTTTAAATTTAGAACAATATTTATTAATGAAATATATTCACCTTAGAGAAGTCCATACAACACCCTCAATATAATAGAATACTGTTGACACAATGCAATCATTATAGCTTTAACAACATGTTACCAAAAGATGGACATACATGAAGCTTTTATTTGTGGTAGTGAGGGAAATAACATTCAACTCCAAAAAATAATGACGAGATACACAGGCGTCAAATTGCCTTCTCATATTAATAAAACGTGTAGACACAAAACTATTATTATTTTTGAGAGAAGTAAAAATCTATTCCAAGAAAACAATGTATCTTGATAATAATAGTCATAGTCTACTTTTATTGGGTGCTTACTATAGAACAAGTATCAATACTATGCTAGCCCATTTCACATGGATCTCACCATTTGACCCTCACAGTAACCCTGTGCTTGGTGCCATTAGTAGAAAGTCTAACATAGGCCTTTAGAACAGCAACAATGCCTTCCTGTTGCACAATGTTAGTGTTTTGGGGGGAAATAAAAGGCCTGCTGTGTCTCATGTTTTTCTCTCTGTATTTTGGGATAATTTAAAGTATTAGCTAAATATTGTTGAAAAAATTTTTTTTTAGTATTTTGTTTTATTTTGCATTTTTTGGTAAGGCAAGCACAGGATAAACATTCAAACTATACATACAGTGAAAAGTAACTCTTCCCTCCCAGAGCTGACCCCTAGTCCCTCAGTACTCCTTTCCAGGGCCCATTACTGTTTCAGTTTCTCCTGAATCCTTTTGGAAAAATTCTGTGCAAACACAAAGTTACATTGTACACACATGGTGCCACATGTACACACTATACCTGGCTTTTTTCATTTAACAACATAGCTTGGAGATGGGAGATGGGCCAGCATCCTTACTTATAGACCTGCTGCAGTCTTTTAATACATGACCCAACCTGTCTTTCTGACCTTAGAGTCCATCCCTCCCCTGTAACGACTTCTCTACATGTTTTCCCTCAAATGCCATCTTGCTCTTTCTTGCCTCCATTCATATGATACCATCATCAACTTGGCCAATAGCACTTCCTTCCCATTGTACTGAATCCTCCCCATCCTCCAAGGTCCGGTTGAAAACCCTCTTCCTCCAGGAAGCCTTCCTTGACCATCTAGCCCTAGCACTCTCGTCCTCCTCTGATCCGTCAGAGCACTGAATCGTTTACTTGTTATCTGCTATTATTACCTATTATATTCTGCTTAGAATTGTGAGCTCTAAGTAATTCCCATCTACAGACCACAGCCTATGCTTCTAATTACCCACCCACTTAGCAGCGTGCCTTGCCCATAATAAGTACGTAAGGGATGTTAGTAGCAGTGGAGCCATGCAATGCTAGAGCCAAGGAGACCTTGGCCTGGAGGTAGCTGGTTGATTAGCTCAGGGACTTTTCTCTGCCTCTTGGGCTAACAAACATCCAAAGGCTAACTAGCAAATCCAAGTCAGATCTTTTCTCTGGATTCTGCTTCCTCTGTAGTAATCAACTTCCCTGCCTGTCACCACCCCTCCTGTGCCAATGAGGCCAGTTCCACACTCCTGCTCCCCATAACAATCTCTCTTGCACATCCCTCGTCACTCGGTCCCAAACAAGACATTATTAACATTCCTGCGCTTGCCAGTGGACCCTAGAGCTTGACCCCCATCCCCACTCCAGCTGATGACCAAATTTCCCATTCATTGCAATACATGAGCTAAGCCGATTTCAAGCTGCTCATCTCGAAACCTTTTTGCACACTTGATGTCCCCGTCTCTCCATTTAAGACAAGCATTCCTCTTTCACTAAGGACTGACCATCACTGCTTGGTCCACTGCTTGCTTACAAACACGGCAATGAGAAGTTAATTGTAGACACTCGGGCAGCTTAAGTTCTCGGGCCTGAGCCTAACTTTCAGAAAGGAGCCCTTTATTCTTTGTTTACTGTAGGATAAATGTCCTACAGAGGAGAAGGGCACTCTCTTGCCTAGGGCCCTTGCAGTCTGAAGGTAACCTGGGCATCCTCACCTGGGCGGTTTGCAGGAATCTGAAAGCCTTACACTGTGACTCGCAGTTCAAATGCACAAAGCAGGCTCAGCTCCTTGGAGAAAGAGCTGTCTGAGACCTGAGTGGAGCAAGTCTTTAGAGAGGACGTTGTGCCCTCTTCTAACAATACCAGAACTGCTCTCCCCAACCCCCGAAAATAACCCCTACAGATCAAGAAGTTTCTGACTTTCTCATTAAATACAGTCATCTCCTCAGAAAAGCATTTAAGATCTCTACTTACCTATATACGTCCACTTGGATCCTGCAAAGAAGAAAAGAAAATAAAGCAAGTAAGTACAACTGAGCTTGAACAAGTTAGAGAAAACATGACAGATTTTATTTTTAAATGGGTGAAATTAAAAGGAGGTGGATGCCCAGAACTTCAAACTTTTTCAACATGGAGAAAAGGGAATCCTTATGTACTGCTGGTGGGAATGTAAATTGGTACAGCCACTATGGAAAACAGTATTGAGCTATAGGTTGCTCAAAAAAATTAAGAAGAGAACTGCCATATGATCCAGCAATTCCACTCCTGGATATTTATCCAAAGAAAACAAAAACACTAATTAGGAAAGGTATATGTACCCCTATGTTCATTGCAGCATTATTTACAGTAGTCAAGATATGGAAGCAACTCAAGTGGTCATTAATAGGTGAATGGATAAGGAACATGTGAGATATATATATATATTCCATAGATATATATATGGAATATTACCCCGCCATAAAAAAGAATTAAATCTTGCCATTTGTGACAACCTGGCTGGACCTAGAGAGTATTATGCTAAGTGAAATAAGTAGAAAGAGACAAATACTGTATGATTTCACGTATATGTGGAATCTAAAAATCCAAACAAATGAACAAACGTAACAAAAGAAACAGAGATACAGAGAATAGGTGGTTTCCAGAGGAGAGGTGCATGGAGGGAGGATAGAAATAGGTGATGGAGATTAAGAGGTGCAAGCTTCCAGCTGCAGAATAAATGAGTCACTGATATGAAATGTACAGTGTGGGGAATATAGTCAATAACTAATATCCTTGGATGGTGACATATTTTAAATGTATAGAAAAAAATCACTGTGTTGTATAATAGGAACTAACATAGTGTTGTAGGTCAGTATACTGCAAAAACAAACAAACGTACTCATAGAAAAAGAGATCTTATTTGTGGCTACCAGAGGCACTGGGGTGAGGGTAGGGGGAGTTGCATGAAGATGACCAAAAGGTACTAACTTCCAGTTATAAATAAGTACTAGGGATGTGATGTACAACACACTAAATATAATTAACACAGCTGGACGTTACATATGAAAATTGTTAAGAGAGTCCTAAGAGTTCTCATCAGAAGGAAAAATGTTTTTTCTATTGAATTTTGTACCTATACGAGATGATGGGTGTTCACTAAACTTATTGTGATAATCATTTCATGATATACGTAAGTCACATCATTATACCATACATATTAAATTTATACAGTGCTGTGTGTCAAGTATATCTCAATGAAACTGTAAGGAGAAAATTTTTTTAATTAGGAAAAAAACACAAAAACCTTTTTCAGAGTCTGTGTCAGGACAACTGCTTCTCAGAGCAACTGTGCTCCCAGGGGAGACAAAGCACAAGGCAGTGATTCTTTGCAGGGGCCCAGGGGTTAGAGAGGGGGCTTCTTGATCAGAAGCCTCCCATATACCTTAGAGAAGCCAATTTTCATCACCTGCATGGGTAATAAAGTCACAAGGCTCAAAACTCAAAAGCCACCAAAAGGTACACAGTGAAAGCGATTCCTGCCACCCGAACTCCCTGCTTCCTTAGACTTAGTCAGTTTCACCAGCTGATGGGAACACTTGCACAGTGTGACTGCACACACAGGTCTCTGTATTCTGTGCCCCCCCCCCGCCTTTTTGCACACAAATGTTGACATACGGGGAACCCTGTTTTGCACCTTGCTTTTTCCCACTTAACAGCACAGCCTGGAGAAGAGTTCACCTCAGGACATAAAGAGGAGAAAACTAATCCCCAAAGGCAAGTTTTTCTTTGAGGAAGCTGCCACCCTCATCTGAGTTAGAATTCCAGGGGCAGCGGCAATGTGGAAGAGAGGTCCTGCCAGGAGTATAACGAAAGTCACCGATCACTTCCCACTCCACACCTGTCACTCATAAAAGTCCTTTGTGCTGACAGCAAAACATAGTTTTAAAAAGTCATTGCATAGTACACCTGAAACTAACACAACATTGTTTAATCAACTGTGCTCCAACATAAAATAAAAATTTTTTAAAAAGTCATTGCATAGGTAACCAACAAGGACCTACTGTATAAGCACAGAGAACTATATGCAGGGAACTATCTTGTAATAACCTATAAGGGAAAAGAATCTGAAAAAGAATATATAGATATATGTGTAACTGAATCACTTTGCTGTACACCTGAAACTGACAATATTGTACATTAACTATACAAAAGTTTTTAAAAAATCATTGCAGAGCTGTGCTGTCATTACCCTGCTGGCACACCTCCCTCTTCATCTCCAGGAGGAGCCCGAGACCCCAAACTTAGACTCAGTGTGTCTCGGGACACATCACAATGAGGGGACTCTTCAACTCCTATGTCCCTCTCTCCCAGCTTTTCCCAGTGCCTCTGAGATTCTCGGCCCACCAGGGTACTGATGCAAGAGGAAGACTCACATCTCCTTTCTCTCTTGGGAATGATTTGCAGTAAAACTTACCTGACCAACCATCTGGTAGTCACTTATCACAACGGGGCATTTCCTACTCAAGCCAATGGTGATTTTGAAAAGCAAAAATAGGATTTTGTTTGTTTTTTCTTTGTAAGCTGGTTTAATGTCCTATTTTTTTGTTGTTGTTCTGTTTCAATTCTTTACCTCGGTCTTTTTAATTTTCAAATTCAATTGGCAGTGTTTTCAAATTACACTTGTACATGGTTTAAAGAGTCAGATGGTTCTATAAGGCTTTTAATAAAAATATTGGTCCCCTGACACTCCCTAGTCACTTTCCTGCTCCCTATGGCAACCACTGTGAATTCTTTTAAAATGATTCTTTTGGCATTATCTCATCTGTATAAAACATGCCCATGTTGTGCCTTCATGATTTGGTTTGGTTTAGGCATTACTTGTTGACATCCCACTTTGGAAGAGATGGATTGAGGGCTCTTTCACATACCTGCAACCCGACACCTCATTTTATAGATGAGAAAATGAAAGTCCACAAGGCGAAGCGGAAGATCAGTGCCTGCTAAGAAGCATATCTCCACATTTCCCATCACTTCCCAGGAACTTAGAGAATCTTCGAGTCTCCTTCCCAATCTTTGGGGTAGAGCGGGGAGTCCAGACCCCTTAGAGTATTTGATCAGTACTGTGGACCTTTCCTCATTAAAAATGCCCACTAACACATTGTAAAGCAACCATACGCCAATAAAAATTAATTTTAAAAATGCCCATAAGCTTGGACACAGAAAATTTCATGTACAGTTAACTTCAGGAGGTCCACAGAACCATGTTAGGTGTTTTTTTGTTTGTTTGTTTGTTTACTGTAAGCTTCTTTGCCATAAACATCTTCGCTGCTGCATAATTAATTGGCATAAAGACAATTTTTCTGTGAAAGATCAAATAACTAGTTGACAGTTTTGGTTTGACAGTTTGGTTTCCACTGGTTGAAATGCATTCGCATTTCTTCCAGTTAGTGATGTTATTGATGGCTTTATCCAGCTGACCGATGACGATCATTTGCCCCAAGAGTTGGTTTCTTATTTTGAAACACACTACATTGGAGGAGAAAGAGGCCGAGGGCCTCGAAGGTGCAGAGTTGAGCCAAACATTTCCCAAAGAACTTTGAAACAACTGTCACTAGAGATGTGACAAGATGCCAAGAATACACCACAGGGTAGAGGCTTTCACAGTGCAACACAAAGCTCAGGTGCAAACATGCACTCCTGTATTTGGAAACTGATACCTCTCTTAATGAAGGAAGAAATGTTAGCAAGAACGAAAAAGTGCACTGCCGAACGAGGAGATGAATCAACAAACCAAAAAAAAAAGAAAAAGGTATAAAATACTATGAATGAAAGACTTGGAAGACATACTTAGGTACAACCCACAAAATAAAATCAGTTATTTGCACAGTATTGCCATGAGTCTACACACATTTTAAATGTATTCAAATATTTTGTATCTTGCAATAAAGTCTTTTAAATTGTTATTTCTTATGTTTCATTATGTCCTTTTTGAAAAAAATTTTTATTGGAGTCTAAGTGATTTACAGTGTGTTAGTTTCAGGTGTACAGCAAAGTGAATCAGTCATACATACATATATGCACTCTTTTTTAGATTCTTTTCCCATATAGGTCATTACAGAGTATTGAGTAGAGTTCCCTGTGCTGTACAGCAGGTCCTTATTAGTTATCTATTTTATATATAGTAGTGTGTATTATGTTAATCCCAATCTCCCAATTTATCCCTCCCCTCTCCTTTCCCCCCCTGGTAACCATAAGTTTGTTTTCTACATCTGTGACTCTGTTTCTGTTCATTATGTCCCTCTTGATATCCTTCTTTTACTTTTTATTATTTTATTTTCTACAGCAAAATTGCCTTATGGGTCAATTAGTTATGCAGCGAAAGTGCTTGCGGCAAAGATGCTTACAGGCGAAAGTACACAGGGCCCCACAGACCCCCTGAAACTTGCTATGGACCGGATGGGAGTTAATAGTCCCCAAATTAACCTCCTCTGAATTAGCAATTGGATGAAGACATCCAGAACTGTGGGGAACCCAAACTTGTATGTGACCCCCAAGTTTACTGCTAGCCTTTTACTGAAACAGTAGTGAAAAGGAACAAAACAGCTTGGCTTTGGAGCCAAGCTACAGAAGACGACTTCAAACCTCTTTTCTGAACATTTTCCCTCAGCGTTCTGTTTGAGGGCTTCTATTAAAACAGAATCATGGATTTCAGAGGCAAAGCAAGCCAGGTGATTGCCACTTAGCCAGGCAGAGAACTTGGAGGCCCAGGTTGTAAAATCTCACAAAGAACGGGGAAGTTTGTCCTCACTGCTTCCCTGAGAGACATAGGCCACTCGGTGATCCTGGAGGCCACCAGGAAAAACATCTGCTACCTCTGAGCAGTCCTGCCTTGGCCAGAAATTTTAATTGCACCTGCACCAAAATCAAATCATGGCCTTAATAACCTACATCTTCTGCTACTTTCCCCAAAGCTTGCTAAGCTGTGGTTTCCATGTTGTTGCAGCTCTCATCCTCAGATGAGGTATCAGCATAATACTCTGGTAAGCTCAGGGCCCAGTGTGATCGAGTGCATCAGGGACTGTAAGGGCTCAGGTGGTGACACAGGACTGGGGAGTTGTTCTTAAAAAGCAGCAGCATCAGAGCAATCTTTCCTGGCCGCCTTTCTCTGAGCGAACCTGCTTGGCCCTCGCGACTTGGTGCTTTGGGTATAAAGGGCCATGCCTGGAGGGGCTCAGAGGCTGGAGTCTGGGGAGGAGAAGCACGGTAAAATGAAGGGGAGGGTGGGCTGAGTCAGGGGGTCTCATTGGATGAAGGTCAGGGCCCAGCCTGGTTCATTCAGTTCAGCCAGAACTGAAGGCAGGAAGACTTTATAAAGCAAGTGTGCCCCTTTGCTTTTTGGAAATGTCCCCTCCTGGTTTCCCACCGTTAGCTTTAGGGGCAAGGGTCTTCACAGAATTAAACTGACCCCACAGGCAGGCCAGGCAAAGGCCCCTGCGGTTACACCTCAGTAGCTTCCTGAGAGCACTGTTCCCTTTCCAAGAAGGTCATCTGTTCTATCCGGAGCCTTGGGAGGCCCAGCTGGATGCCTGTTAGAACCTGCAGACCCAGCTTATACTGGGCAAGGAGAATGTCCTGGGTGCCTTCGGAGGAAATGATGTTTACAAAGATTCGGGTCAGGGGTTCAGGGCCCTGCCTGCTTCCTGTGCTGGGTGCTAGAACCCACATCCATGCAGCCCAAGGCTGCTCAGCTCTCCACACCAGGCTCAGGCAAAGGAGGCTCTGCAGAGTTCATTGAAATGTTCCCCTGCAGCACCTGAGAATTCCTAGGTTATGTATGGAAGATGCAAGGCTTCACCTTATTATGCCCCTTCCCTCCCTAACCCTGATGTTCCCCAGTGCCAACAGCTGGGAGTTTAAGTGCCCCAGGCGGAGGGCGGAACACACTCTCACCCTGTTGCCCAGCTTAACCCCCCTCCACCCGGAAACCTTGGGTTTAATACTGACATTTTACACCTCAGTAAGTGTTGCTTTGACCTTGTCCCTGGAGGCAATTAAAAAGCCAAGAAACCTGCCTGAGGCATTAATAGAATAAAAGCTGTGTTCTTAGAATCAAGGGGTAAGCAGGCAGGCTCCTCTGTGTGGGGTGAAAATAGATTTTTTACTGAAAACTTTCCCCAGCCCAACTGCGAGAAGTGGGGAGGGAGAAGAGCGAGGGGGAGAGGAGGGTATGGAAGGTCAGAGAAGCAGAGGGGCGAGGAGGAGCTACCCCCAGAGTGAGGGGAGTAACAGGCTTTCAGGAAAGAGGGCCAGTCAGTAAAGGGCTTCTCTTTCGTCCTGGAGCAGCTTGGAGCTCTTTCAAGTCAAACTTTGGGTCTCAGGGCAGCTTTCTTCAGAGGGGAAACTGTGTCAAAGTTTGCAGTTTTATAAATTAATTTCCACTTTTTTGTAACTACTTTCTCCCACCCACCTTCTGCCCCACCAGATGAGGAAGCATTTCATGCCAGCTAGTGGACTCGAACTGAATTAAAAAGAATGGCAAAGCTGCTGACAGCGAGGCACCTCCTGCCTCCCTGTGCCCTGCCCCACGGGCACCGGGACCTCTGAGGGGAGGGGGCTCCAGCTTTCATGCCGCTGAGCAGGACCAATTTCCCACTGCCACCACCCAGCCAGGGAGGATGGATTGTCGGCCATTCTAGTCACTTTGGGCCCCTCTATAAGTGTTTCAACCAAGCCTGGGTCCAGGAATGGTCGCACCTACAAATGTCCGTACAACTTGGGACAAAACTGTCAAGGGCAGGAGCCACCATCCGTTACTCGGGAAGTTTCCATACGTCACCATCTACTCCCCCAGAAAAGCGCTCACCCAGCTGTGGAGAGGCAGGCAAAAGCCCTGACCTTGGCTGCTGTCTGCAACTCACTGCCCAGACCTGAGCCTACAGATGAAGCCCCTCCATCTCCTCCTGCCACTGGCTGGGCACCACCAGCCCCCCAGCCCTTCAGGGTTCAAAGCCCTAATTACACTCAGAAATAAGCTGTGTATGCTCGTCTGAGGGCACGTACACACACACGCGTACCAGAAGTAGAGCCCTTCTGGAGAAAAATAATGATTAAGGATGGCATGCATCATTCCTTTGACTTGGAGGTGAAACAGTGGTAAAGAGCCTCTCCTCCAAAGAAAAGCACCCACCACTGAGCAAACCCTCCCTGGTAAAGAGGCTGCTCAGAACACCCCGGTCACTCCACCGTGTGCACGTGGATCGAGACACAATATTTGAAATCCCGGTTCTGTTTCTCCTCCCCGGTTAGCAAATTCCCAAGCCACCTCTGCAGAGCTGGGGGTGCTCCGAGAACACAGAAACATATTTTAATGCGAAGACGACGTGCGCCCTGGCAACCGGAGCCGATCCTGCATTCCACAGGAAAACGAAGCATCCTTTGTAAAAATGTGCTATTTTGAGACCATGCAGGTCCTTCCCCGCTCCCCCCAGATGATTTGTATCATTAACGAGCCCCGTGGAAATCCTGCCCAGGTGTGGCTGAGCGCTCGGGATTGTTAGGAAAGAAGAAACTTTACCGTTGAGTGGGGCTGGGTTAGAAGGCTGTTCCTTTAAGACCACGAGTAGGAGGACGGCAGCCGCGTGCAGGCTGCGGAGGGGCATCTTCGGGCGGCTGCTCCGGGCAGGAGGCGGGCGCGGGCTGCCGGCAGCCGGGCTCCTTCTCTCTCTCTGGCTCCGGCGCTGGGGCCGGCGGGGCGCGCACCGGGACCTCGTGCGCGCAGCCTGGGCGTCAGGGCGAGCACGTCTGTTCTTTGGGCTCCTGGCTCCCCGCGGGCTGCTTTTATGGAGAGACTCGGTCCTAAACATATGATGTCACCGGGTGGAGGGTGGGGGGAGAACGCCCTGCCTATGGGAGGTCTGGCGCCCCAGTTCCAAGGTGAGTTGTAACCCTGACTTCAGCAGCTCACCGCGGGACAGCGGCTCGGGCGCTCCCCGGAGCCGGGGCTGACCTGGGAACCCGCTTCTCCGTGGGAGCCGCAGGCAGGCGTGGGAGAGAGCCGCCTGCCTTGGCCCCGTCGGGAGGGGGTGCGTCTAGGGACTCGCTTCAGTGGCCACGGCCTTGGTCTGTCATTGCCCTTACTGAGAAGCCCCCTTAGTACAATGCCATCTGGGCAGGAGCCTCCTCTGGGCCCCAATCGTGTGCCTGCCTGGACTGGGCACACTTTAGGGACTGGACGACACAGGTGGGGTTTGGCGAGGGCTGCATTCAAAGTACGAATTTCTGTGGACGGTACAGTGGGTCCTGATAAGGTCTTACCTTTGAAATTTAGACGCCAAGAAATTAACAGGCAAATAGCACAGTGGGGATACACTGTGAAATAGATAATAGATATACAGATAGACTAAATAAATAAACAGCTTTACTAAGCAATTAGACTTTCCTCTCATAACAGGTAAGTAGGCAAGGCTCGTAGTTCATAATATCAATAGTTCTTTAGGAAGCTGGGAGGGGGGCATCCCTTCTCTGGGGTAGCGGTGAAAGGAAGGGACTCACGTTATTTATTGAGGACCTACTCAGTGTAAGGCTCTGAACCAGGCGTTTTGCATCTTGGCTTAGATCGGTGTCTGAGTTCTGTTTTCAGTGCGGATTATCATCACCTGTTGCTCGTTTCTGCCCACTTTCCTCACGTATCCGTATTCTTGTAAATATATGCATACACCTAGTCATATACTTGCAGTTATGATCCTCTTCGTATTTAGTCCATGCTCAGTGGTTAAGTCAAAGGTCTTACTAACTTGCTGCCCCCAATGCTCACTAAATCTTCCTGCTGCTGTTTACTGCCGCATGCTGTTCCCGCCACTACACTTGTCATTTGTGCTTCTGGCTTCCCTGGGTCCTCTGAACGTGTCGGCCCTGCCCCCCATGCTGGGCTCTGCGACCCTGCCTATTCTCTTGGCTCCCTGCTGCCTACAGGTATTGCTCAGATCACATGGTCTGCTGAAGGGTGCCCACCCCCAGCCCTGGTATATGACCTTTGGTTTTGTTACCTGGACCATCCTGCCTTCTTCTCTTGGCCACAGTGGCCTGACCAGCCCACACCTCTCTGGTCTCTGCTGACCCTCAGCCTAAGTGGACTCTCAGGCTGGTCTCCGTGACCAGAGAAGCTGCTTGTCTGTGGTAGTTTTGGAGGGATAGAGCAGCTTGTCTGCTGAAAGCCTCCAGGAAGCACATGCCACCCGCATTTCAAGGGGTGCTACTGTTCTGTCCCTATCCTCTCAGCTATGTATGGGTTAATAAAGGGCTTTGAAGTCTTTTTAAGGAAGTAGTTACAAAGACAATCTTGTTACAAGCACTTTCAGAGGCTGGTAGACTTAAGGATGACCTTTTCTGCCTGTAACTCTTGATCAAGAGCCACACCTCCGGGTGGTGAGTGAGCATTTCACTGTGGTTCTTGAAACATTCACATCTCCGATTTGTCATCAAGGTCTTTAGAAGATGAAATGTACTAGAGGAACACAGAGGTTGGGGAGGAGCCACTGCAGGTTCAGAAATGCACACCATGGAGGTGAAATCACTCACCCCACGTTTCACTACTGGTTCAAGGGAAACTGGGCTGGGCACACACATTTTGTTACTCCCACTCTGTTCTGTCTCGCTAAACAGTAAGTCTGATTTCTCCTTGAGCATGAACCTCAAAGCGTTCCCCAGCAATTCCCCAGAGACAGAGAAGTCTAAAAAGGGGGTGGATTTAATAGAATTTTGTGAACTGGGTTTGATGGAGAGAAAGGAGAGGATTGGGTTGTTTACTGCGTAACTAGATCAAAGACCTGGTTAATTAGTAAAGAATGGATAGCAATTAAAAGAGAATTGAGAATGTAAACGGAGACCCAATTGTCCTAAGTGCTTTAAGTTGTTTTCTTCTAGTTTTATTGAGATATGATTGATACATAGCACTGTATAAGTTTAAGGTGCACAGCATAATGATCTGACTTACACACGTCATGAAATGATTTCCACAGTAAGTTCAGTGAATATCCATTTTCTGGTATACATACAAAATAAAAGAAAAAGAAGAAATTGGTTTTCCCTTGTCATGAGAACTCTTAAGATTTGCTACAGCAACTTTCCTGTATAACGTCCAGTGGTGTTAATCGTATTTATCACGTTGTACGTTACATCCCTAGTATTTATTTGTCTTATATCTGGAAGTTTGTACCTTTTGACTGCCTGCATCCAATTCCCCCACTGCCCCCACCTCTGATAACCAGAAATCTGATCTCTTTTTCTGTGAGTTTGTCTGTTTGACGTATAATTGACCTACAAGAGTGATTTTTTTTTTTTTTAATCCTAGGGTGTCAGAGGGGGGAAAAAATCACACAGAAATGAATGGAATGACCAAACTTCTAAAACATTGAAGCTGAATATCAAGCCTCCCTGTCCCACTCGCCAGCAAGCAGCACAGACCTAACCAGCTTAAGACCCCAACTCTGGGAACCCTCCCTGCCAGAGGCTCCCTGAGGCCTGTGTAACTGAACATGTTTGGATTTGCCTTGCCATCAGCAGATGAGGATGTTGTCAGCTGATAACTAGCTCATTAGTCAGTGGATTAAGGTAGAAAGTGGACCTTCAGCGCTCAAAAGATGGCACCAGGCCAACAAATGACATGCCCAGATGGAAGGCCCCAGGGAGGAGAGCTTCTCTAAAATGTTGCCATCTGGATCAACAGGAGGGTGAGGCTGATGAGTCAAAGGGCAGAGGAGGGGCTTCCCTGATGGCGCAGTGGTTGAGAGTCCGCCTGCCGATGCAGGGGACACGGGTTCGTGCCCCGGTCCGGGAGGATCCCACATGCCGCGGAGCGGCTGGGCCCGTGAGCCATGGCCGCTGAGCCTGCGCGTCCGGAGCCTGTGCTCCGCAACGGGAGAGGCCACAACAGTGAGAGGCCCGCGTACCGCAAAAAAAAAAAAAGGCAGAGGAGTGTGGAGGAAAGGAACACCGGATTTGGTGTCAGTAGGTCTAGACTGAAGTGCCTGCCCCACCACTTACTGGATGGCCTTGACAGTGATGCAACCTCGCTGAACTTCAGTATCCTCGTCATCTCTAAAGTGCAGATTGTCATCCCAGCTGCAGGGGCATTGAGAGAATTGATCTATGGCTGGAATGAGATAAGGTGGGTGGAAACTTTTCATTCATTCATTCACCCTCTATGTGCCAGGAACTGTGCTAGGCATAGTCCTTGCTCTTGGAGAGTGTGTAAACATAAAACAAATAATCTCATAAATAACCATGTAATTATGATTGTTATAAGCTTGATGGAAGGTTGATGTATAACCAGAAGGGGCCCACTCTGTCCTGAGGCTGTGAGGGAAGACATCATCAGTGTAAGGATTAGATTTTATGACTTCCTAAAACCTTTGAAATGCACACCTAATACCAGGCTCTTCTTTCTCAAAGCTGGTGCCGTCTGGCAGTATTTGCCCTTTGTACAAGCTAATTGTTGGCCTTTCAGGCATAAGCGTTAGAGTATAGAGATTTTTATTTCTTAAGGTAAGAATTAACTCTTCAGATAGTATCACTCAATTGGGAATGCAGCTTTTGATGGGGCAAAAGAAAGGGCTGGTGGGCAGAAAACTAACATGTATTGAGTGCCTACTATTTGCCAGACACTGAACTTGGCACTTTATTCTTACAACAACCTGTAGGGATGAGTGTTACATTTGCCACTTTACGGATGAGGCACCTGAGGCTTGGAAAAGAGAAATACCTTCCTTGCACAGGTTCACGAGGCTTGAGTAGCAGAGACTGAATTGTCAACTAGATAATTCTCTGTCTCCAAGGCCCAGGCAAGCTCTTTTCATGGCCGCCCTAACAAATGCCTCAAACGGGGACGTTGTGTTTCCGGAGCCCTCTGAGATGTGGATTCTCCAGTTTTCTAGATGCTGTGATTGTTTTTGTTGATCCGGGGCACAGTGTACCACTTCTGGCAATCACATAATGCTCCACATGGGACATGGCTGTGTCCTTCTCCCAGAGCGCCATGGGGAGGGGTGCTGAGGGCCCCTGCACTCCGCTCACTGCACAGAGCATCTGCCCAAATGGGATACGAGGAACCTGACACCACAGAGCTTTGATTTGATATGTTCTCCAGCAAAGGAGAATATGAGCCCAACTGCGGAGTTCTTTGTTATATTAATGAGCTCTGCTTTGACCGGTGTGAGGTGCAGGGTGGCGTATGGAGGGAAGGTGAGGGAAGGAAGAAGGAAGGAAAAGACCAAGGGGTTTCCTTTTCCTGGGCGGTGACTGAGGGAACCCCTAGGCCAAGACGTGCACGGACCCCTTGATCCCCGTGTGAATGTCTAGGTCTTTGAAAAAAATACAGTCACTTTTGTCTCTTTCTTCACATCTGCTTCTTCACTTCTGCAGCTGTGGCTTAGAGTCATAACCTCTGTGTGAACCCTAGCTACCGTGCTCAATTTCAGGCAGGATCAGGTGGAGGGCAATGTGACCCACAGGAAAGAAGGCCAGACTTGTGACTCTGCCAGGAACCAGCTCTGGGCCCTTAGCAAGTCTCTGGCCCGGTGTATGCCTCAGTTTTCTGATCTGTACGTTGAAATAAGAATGTCTAACCCCACCCGGGGTTGTGAGTGTAGGATGAGACCATATATGGGAAAGTACTTTGGAAAACAAAAGCACTTGACGTACACAAGATGTTCCTGAGAGTGGGCTTGAAACAAAAGAAAGTTGTCTTGATCTCAGTCGTGGTTTACTAACTTAAGAAAATGAAATCTGGATTCCAACCAGGGACTGTAAGTTCTTACCCAGCCCCTGCTACCAGTTTCCATGGTAACTTGTGACTCTGGTCTAATTACTTGTCCATGGACTCCAACTGCTTCTTCTGTCCAGTAGGGAATGATGGCTTGTCACCGGGACTTTTATAAAACACTCTTCATGATTGATTAAAAATGACAATAAATCAAAATCCTATGCACAGGGAAAGTTAGCATTTTAAGTGAAAATAAACCTTGGTGCAATATGTGTTATCTCTTTCCAGGTAAATTATTCTGAAAACCATAGTTAGCTGACACCAAGACTGCTTAGGAGATATCATTAGACTATAATAGCTTAAGGTTTCTCACATCCATCTATCCTTTCACACCTGCTGGTTGGATCCACTCTCCTCTAACCTCAGAGGTTTGGTCCAGATCCTGTTCTCCTTGTTCTCAGTCTGAAGCACTGTCCTCTCTCAATCCTGTGTTTTAAACCACGGTGCGGTCACAGACCACATTCCAGCAAGCTCACAGGTGCCAACCTAAAGCAAATAGTCTTCATATCGATTCTGACAACTTCCACCAATGGTTAGGGAGGCCAAATGGTAGAGGGGAAAGAGCTTTGGCATCATATGAAACTGGACTTCGAAACTCAGCTCCACCACTCACTTCCTGTGTGACCTTGAGCAAGTCACTTAACCTCTCTGAGTCTCAGTTTCCTACTTTTTAAAGAGATGAAAGCTATAGAGTAAGTATACTGCAAAGAGGAGAGGGGAGGAATAAATATAATGAGCTAGGCATGTGAAGAACTTAGCGCAGTGGCTCATAATAAGCACTATGTAAATGTAGTTCTCTGCTGTAGAAAGGTCTTGATTGGCTGAAGGGGGACTATTTCACCCCATAGTTCCTAGTTTG
Organism: Physeter macrocephalus; assembly: GCF_002837175.3. Lineage (NCBI taxonomy): Eukaryota > Metazoa > Chordata > Mammalia > Artiodactyla > Physeteridae > Physeter > Physeter macrocephalus. The sequence continues at coordinate 56,298,673 of NC_041224.1, forward strand.
GGCAATCCCACCAACCTCCCTGGTTTGAGCAATCACACCAAATTCCGTGAACCCTAAGAAAAGAATGAGTGATTCCAAGTAACACTGTCCCCCGCAATTCTACACATTGGCCTCTCAAAGAATGTAGTTTTTGTCATAACAAGCCCATCTCCCTACTGAAGCAATGATGCTTTCTAGATCAGTAGACTCAGAGCCACTTTGCCACAGGAAATGCCCAATCACTAGACTCTTGGGGCTGGGAGGTATTCCTGAGCTCAGAGATGCCACGTACTCTTGGAATAAGCTGGCAATTTCCTCTTGCTTGGATGCTCTAGTTCCGTGCAATTGCAGGAATGTATGAGCTTATCCCTCCTTTCAGTTCCTTTCAAAAAAAAAACTGGCAAACAACCCCCAGATGCTTGCATTTCAGTTTGCATTGGTCTCCCCTGGTCTCTTATCCTTGAAATAAGAGTTTGGGGCTCATTTTGCAGTGGAATAAATTATAACTAGGTTACTTCTGTCTGCATCCTAGTTTTTTAACACAGATATGCAAAACTTCTCTTTGATATTACATATCTGTTTTCTCATCTCGACAGGGTTTTGTGGCGGTTAGAAATGATGACAAGATACAGAGAGAGTCCTTAAAGGGTGTTCAAAGAATCAGAAAATGAAAACTCAGAAACTTGGGCTTGCTCTTCAAATTTGGTTTCCTCTGGGGGGCATGGGAAGGGAAAATCCCTCCAATACCTCAGTCATTCCATTTTTATCATAGAGACTTGATGATAAAATTAACTAGCACTTAATTCCAATGAGAATTTGTAAATTCTTTTGAGATGTTTAAGAAGAACACTAAACTCCAAAATTATAAAGTGTACTTTGCCTGTAACTGTTGAGTTGGCTGTTTGTTTTTAGTGCAGGCAACGTATGTGTCTGTTATAAGAAGGATCCCTGGGCTTATTCTACCTCTGAGAGAACAAACAAGTTGACACAGGCCAACTTCATAGGAAATAAATCAATTCAGAGATCGTGAATAAGAGAAATCCCATCATAATAGGTCTCATGTCTCTTCTGCTGTCAGCGGAAGAGAAGTGGTAAGAAGTGGGGAAGAGGGCAGAGAAAAGTTATAGAAGGAAGAGTTCTAACTCGTATCCATTGTCCAGACAAAAGGGGAGACGCAGGGAAGTGAAAGAAGGCGCCGTGGGCTTCCACCGGGGGCTGAGCAACAGGGTGGTCTTGTGAAGACTCAATACAGAGTCTGATGCTGCACAAAGCATGCAAGGCAAGACTGGAAATGGAACATTTTTTTTTTTTTGATTGAAGTATTGAGTTACAATATTAGTTTCAGGTGTATAACAGAGTAATTCAGTACTCCATTTAAATTTGTTATAAAATACTGGCAGTGTTCCCTGTGCTGTACAATATATCCTTGGAGCTTATTTATTTTATACATTACTACCTTTGTGCCTCTTAATTCCCTACCCCTATCTTGCCCCTCCTCCCTTCCCTTTAAAGTTCCTGGAAAGGGAACTTTAAACATTGAACTCGGACCGGGAAACAGCTCAGCCAAGTGATTTTTATATACAAAGCTATTTAGGGGGAATTCGTAAAGGAAAAGAACTGCCCACTACTCCATCCGACCTGACAATAACTTCATTCTTGTACGTTCCATTTTTGTTCTTGTCCGTGTCAACAAAAAACATTTACCAAGTTACTACCAAGTAAATATACTGTAGTTTGTATACTACTTTTTTGGAAACTAACAGTGGGTCATAAGGATTTTTCCACATTCCTGCATAGTCTTCAAAAATTTTGTAACATCAACAGCATCTTGAGCCTCATGAGGAGAACAAGGAGGCCAGGCGGAGGGAACGTTCCAGATGGACGAGAGCTGGAAAAGAAGGGACCAAAAGGAGCAATGGGAGAGCAGTGAAGAGACACTGTGGAAAACACTTTGGATTTTTGAAAATTTTTTATTATGGGAAACTTACAAATATATATAAAAGTAGAGAGGTACTTCCCTGGTGGTGCAGTGGTTAAGACTCCGCACTCCCCATGCAGGGGGCCGGGGTTCGATCCCTGGTCAGGGAACTAGATCCCACATGCATGCCGCAACTAAGGAGCCCTCGAGCCGCAGCTAAAGACCCAGTGCAACCAAATAAATGAATAAATTTTTTTTAAAAGAGAGTTTAAGAAAAAAAAGGTAGAGAGTGTAGTTATAATGAGTCCCCATGTAGCTATCACCCAGCTCCAACAATGATCAACTCATGACCCACTTTGTTTCATCTCTACCCCCACCAACCCATCACCCCTTCCCCGGGTTATTTTGAAACAAATTCAAGACATCACATTATTTCAGTGGTTGTCAAACTTGAGCGAGCATCAGAGTCCCCTGGGGGACTTGTTAAAACAGATTGCTGAGCCCCACCCCCAGAGTTTCTGATTCAGCAGTTCTAGGGTGGGGTTGAGAATTTGTATTTCTAACAAGTTTCCAGGTGATACTGATGCTGCAAATCCAGGGACCACACTTTGAGAACAATGGTATTATTTTACCTGTACGTATTTCGCTTTTAAAAAGGACTTCCTTTTTAAAAATAATTTTTAAAATTTTCAGCAGCTTTATTGAGATATACTTGACATACAGTAAAGAGTACATATTTAAAGTGTCTTAATTTGGAGTTTTGACATATGTGTATATCCATGAAACCATCATCACAATCAAGAAAAAGAACATTTCTAATAGCCCCAAAGATTTCTTGTGCCCCTTTCTAATCCCTCAGGCTGTAGTACTGACCCACCCCAAACACCCCCAAGAGCCAGTGAGCTATCTTCTGTCACTAAAGATTATTTAAACTTTTTTAGGATTTTATCTATGGGGTCATACAATATGTATCTTTTATGTGTGGTGGCTTTTACTTAGCCTAATCCTCTTGAGATTTATCCATGTTGTGTGTGCATACATAGTTCCCACCCGCCCAGGACTCCCTTTTTTAAAAAGTAATCATGATGTTACCATCACTCACAAAAATCAATGATAGTTTCTCAGTATCACATTTTTCTTATTGTCTTCTTGGTGGTTTTACTCTCCATTTGTTTGAAATGGGCTCCAAACAAGGTCCATACACTGCAATAGGTTAAGACATCTCTTTAGATTCTTTTGATCTATAGGTATAATTTGAATTGGTAGCCTGAAGAATCATTTGAGCAGTAACACAGAGAGATGTGCAGGTGTGTATTGTGAAAAGAGCACAGACTTTGGGTCTGCATCGCACTCTACCACTTACTAGCTAAGAGAGGTTGGACCTGTCATCTAAGTGCTCTGAGCCTCACTTTCCACATTTTGAAGACGATAATAAGCCTATCTCATGGAGAAAACTTGTGAGAATTATATGAAAATGAAGCCTGTGGCATGGTATCTAATACATAGTAGGGCTACGGAATCAGAAGATGTGGGTTTGTAGAAGCTTTGTGACCTTGGGCAAGAACTTCTCTAAGCTTCAGTTTCCTAATCAATAAAATGGAGCTAATAATAGTCTCTTTTATAGAGTTGTGAATGAGCTAATGGGTATAAACATCTTAAGCACAGTATCCAATATGTAATAAGCACTCATATTTTTTGTTGTTCTGAAAACACCAATTATTATTATTATTTTAAATTTATTTATTTTTGGCTGCATTGGGTCTTCATTGCAGTGCACGGGCTTTCTCTAGTTGTGACCAGCGGGGGCTACTCTTCCTTGCGGTGCGCGGGCTTCTCATTGCGGGGACTTCTCTTGTTGTGGAGCACAGGCTCTAGGTGTGTGGGCTTCAGTAGCTGTGGCGCGTGGGCTCAGTACTTGTGGCTTGTGGGCTCTAGAGCTCAGGCTCAGTAGTTGTGGCGCACGGGCTTAGTTGCTCCGCGACATGTGGGATCTTACCAGAGCAGGGCTCGAACCCATGTTCCCTGCATTGGCATGCAGATTCTTAACCACTGCACCACCAGGGAAGTCCTCTTTCTATTGTTTTAATTTTTATTTATCTGTTAGCTAGTGAGGTTGAGCATTTATCTAATAACTAGTGGGGTTGAGCATTTATCTAATAACTAGTGGGGTTGAACATTTATCTAATAACCAGTGGGGTTGAGCAAAGCTAGTGGATTTTCTTGTGTAAGTCACATATTCATAGCCTTTGCCCATTTTTCTACTGGGTTCTCTGTCTTTTTCTGATTGACTGTAGAACTTTCTTATATGTTCTAGGTAAGAATCCCTTGCTGGTTTTAGAAGTGTCAATTTTTTTCCCAGTTTTTCACCCGTCAGTTGATTTTGATAATGATACCCATTCTTATCATTATCATTAATTTTTTTTACAGTTATACATGCTTTTATTTTTACAAATAATAATGTGTATACATATGCAAAGATACTAATCTATATAATATCCCACATATCAATATTATTTCACATGAAAAGTTAGAAAATCTTAGGAAGAATTTAATAAAGATACTATGGTATATGATATCTGAACATACTAAATACAAAATAAATTATGTTAGCTAGCTATAGATAATAAATCTATGAAAGGAGAAAAAGCTATAAGTTTGGGGTTTTTTTCTTTTGAATTTTATTTTATTTTTTTATACAGTAGGCTTTTATTAGTCATCCATTTTATACACCTCAGTGTATACATGTCAATCCCAATCTCCCAATTCATCAGACCACCAACCCCACCCGCCGCTGCTTTCCCACCTTGGTGTCCATACGTTTGTTCTCTACATCTGTGTCTCACTTTCTGCCCTGCAAACTGGTTCATCTGAACCATTTTTCTAGGTTTCACATATATGCTATCATTAATTTTAAAATAGTCAAATCCCTCAATTTTTTCTTTGGCCTATGGTTGCATAGGCCTTTTTAGGTCTTGGTTTTTTTTTTAAAAAAAATCCTTCCCCACTTTAAAGATCATAAATATATTCTCCTATAAATATTTCTATTTATTTGGTTTGTAGGGTTGCCTTTCACATTCATATCTTTAATGCCTCTGAAATTCACCTTTGTTTATGGTGTTAGGGATTCAGCTTATTTCTTCTCCATCTAGTGAACCAGTTTTCCCTGCACTATCTACTACGCAACGTATCCTGACCCCACTGATTTGTGGTGTGTTCTTTTCCATATATCAGGTACACTCACACCCAAATGCATAAACACACATGTATACATTTCTGAGCACTGTCTGGTCCTTGGTCTATTTGCATGCTTTTGCACCAGGACTGTAATGTTTTGTTATACGGCATTGGAGCAGAGTGGGACAAGTCCTTTCTCTTTGCTCTTTTCTCAAAATAGACTCAACTAATTGTGGACTTTGGTTTTATTCTTCCACATAAATTTTGGAATATGCTTTTTCATTCCCTCAAAATATTTGTTGGAAGTGTATTGAAATTGCCTTGAATTTTTAGATTAACTTTGGGAAAATTGATATCTTTACATGTTAAGGGGTCTTGTCCACCACCATGGCACCACCTCTTTGCTTATTCAAGTTTTATATTATGTCCTTTAATAGTTTTATATTTCTCTCTAAAAATTTATTTTGAGCCTTTTAAGTTAATTCTAAGATACTTTGTAGTTTTTTTTAATTTTTATTTTATATTGGAGTATAGTTGATTTACAATGTTGTGTTAGTTTCAGGTATATAGCAAAGTGATTTAGTTATACATATACGTATTCTTTTTCAGATTCTTTTCCCATGTAGGTTATTACAGAGTATTGAGTAGAGTTCCCTGTGCTATACAGTAGGTCCTTGTTGTTTATTTTACATATAGTAGTGTGTATATGTTAATCCCAACCTTCTAATAACTAACATGTATTGAGTGCCTACTATTTGCCAGACACTGAACTTGGCACTTTATTCTTACAACAACCTGTAGGGATGAGTGTTACATTTGCCACTTTACGGATGAGGCACCTGAGGCTTGGAAAAGAGAAATACCTTCCTTGCACAGGTTCACGAGGCTTGAGTAGCAGAGACTGAATTGTCAACTAGATAATTCTCTGTCTCCAAGGCCCAGGCAAGCTCTTTTCATGGCCGCCCTAACAAATGCCTCAAACGGGGACGTTGTGTTTCCGGAGCCCTCTGAGATGTGGATTCTCCAGTTTTCTAGATGCTGTGATTGTTTTTGTTGATCCGGGGCACAGTGTACCACTTCTGGCAATCACATAATGCTCCACATGGGACATGGCTGTGTCCTTCTCCCAGAGCGCCATGGGGAGGGGTGCTGAGGGCCCCTGCACTCCGCTCACTGCACAGAGCATCTGCCCAAATGGGATACGAGGAACCTGACACCACAGAGCTTTGATTTGATATGTTCTCCAGCAAAGGAGAATATGAGCCCAACTGCGGAGTTCTTTGTTATATTAATGAGCTCTGCTTTGACCGGTGTGAGGTGCAGGGTGGCGTATGGAGGGAAGGTGAGGGAAGGAAGAAGGAAGGAAAAGACCAAGGGGTTTCCTTTTCCTGGGCGGTGACTGAGGGAACCCCTAGGCCAAGACGTGCACGGACCCCTTGATCCCCGTGTGAATGTCTAGGTCTTTGAAAAAAATACAGTCACTTTTGTCTCTTTCTTCACATCTGCTTCTTCACTTCTGCAGCTGTGGCTTAGAGTCATAACCTCTGTGTGAACCCTAGCTACCGTGCTCAATTTCAGGCAGGATCAGGTGGAGGGCAATGTGACCCACAGGAAAGAAGGCCAGACTTGTGACTCTGCCAGGAACCAGCTCTGGGCCCTTAGCAAGTCTCTGGCCCGGTGTATGCCTCAGTTTTCTGATCTGTACGTTGAAATAAGAATGTCTAACCCCACCCGGGGTTGTGAGTGTAGGATGAGACCATATATGGGAAAGTACTTTGGAAAACAAAAGCACTTGACGTACACAAGATGTTCCTGAGAGTGGGCTTGAAACAAAAGAAAGTTGTCTTGATCTCAGTCGTGGTTTACTAACTTAAGAAAATGAAATCTGGATTCCAACCAGGGACTGTAAGTTCTTACCCAGCCCCTGCTACCAGTTTCCATGGTAACTTGTGACTCTGGTCTAATTACTTGTCCATGGACTCCAACTGCTTCTTCTGTCCAGTAGGGAATGATGGCTTGTCACCGGGACTTTTATAAAACACTCTTCATGATTGATTAAAAATGACAATAAATCAAAATCCTATGCACAGGGAAAGTTAGCATTTTAAGTGAAAATAAACCTTGGTGCAATATGTGTTATCTCTTTCCAGGTAAATTATTCTGAAAACCATAGTTAGCTGACACCAAGACTGCTTAGGAGATATCATTAGACTATAATAGCTTAAGGTTTCTCACATCCATCTATCCTTTCACACCTGCTGGTTGGATCCACTCTCCTCTAACCTCAGAGGTTTGGTCCAGATCCTGTTCTCCTTGTTCTCAGTCTGAAGCACTGTCCTCTCTCAATCCTGTGTTTTAAACCACGGTGCGGTCACAGACCACATTCCAGCAAGCTCACAGGTGCCAACCTAAAGCAAATAGTCTTCATATCGATTCTGACAACTTCCACCAATGGTTAGGGAGGCCAAATGGTAGAGGGGAAAGAGCTTTGGCATCATATGAAACTGGACTTCGAAACTCAGCTCCACCACTCACTTCCTGTGTGACCTTGAGCAAGTCACTTAACCTCTCTGAGTCTCAGTTTCCTACTTTTTAAAGAGATGAAAGCTATAGAGTAAGTATACTGCAAAGAGGAGAGGGGAGGAATAAATATAATGAGCTAGGCATGTGAAGAACTTAGCGCAGTGGCTCATAATAAGCACTATGTAAATGTAGTTCTCTGCTGTAGAAAGGTCTTGATTGGCTGAAGGGGGACTATTTCACCCCATAGTTCCTAGTTTGGGCAATCCCACCAACCTCCCTGGTTTGAGCAATCACACCAAATTCCGTGAACCCTAAGAAAAGAATGAGTGATTCCAAGTAACACTGTCCCCCGCAATTCTACACATTGGCCTCTCAAAGAATGTAGTTTTTGTCATAACAAGCCCATCTCCCTACTGAAGCAATGATGCTTTCTAGATCAGTAGACTCAGAGCCACTTTGCCACAGGAAATGCCCAATCACTAGACTCTTGGGGCTGGGAGGTATTCCTGAGCTCAGAGATGCCACGTACTCTTGGAATAAGCTGGCAATTTCCTCTTGCTTGGATGCTCTAGTTCCGTGCAATTGCAGGAATGTATGAGCTTATCCCTCCTTTCAGTTCCTTTCAAAAAAAAAACTGGCAAACAACCCCCAGATGCTTGCATTTCAGTTTGCATTGGTCTCCCCTGGTCTCTTATCCTTGAAATAAGAGTTTGGGGCTCATTTTGCAGTGGAATAAATTATAACTAGGTTACTTCTGTCTGCATCCTAGTTTTTTAACACAGATATGCAAAACTTCTCTTTGATATTACATATCTGTTTTCTCATCTCGACAGGGTTTTGTGGCGGTTAGAAATGATGACAAGATACAGAGAGAGTCCTTAAAGGGTGTTCAAAGAATCAGAAAATGAAAACTCAGAAACTTGGGCTTGCTCTTCAAATTTGGTTTCCTCTGGGGGGCATGGGAAGGGAAAATCCCTCCAATACCTCAGTCATTCCATTTTTATCATAGAGACTTGATGATAAAATTAACTAGCACTTAATTCCAATGAGAATTTGTAAATTCTTTTGAGATGTTTAAGAAGAACACTAAACTCCAAAATTATAAAGTGTACTTTGCCTGTAACTGTTGAGTTGGCTGTTTGTTTTTAGTGCAGGCAACGTATGTGTCTGTTATAAGAAGGATCCCTGGGCTTATTCTACCTCTGAGAGAACAAACAAGTTGACACAGGCCAACTTCATAGGAAATAAATCAATTCAGAGATCGTGAATAAGAGAAATCCCATCATAATAGGTCTCATGTCTCTTCTGCTGTCAGCGGAAGAGAAGTGGTAAGAAGTGGGGAAGAGGGCAGAGAAAAGTTATAGAAGGAAGAGTTCTAACTCGTATCCATTGTCCAGACAAAAGGGGAGACGCAGGGAAGTGAAAGAAGGCGCCGTGGGCTTCCACCGGGGGCTGAGCAACAGGGTGGTCTTGTGAAGACTCAATACAGAGTCTGATGCTGCACAAAGCATGCAAGGCAAGACTGGAAATGGAACATTTTTTTTTTTTTGATTGAAGTATTGAGTTACAATATTAGTTTCAGGTGTATAACAGAGTAATTCAGTACTCCATTTAAATTTGTTATAAAATACTGGCAGTGTTCCCTGTGCTGTACAATATATCCTTGGAGCTTATTTATTTTATACATTACTACCTTTGTGCCTCTTAATTCCCTACCCCTATCTTGCCCCTCCTCCCTTCCCTTTAAAGTTCCTGGAAAGGGAACTTTAAACATTGAACTCGGACCGGGAAACAGCTCAGCCAAGTGATTTTTATATACAAAGCTATTTAGGGGGAATTCGTAAAGGAAAAGAACTGCCCACTACTCCATCCGACCTGACAATAACTTCATTCTTGTACGTTCCATTTTTGTTCTTGTCCGTGTCAACAAAAAACATTTACCAAGTTACTACCAAGTAAATATACTGTAGTTTGTATACTACTTTTTTGGAAACTAACAGTGGGTCATAAGGATTTTTCCACATTCCTGCATAGTCTTCAAAAATTTTGTAACATCAACAGCATCTTGAGCCTCATGAGGAGAACAAGGAGGCCAGGCGGAGGGAACGTTCCAGATGGACGAGAGCTGGAAAAGAAGGGACCAAAAGGAGCAATGGGAGAGCAGTGAAGAGACACTGTGGAAAACACTTTGGATTTTTGAAAATTTTTTATTATGGGAAACTTACAAATATATATAAAAGTAGAGAGGTACTTCCCTGGTGGTGCAGTGGTTAAGACTCCGCACTCCCCATGCAGGGGGCCGGGGTTCGATCCCTGGTCAGGGAACTAGATCCCACATGCATGCCGCAACTAAGGAGCCCTCGAGCCGCAGCTAAAGACCCAGTGCAACCAAATAAATGAATAAATTTTTTTTAAAAGAGAGTTTAAGAAAAAAAAGGTAGAGAGTGTAGTTATAATGAGTCCCCATGTAGCTATCACCCAGCTCCAACAATGATCAACTCATGACCCACTTTGTTTCATCTCTACCCCCACCAACCCATCACCCCTTCCCCGGGTTATTTTGAAACAAATTCAAGACATCACATTATTTCAGTGGTTGTCAAACTTGAGCGAGCATCAGAGTCCCCTGGGGGACTTGTTAAAACAGATTGCTGAGCCCCACCCCCAGAGTTTCTGATTCAGCAGTTCTAGGGTGGGGTTGAGAATTTGTATTTCTAACAAGTTTCCAGGTGATACTGATGCTGCAAATCCAGGGACCACACTTTGAGAACAATGGTATTATTTTACCTGTACGTATTTCGCTTTTAAAAAGGACTTCCTTTTTAAAAATAATTTTTAAAATTTTCAGCAGCTTTATTGAGATATACTTGACATACAGTAAAGAGTACATATTTAAAGTGTCTTAATTTGGAGTTTTGACATATGTGTATATCCATGAAACCATCATCACAATCAAGAAAAAGAACATTTCTAATAGCCCCAAAGATTTCTTGTGCCCCTTTCTAATCCCTCAGGCTGTAGTACTGACCCACCCCAAACACCCCCAAGAGCCAGTGAGCTATCTTCTGTCACTAAAGATTATTTAAACTTTTTTAGGATTTTATCTATGGGGTCATACAATATGTATCTTTTATGTGTGGTGGCTTTTACTTAGCCTAATCCTCTTGAGATTTATCCATGTTGTGTGTGCATACATAGTTCCCACCCGCCCAGGACTCCCTTTTTTAAAAAGTAATCATGATGTTACCATCACTCACAAAAATCAATGATAGTTTCTCAGTATCACATTTTTCTTATTGTCTTCTTGGTGGTTTTACTCTCCATTTGTTTGAAATGGGCTCCAAACAAGGTCCATACACTGCAATAGGTTAAGACATCTCTTTAGATTCTTTTGATCTATAGGTATAATTTGAATTGGTAGCCTGAAGAATCATTTGAGCAGTAACACAGAGAGATGTGCAGGTGTGTATTGTGAAAAGAGCACAGACTTTGGGTCTGCATCGCACTCTACCACTTACTAGCTAAGAGAGGTTGGACCTGTCATCTAAGTGCTCTGAGCCTCACTTTCCACATTTTGAAGACGATAATAAGCCTATCTCATGGAGAAAACTTGTGAGAATTATATGAAAATGAAGCCTGTGGCATGGTATCTAATACATAGTAGGGCTACGGAATCAGAAGATGTGGGTTTGTAGAAGCTTTGTGACCTTGGGCAAGAACTTCTCTAAGCTTCAGTTTCCTAATCAATAAAATGGAGCTAATAATAGTCTCTTTTATAGAGTTGTGAATGAGCTAATGGGTATAAACATCTTAAGCACAGTATCCAATATGTAATAAGCACTCATATTTTTTGTTGTTCTGAAAACACCAATTATTATTATTATTTTAAATTTATTTATTTTTGGCTGCATTGGGTCTTCATTGCAGTGCACGGGCTTTCTCTAGTTGTGACCAGCGGGGGCTACTCTTCCTTGCGGTGCGCGGGCTTCTCATTGCGGGGACTTCTCTTGTTGTGGAGCACAGGCTCTAGGTGTGTGGGCTTCAGTAGCTGTGGCGCGTGGGCTCAGTACTTGTGGCTTGTGGGCTCTAGAGCTCAGGCTCAGTAGTTGTGGCGCACGGGCTTAGTTGCTCCGCGACATGTGGGATCTTACCAGAGCAGGGCTCGAACCCATGTTCCCTGCATTGGCATGCAGATTCTTAACCACTGCACCACCAGGGAAGTCCTCTTTCTATTGTTTTAATTTTTATTTATCTGTTAGCTAGTGAGGTTGAGCATTTATCTAATAACTAGTGGGGTTGAGCATTTATCTAATAACTAGTGGGGTTGAGCATTTATCTAATAACTAGTGGGGTTGAGCATTTATCTAATAACTAGTGGGGTTGAGCATTTATCTAATAACTAGTGGGGTTGAGCATTTATCTAATAACTAGTGGGGTTGAGCATTTATCTAATAACTAGTGGGGTTGAGCATTTATCTAATAACTAGTGGGGTTGAGCATTTATCTAATAACTAGTGGGGTTGAGCATTTATCTAATAACTAGTGGGGTTGAGCATTTATCTAATAACTAGTGGGGTTGAGCATTTATCTAATAACTAGTGGGGTTGAGCATTTATCTAATAACTAGTGGGGTTGAGCATTTATCTAATAACTAGTGGGGTTGAACATTTATCTAATAACCAGTGGGGTTGAGCAAAACTAGTGGATTTTCTTGTGTAAGTCACATATTCATAGCCTTTGCCCATTTTTCTACTGGGTTCTCTGTCTTTTTCTGATTGACTGTAGAACTTTCTTATATGTTCTAGGTAAGAATCCCTTGCTGGTTTTAGAAGTGTCAATTTTTTTCCCAGTTTTTCACCCGTCAGTTGATTTTGATAATGATACCCATTCTTATCATTATCATTAATTTTTTTTACAGTTATACATGCTTTTATTTTTACAAATAATAATGTGTATACATATGCAAAGATACTAATCTATATAATATCCCACATATCAATATTATTTCACATGAAAAGTTAGAAAATCTTAGGAAGAATTTAATAAAGATACTATGGTATATGATATCTGAACATACTAAATACAAAATAAATTATGTTAGCTAGCTATAGATAATAAATCTATGAAAGGAGAAAAAGCTATAAGTTTGGGGTTTTTTTCTTTTGAATTTTATTTTATTTTTTTATACAGTAGGCTTTTATTAGTCATCCATTTTATACACCTCAGTGTATACATGTCAATCCCAATCTCCCAATTCATCAGACCACCAACCCCACCCGCCGCTGCTTTCCCACCTTGGTGTCCATACGTTTGTTCTCTACATCTGTGTCTCACTTTCTGCCCTGCAAACTGGTTCATCTGAACCATTTTTCTAGGTTTCACATATATGCTATCATTAATTTTAAAATAGTCAAATCCCTCAATTTTTTCTTTGGCCTATGGTTGCATAGGCCTTTTTAGGTCTTGGTTTTTTTTTTAAAAAAAATCCTTCCCCACTTTAAAGATCATAAATATATTCTCCTATAAATATTTCTATTTATTTGGTTTGTAGGGTTGCCTTTCACATTCATATCTTTAATGCCTCTGAAATTCACCTTTGTTTATGGTGTTAGGGATTCAGCTTATTTCTTCTCCATCTAGTGAACCAGTTTTCCCTGCACTATCTACTACGCAACGTATCCTGACCCCACTGATTTGTGGTGTGTTCTTTTCCATATATCAGGTACACTCACACCCAAATGCATAAACACACATGTATACATTTCTGAGCACTGTCTGGTCCTTGGTCTATTTGCATGCTTTTGCACCAGGACTGTAATGTTTTGTTATACGGCATTGGAGCAGAGTGGGACAAGTCCTTTCTCTTTGCTCTTTTCTCAAAATAGACTCAACTAATTGTGGACTTTGGTTTTATTCTTCCACATAAATTTTGGAATATGCTTTTTCATTCCCTCAAAATATTTGTTGGAAGTGTATTGAAATTGCCTTGAATTTTTAGATTAACTTTGGGAAAATTGATATCTTTACATGTTAAGGGGTCTTGTCCACCACCATGGCACCACCTCTTTGCTTATTCAAGTTTTATATTATGTCCTTTAATAGTTTTATATTTCTCTCTAAAAATTTATTTTGAGCCTTTTAAGTTAATTCTAAGATACTTTGTAGTTTTTTTTAATTTTTATTTTATATTGGAGTATAGTTGATTTACAATGTTGTGTTAGTTTCAGGTATATAGCAAAGTGATTTAGTTATACATATACGTATTCTTTTTCAGATTCTTTTCCCATGTAGGTTATTACAGAGTATTGAGTAGAGTTCCCTGTGCTATACAGTAGGTCCTTGTTGTTTATTTTACATATAGTAGTGTGTATATGTTAATCCCAACCTTCTAATTTATCCCTGCCCCCACCACCTTTCCCCTTTGGTAACCAGAAGTTTGTTTCCTAAGTCTGTGTGTCTGTTTCTGTTTTATAAATAAGTTCATTTGTATCATTTTTTAGATTTCACATGTAAGTGATATCATATGATATTTGTCTTTCTCTGATTTACTTAGTATGATAATCTCTAGATCCATCCATGTTGCTGCAAATGGCATTATTTCATCCTTTTTTATGGCTGAGTAATATTTCATTGTATATATGTACCACATCTTCTTTATCCATTCATCTGTTGATGGGCATTTAGGTTGCTTCTGTGTCTTGTCTATTGTACAGAGTGCTGCAATGAATATAGGGGCACATGTGTCTTTTTTTTTTTTTTTTTTTTTTGTGGTACGCGAGCCTCTCACTGTTGTGGCCTCTCCCGTTGTGGAGCACAGGCTCCGGACGTGCAGGCTCAGCAGCCATTGCTCACGGGCCCAGCCGCTCCATGGCATGTGGGATCTTCCCGGACCGGGGCACGAACCCGTGTCCCCTGCATCGGCAGGCGGATTCTCAACCACTGCGCCACCAGGGAAGCCCACATGTGTCTTTTTGAAGTGTGGTTTTCTCCAGATATAGTAAGTTAATTTTTAGGTACTTTATAGGTTCGTTGCTCTTGTGAAAGGTGTCTTATTTTCTATCATATTTTCTGGTTGAGAATTGCTGATGTAGAAGAATGCTACTGATTTTTGTAAGGAGATCTTGTTCCTGACATCCTTGCAGACAATAAGTAGTAGTTCTAAAAGTTTTTCTATTAATTCTGTGAGGTTTTCCACATAGGTAATCAGATAAGCTATAAATAATGACAGTTTTGTCACTTCCTTTCAAATCCTTACACATATCGCTTCTTCTTCATGTCTTATCATATTGGCCAAGACCTCCAGTACCCTGTTGAGTTGTAGCAGCTCCTGTTCTTAGAGGGAACATGGGGCTGTCTGCACTATTATCTCCTCCCTATCCCCCATGGGTTAAGCCTGCCCTCAGGTAGCCACAAGCTCCATCTTCTGTTGGCACACAGGACAAATCATTCTGTTTTGTCTTGTAGTGGAGTTGGTGTAGACAACAATCTGCCCATGAAAATATGAGGGAGAAAAAGATCCCAAGATAAAAGCTTCCCCACCTTGTGGCATCTTTCCTCTTCCTCTGTAAACTGCTGTCACAGACACACATATTGGAACCCAACTATTTGCTGCGCTTCTAGAGGCTTCTCACAGTTATTGCATTAGATACTCAGATCCAACAACCGCCCCATTTCTGAGGTACTCCCATAGCTGGGTTGAAGGAAATAGTCAGTAGCCTAAAATGGGTTGCCATTTTGTCAGGATCCAGAAGCCAGAGTGATACTTCTAAAATAACTATGATCATGAGAATGCTTTAATCAGAAGCCGTTGAAGACCCTCATTGTAAGCTCTTGAATAAGAGCATTCAAAGGTCTTGACACTCTGGCCTTACCTCCTTTTCCACTTACACAACTTATCCCACATTCAAATCACTCTGGGTGATCTCCTTTTCCTGAACAGGTATACTTTAAACCTAATCTGTTTACCATACGTAGAGTTCTCTTATCCTTTCTCCACGTTGAGAAATCCTACTCATTGATCAAGGCTCATCATTCTTATGAAGTCTTCTCAAGTTCATCACATGGGGGTGCATCATTTCTTCCCTAGCGCCCCCCATAGCACTTCTGTGTCAGACTTGCCTTATAGTTTGTTGTTAGTTATCTAACTGTCCCATTAGATAGTGACCTCCAGGAGGGCAAGGACTGTGTTTTATTCATCTCTATCTCTGCAGCAGTTCTTCACACGTAGTAGATGCTCAATAAATTTTTATTCATCAAATTAAATTATAGAGGTCACAAATTATAGGAAAAAGAAGTCATTTGTAAGGATGAAGTAATGCTCTTGCCCAGTCTTAGCACCAGTAGGATTCAATGTGAATTTGCAGAGGTGTTGTTACCTTCAGTAATACTCAGCAACATGCAAATAGGAATGAGAACAGACACTGTAAACTCTTAGTCCTTCTCTAATGACTTATTTATTACCTAATAAATCATTTGAGTGCTATACTAACAGGTGTTCAACCTGTGTAGCGCTGAGCAACTATTTAGAAAAAAATGTACCTGCAAAGTCTAACATATAAGGGCAATTGTGGAAGTTAGCATGAGGACGGACATTCCTGGGTCTCTCTTCCTGAATAATACTCCTACTTACACTGTTAGGTAGGTATCCTTATACACAGCCCTTGAAATGTACCTATTTACAGGTGAAGGTTATGACACAAATGGAAATTTATTTTGAAAATAGTACCTTTACTTTCAGTAGGAATTTCCAGTAAGTGGGATAGATTAGTCATGTTATGGAGGAGACATGAGAAAGGTAAATGAAGAAACTGAAGTAAAATTAATAATGTTTATATTGTTCCTTTTCTTTGAATGATATATAGCAGTTTCTTTTGTGTGTTTATTCCTTTTGCATCCCTGGACAATGAGTAAAGGAGGTATTATTATCATTTTGGTGAAAACTGAGATAAAGAGAAATTAAATTAATTTTCTTCAGTAGATTTTTGCAGCACGGCTCTCAATTTGTTCATACCTCCCTGGATCCACCCTCTTGAGTCACACCTTTCCCACTGACCCAGGCTTGGCCATGTAACTTGCTTTGGCCAATGAAACAAGAGCAAATATGACACAAGCAGAAAATTTTAAGTGCTTGCATATTGGAGTTTGCCCTCTCTTACTGCCCATTGGTACCCTGAGACCACCATGGTGAGACCACCATGTGAAGCCTGGGTTAGCCTGCTGGAGGATGAGAGACCATACAGAGCAGAGTTGGGTCATCCCAGCTGACTCCCCCTTGACCAACCAGCCTATCAATCTCCTGATATGTGAGTGAGGCCAGCCAACTCCAGATAAGCCACCCACAGACCTCAGAGATCCACCACACCAACGTAGATCAGATTAACTGTCCAAATGGCTTATAGAATCATGAGAAATAATAAGTGTTTGCTATTTTAAGCCACTTAGGTTCCAGGTGGTTTGTGACACAGCAAAACCTAAGAGGCCTATTTCCCAAGAATGCCTAATCAGGCTAGATCTCGAGGTCCTGGTCCCTAGGTTCATGTTCAGTTGCTGCTACCCCTGTTCTAGTCAAAGGTCAGGTTGAGATATACAGATTTTAAGGATATTATTTTGTAACTTAGGTGTGATCAAGCCTCTTCTTGAATTTCTCAAGGGCAAAGGCCATGCCCTGATTTTCCCAGTACATTGCTTTAGTTGTAAAATATGCTCTGTGAGGGGTATAACTTTTCTGAAAAGGAATGAAAGTTTAGTTTTTGTGAGGCTAGAAGATAAAGCTATATGTGGTATGTTTAACTCTCAAAATGTATATGGGGCACAGATACTTCTAGTTACAAAGAAGATTTTAGACTAACATTCTTTCCTAAGAGAGAAAACAGAGAGGAAGGGAACAGCATGGACCATCCTTTTGTCCCTGATCCCAGACCAAAATCTTGCAGAGCCTCTGGGCTGAACTCTTCAGGCAATCACACTGACATCTATGTGATCAGTGCCCCACCAGAGTTGTGCAGTATACAACTTATGCAGCTGTACATGAGACCCCCTACTTGGCACATAGTAGGTGTTTTGTTTGTTTGTTTGTTTTTGTGGTACGCGGGCCTCTCACTGTTGGGGTCTCCCCCGTTGCGGAGCACAGGCTCCGGACGCGCAGGCTCAGCGGCCATGGCTCACGGGCCCAGCCGCTCCGCGGCATGTGGGCTCTTCCCGGACCGGGGCACGAACCCGTGTCCCCTGCATGGGCAGGCGGACTCTCAACCACTGCGCCACCAGGGAAGCCCATAGTATATGTTTAATGAATGAATGAGCAAGCAAGCAACTGAGCATGCATGTGTGCATACACATCATGTTTGTGGCATTTAGCAGAGTTTTAGCTGGAAAGAAAAAATATATATATAACAAATTAGAATGAGTATCCCTCTTTAGTGGGCTCCCAGAGCACAAACCATTTTGCTTTTGGTGTGACAGAGTGAGAAAATAGGCAAATAAATTGTGTAAATCAGACATAGATTCAAAGAAGAAACTTTCACCAAATTTTGCAGGGCAAAAAAATAGAATAAAACCTCATTTTGGTTAATGGTGACACCTAGTGGTGTATCAAAACTGTGGGTTTTCCTTGGAGTAAAGTATTTTCTTTTACAAGTTAGGGTGAAGGAGCCCTTGGACCCCAGCACCCTTCACAGATTAGGTAGTTGAGGCCCCCAGGCCTCCCAAGGTCAGTGCGGGTAGGATGTTGCTCCAGAATTTAACTCTCCAGAGGCCGTTCCAGTGGTGCTGTTGCAGAGACCTCAGAATAAATGCCAGAAGTGGTGGTAGCAGTGGGGGGTCCTTCCAGTAGTAACAGGGTTACTTATTTTTCCCTTCCCTTCTCCTCCTTCTCTGGCAAGACCCAATGGCTTCTTTCTTCTTGCTCCTCCTCTCTCTTTCCTTTCCTTCTTTTCTCATCTGCTTTTACTTTCCCCTCCTTTATTCTCTACCTCTTTTTCATTCTCTTTTCTCTGTGTTCATTGATGCCTCCCAAGGATGTTGCACTGTCTACTCTGGTGACCGCTAACCCATGTGGCTATTTAAATTCAAATGAACTAAATGATATGAAAAATCCAATCTCTCAGTCATGCTAGTCACATTTCAAGGGTTCAGTAGCACCAGTGGCTGCCCTATTGGACATTGCAGAACATGATCATGTCCAGCATTGCAGAAAATCCTCTAGGAAAGCACTGGCCCAGGGCTTGGCTGACCGGCCTCTCCAGTCTCTCGTCTCTTTTCCTTCTCAGCTCCTCTTCTCTAAGTAGAAGAACAGTCTGCGTTCTTCTCCTCTCCCTCCCTTCCTGCTCACTCCGCTTTATTTGGCGACTTTCTGTTTTCTGTATATTATTACATAAACTTGTCGAGGTGACCTTGCCAAGTAAACACAAAAATATATAATCATATTGGACAGTTTATTTGGGGCAGTGAGTGATTCACAGCATCTTGTTTTCCATGCGTTGGAACACGTCAAAATATTTTTAAACTCAACACATCAACCCAGTATTTAAAACAATTATACCTCAAACCTTTTTTTCTTCTTTTTTAATCCACAGGTGTCTACTTTTCTGCCTTGTCTTGAGTTCAAGTAGCTTTAAAAGTAAAAAGTACAATTTTTTAATGCCTGAAAAAGTATACATTTTAAGTATAAAATGGCTTTGAAATACACAGGAATCTAGTTACAGATTGGTGTTTGGCTGGGATGGAATGGACATTTACTTTTTGTTGAATGCCCTTTCATAGTATTTGATTTTTTACCAGATTTGTAAGTGTGCGTTCAGAACTTATTAAATTGAATTCTAAATTACTTTTGAAATTAAAAATAATGTCTGAAAATGTCACGACACCAAGAGGATCAAACCAAAATAGTCCAGGAAAATGAGATCTCAGAGAAGGTAGTTTCTGAATGAGCCTGCAGGGTTTGGATGGTGATGTGTCTCTTTAAGGAGATAATGCAGGGGGCAGAGCCCTGCGTTAAATTTAGATTTATGTCCAGTGATAATTTGCCAAGAATCAGAATGCCCTGACAAGTGTCCCCTCCTGACCATTGATAGAGATTTATATCAGAAAGAGAGCCATCCTTTTCCTTCCCACCCATCACTGAGAGCCTGTCCCTTTGGTGCCCACCTCCAAAGGGATGGAAGACGCTAACAGCCTTTGAGCCTCCTTTCCAGGGTCCACTCGTCCACCTCTCCTCAATAAGGTCTTGATGAACAAAATGAAAGTTACCCTTTCTCTTCCTTTTCCTCGGCTCTCCTGGGCTAATCATGGTCGCACGACCTCCTTCGCACCACTGGATCTTCAAGGAAAAAAAGAGGGTGGAGCCTGAGATCTTGCCTGACTTCAAAATTGGTTTCAGCCCAAAGGTCCTTCAAAACTTGGATTTATGTAGCATTTACAGTAGAGACTCGGGGTTCTTTAGAAGGGGATTTGAGGACGAGGATAGAATGATCATATCTACAAGATAAGTGACAGCTGTGCTGCCAATTTGAGAAAAAGGGAAATTGAGGCAGGGCACGTTGGTACGAGCTAGGATTCACAGCGTTCTTGACTTCCCGTAAGACCACATGGCATCCAAACCATATAATCATATGCCCAGACCGAACTGTAGCATCTCTGTGTGCATTCATCTAAATAAAACGCCGCCCGGACCATGCCACCCAGGGGAGTTGGTTTGTGGTTCTTTCCCACTGTGGACTTCTGTGGTGCCAGCCTGACCTCGGGCGGAATCATGGTTCCCCTAAAGGAACAAAGGTTTACACTTGAGCTCCGTGGGGCACGCAGGAGTCAGTTTCTAATGAAAGGCTCTCTGGTGCTCTATGTTGGGAAGGCAGAGTTGGTGTTGGGTTCTCCTTCTCACCCTGCAGCAGGGTTGAGTGGCTTCTTTATATGATAGTCTCAGGACAGCATTCCAAGTGACAAAGGCAGAAGCTGCAAGTCCTCTTAAGTTCCTTGCCCCTGAACTCACAGGATGCCAGTTCAGCCAGCTGTTATTGGTCAGAACAAGTCATAAGTCCAGCCTAGATTCAAAGGGTAGGAAAATAGATTCCGCTTCTTGGTGGGAGGAACTGCAAAGAATCTGTGGCCAGATTTCATCCACCACACATATATATTAAAATATTCATTTAATAGTGAAATATACATAATATACAGCAAACCTAGAAAACATAGCCAAAATTTCCACAATTTCCCTTAACTGGTTGAAAGAAAAAGCATCTATCACTAAACTGTTCTTCCAAATGCAGATGTTTTCACTCTTTTTAAACCTAGATAATGCTCTTTTTTAAATGCAAGAATAAAAGGGGAAAACCTGACTATCTTTTAGAGGGAATGATAAAACACAGTCCTGGAAATTGAGTCTCCAGCAGGGAACATCTGTTACCACTTAATGTTTAACTGTATAAGCCCCAGACGATGAGAATGGGTGAGATTCTGTAGTTTGGGACTTACTAAGTACCATCTATTTCTCAATTAATTTTTAGTTGATGTGGAATTTTGTGTTTTAGGAAGACAATTTGAAGGGCACAAAATAAAGCTAAGAAGAATAGAAGTGAGCAAAACAGGAGGCAGTTCTAACAGGAAAGCAGGTGGAGGGGGTTCTGCCTCTTCCCGAGGTTAGCTGGATATTACATCAGATGTTACTGTTACTCGCATTAAGAGAGACTGAAAAAAAAAAATGGCAGTTTTGCACCACAAACAAAATGCATGGGGCTTCCCTGGTGGCGCAGTGGTTGAGAGTCTGCCTGCTAATTCAGGGGACGCGGGTTCGCGCCCTGGTCTGGGAAGATCCCACATGCCGCGGAGCAACTAGGCCCGTGAGCCACAACTACTGAGCCTGCGCGTTTGGAGCCTGTGCTCCGCCACAAGAGAGGCCGCAACAGTGAGAGGCCCGCGCACCGCGATGAACAGTGGCCCCCGCTTGCCACAACTAGAGAAAGCCCTCGCACAGAAACGAAGGCCCAACACAGCAAAAATAAATAAATTAATTAATAAACTCCTACCCCCAACATCTTCAAAAAAATTAAAATGCACGGAAGAAAAAGAGGAAAGGGAACACAGTGAGAGTAGGAGGATAGTAAATGCTAAGAAGTGCAATTTGTGAAAAGGCTTTACTTCCAAGAAAAAAGAATATTCATATAATTTTGGAAGAAACTGCCCTGGAGCAACTGCTGTTTTAATTCCCAAGCCCTGTCCTCAATATGTGAGACTGCAGTCGGCTAAAGAAACATGTCCCAGAAACGTTTTATACACTCAGGCATCAGGAAAGTCACTGATAACAGGTAGTATGTGATTTTCTTAAGGAGAAAATGACTGATGACCACCGCAATTCAAAGAGCATGGAGTAAAATCAAGGGCTCAGTCAGGATGAAAACAAGAGAAGAAACGTAAGCGAGGTAAAAATAGTCTGATTTGCAGGCTGCAAGAAAGGGAGATATCTGTAAGATATCTACCCACTGTGAAAGAATCTACCCACTCCCTCCTCACCACAATCCTGGAAAAATGTTAACTGGCCTTCTAAAAATGAGAAAAGGAAAAGGAAAAGGAAAACCCTGAGACTTCACTGACCTGGACAAACAGCCAAAATAGGGTTGTTCACAAAGGAAACCATAAAAAAGATGAAAAGACAAGCCTCAGAATGGGAGAAAATATTTGCAAATGAAGCAACTGACAAAGGATTCATCTCCAAAATTTACAAGCAGTTCATGCAGCTCAATATCAAAAACAAACAACCCAATCCAAAAATGGGCAGAAGACCTAAATAGACATTTCTCCAAAGAAGATATACAGATAGCCAACAAACACATGAAAGAATGCTCAACATCACTAATCATTAGAGAAATGCAAATCAAAACTACAATGAG
>NC_041224.1:56321958-56359262 GCF_002837175.3 Physeter macrocephalus
ATGGGGCTGTACAGAGTGAGTTGCAAGGCATGCTGGGTAGGGAAGGTTAAGAGTCTGTGGCTGCTTTGGGGTCTTGCCCTCACTAGCTATTTGACCTTGGGCGAGTCATATAATCTCTCTGAACTTCAAGTTGTTATCTGTAAAATGGGAGCCTAAGGTATTGCACACAGTGTGCCTGGCCCTCAATAAAGCCTGGGTACTTATAAAAATAGTTCCTCAGTAAATTCCTGTTATTCTCTTTGGGAGGGATAAGCTCCGGCTAGTTTGTCCCATTTCCTGTCTCCTGGCCAGTCCTAACATTTAAGCTCATATGAAACTGGACCTGATTTAAGCACAGCAACTTTGGGGCTCCCAGCGGGAGTGGTGAATCATTCTCCTTCTGGCCAGGATCCACCTGGCCCCAAGTGGCAAACCTCAGTATGGCTTCAATTTTTAAACATCTTGTTGCCTTAAGAGCCTCAGTAGATTCCCAAGTGTTGCCTCTATTGCTGCATCTATGTTTCACTCCAAATAGAAAATGCTTTTTCAAATGTGCACTTTCCTTCCCAGGAAGCCTTTAAAAATAATATAGATATCTATTCATCTGAGTGTTTTTTGCCAGGAGACAAGAGAGTGGAGGAATGATCTGCTGCATTTTATTTTTAAACAAATATAATCTTTAGCAGTGGTTGAATTCACTTAATATTTCTTGAACGTTTAGTACGTGCCAGGCAAATACAAGTGCTCAGGTGAGACAAAAAAGTAACTCATAGTCCTTGCCCCTTAAGAGTTTATGGTCCAGGGCTTCCCTGGTGGCACAGTGGTTGAGAGTCTGCCTGCTGATGCAGGGGACACGGGTTCGTGCCCCAGTCCGGGAGGATCCCACATGCCGTGGAGCGGCTGGGCCCGTGAGCCATGGCCACTGAGCCTGCGCGTCCGGAGCCTGTGCTCCACAGCGGGAGAGGCCACAACAGTGAGAGGCCCGCGTACCGCAAAAAAAAAAAAAAAAAAAAAAAAAAAAAATAGTTTGTGGTCCAAAGGGGGCTAAAACTAGTACACTGTAATAATTACATTCAGGGTATAATGTAATAAGGATCACAAACCAGGTAGGGACAAGGTGAATCAGGGATTTTGAAGGAAGGGTAGCATTTTCTTTCTCTCTTTTTTTTTTTTTAAACATCACACTAGTTTTTTCCATAAATTTATTTTTGGCTGCATTAGGTCTTCGTTGCTGCGCGTGGACTTTCTCTAGTTGTGGCGAGCGGGGGCTACTCTTCCTTGCGGTACGCGGGCTTCTCATTGCGGTGGCTTCTCTTGTTGTGGAGCACGGGCTTAGTTGCTCTGCGGCATGTGGTATCTTCTAGGACCAGGGCTTGAACCCATGTCCCCTGCATTGGCAGGTGGATTCTTAACCACTGTGCCACCAGGGAAGTCCCAGCATTTTCTATAGGAGATTTTTATTATATCGACAACATTCCAATAAAAATAATACCCTAATGAGTAGTGATTTTCCTTTCTCTGTGTTCCTTTACACATCCTTATTCATACCTTTATGTGATTTTTATAGTATCTTCACAGTACAATTTTGTGCTTTCATAAGCATTATGTGATAAGCATTTCCTTTTGCTAATAGTTTTCATCATACTTTCCATCTGATGGTAAATGTAATTTCCTTTACAGTCCCCTGGTATGGGATAGTTGCGCTATTTCTCCAGTTTCTTCACAATTAACAGTTATGGTGTAGGGGGAATCTTTATTATGCATGTAGCTTTTTTTCTTTTTTGGTATCATTTTCTTTAATTTAGCTCTGCAAGGTAGGATTGATGGGGGTCAACAGGCATGAACATTTCTATCTCCTTTGAAATATATTGCTCCATTGTTCCCCTCCCCCCAAAAAGGTTGGACCCATTTACACCATCACCGGCAGTAGATGTACTTGTTTCATCAAAAGCTTGACAGTGTTGGGTGATTTCTCATTTTGTTTTGTTTTTGTTTTTTTGTTTGTAATCTGCTAATGTCATAGCTATGCCATGATGGCTTATGACAAATTTTAATTCTCATTTCTCTGATAACTATGTTTCCCTGTCCTTCCTGGCTGTAACTCTTACGTGGCTTGCCTGTTCAGGTGAGATGAGCGTGAGTTCCACAGGCAGAGAGCTGGTGAGCAGGCACTTTGAGGACAGCAAACGGCTTACTCAGGTGTTGACCCAGGAGAGAGCCTCATGCTAAGGAGCACAGACTTTTTGACTGAGGCATAGGGTGGACCAAAAAGAGAACTGGTGGAGGTGAGGCCAGAAAGGAAAGTGGAGGCCAGCATGTGCAAAAGCTTGTTTTGAGTCCTATAGGATTTTTAGTTTAACTTGGACAATGTGCCTCATAGGAGCGAACAGTTGGGACAGGCTGTCTCTCTCCTTTACCTCTGATGAATCCACAGGCCCAGCAACCAGAACTACTAGCTCCACGTGCCCCTGTCGCCTCTAACTCTTGCCCCCTCGCTTCTTGTCCACCTGGGGCCTGCTGCTTCCCACGGCTCCTGCCCACCTGCCTCCCCTCCTCCACCTTCCGTTTCACACTTCCGGAACCAGAGCCCCTCCCCTCCTCAGGTGCCATCCTGTCGGCACGTGGCACGGCTCAGCCTACTTCCGATTTGCCCTCTGTTCTTCTGAACCAGCCCAGGACCCAGCATCAGCCCCGGGCACTGGACTCCCAGTTCTGCACTCCCCACCTTGGCCCCCTCGGGGATGTGTTCTCTCTGTGTTCCCAGAGGGTTAAAAACCATAGGACTGGGAGGGAGGCATCCACAGTGTCTTTCCTCCTCTACCAGGAAAAAGCGAGGCAGCCTACAATAGAACTATAGAGGAGATGGTTGTGGTCCTTTGGCAAAACCCCTAGGCCTTGCTTCCCGAGAACTGCTAAGTCCCAGGGGAGTGTTTCTGCCCCCACGGAGCTGATAGCCAGGCCTTTCCAAGAATCATATTTCTCCTGGCACATCCCCAGCTGGAGTTCCATGTGCTGCTGAAAGAGGCAAAAGCTGACAAATAGCACCGGGCCCTTCCCCAGGCTCAGTCTTGGGAACCACAGGGAAGCTTCCAGAAGATGTGGAGAAGGCCCTGGACCAGGAGCCCCAGACTGGAAGTAAGCTATGCCAGGTTAGGCTGTGATGCAGGACAGTTGCCTCAAAGTGAGTTCGGTGGAATCTTAAGTGATATTGCTTGGAAGTATGAAAGTCTCCGAAGGGAAAATCAGGTTCTCTAGACAACGCCCTGGGAGCATCCTCGACCCAAGTGCTGCACTTCTGACTTTCTATAAGCAGACTTTTTGACAGAAAGCTCTTAGTTCCACCACTTCCAGCTGCATACCTTCGGGAGATTTCTTCACCCCACTAAGCCTCGTATTCCTTATCTGTGAAATGGGAATAATGAAACCAATGCAGGGTGTTCTGAGGATTAAATGAGATAATGTATATGGAGTGATTAGTGTGTGGAGGCCCTCCATAAATGGTAGTGTGATCTTTTGGATTACTTTGGCCAGCTGCCTGCCTTTGCACCTCTTCTGAGTGCATCAGCCTGAACACCCATGAGGTCGTTGAGCATCTGGCCCCAAGCCCTGAGAGGTACCACATGTCCGGGACCATTTCCTCCTACTAGATCTGCAGCCCAGTGCTCCCTTTCAGACATCTGTGGCTCAAAACATGGGTCTCCAGATGCCCACATGTGTTAGGAACGTCTGTTCCTCCAGGGCAGGCAGAGGAGAGACAAAACCCCACATCCATGGGCACAAGCACAGTAGCTTCCCCGTTACCTAGGCCTTGATGGGAGGGGCTGCACTCAGGGGTCCAGGGTTTTTCTGAAGGCATCGTGACTTCCCCACTGGTTAGGGGTCTTGCAGAGAATGGCACAGCTGAATCCCAGCAGCATCTCATGGGCATTTACTGAGCACTGTCCTCTGTCCAGCCCCGATAGCCGGCGTCATTGTCTCCAAATGCTCTCCCAGTAGGAGTTTGGGGAATGCCGAGGGTTCCATCCCTGGGTGCTCTGTGTGGCAGGTACCACTCTGTCTCCATACGAGGATGATGGGAAATCCTGTCTACCACAACCCTATGGAAACCACGAAATGCTACACGAGTGTAAGGCATGATAACTGTGATTTCTGGCGTGAGTCACATCCCCTGAACCTCACCAGCCTTTGAAGACTATCCACAGGTAGCGTGGTTTGATATTTTAGCGGATTGCGTGGCTCCTCAGCATGGGTTTTCAGCTCTTCCTTTCTTTTCAGACAAGACAAGTTAAATCACACCCTCGTCAAGCTGGATAGATGCCCCCAGCTGGTGTCTGGCATGAGCTGTGATGATGAGATCATTCAGATTCTAAGGTTGTCCGCACACTCACCTGGTAGAGTGAATTCTCGGGAATTCTGGCTGCTCTGAAAAGTAGAAAATCAATTGCTTTTGATCCTGGAATACAGTTTGCTCTCATATTGTGGGCAAGCAATTACTAACTTGGCTAACTTGATGTTTAAAAACATCTTAGTGTCTGTTTTTTATTAACTATATTTGATCAGACAGTATAAGCCCAATGAAGGAAAAGGTAAAGCTTTGAACATTATCTTAGGGACTAGCTGGAGGAAAATAGAAACAGAACAATCCTATCAGCATGTACTAAGTGCTTCCCGCCACTAGATACTGCCTGCCTTCTCATCTTATCCTCACACTAACATAGGGACCTATTTTTGCCATTTTTTTTTCAACAAATGAATCTCAGTTATTGGAATAATTTATTTTTTTCTGACTTTTTAAAAATACTTTAAAAAATATCTGCTATTTATTTATTTATTTATTTTTGGCTATGCTAGGTCTTCGTTGCTGCACACGGGCTTTCTCTAGTTGTGGCGAGCGGGGGCTACTCTTCATTGCAGTGCGTGGGCTTATTGTGGTGGCTTCTCTTGTTGCAGAGCACGGGCTCTAGGTGCACAGGCTTCAGAAGCTGTGGCACGTGGGCTCAGTAGTTGTGGCTCATGGCCTGTGGCATCTTCCTGGACCAGGCCTCAAACCTGTGTCCCCTGCATTGGCAGGCGGATTCTTAACCACTGTGCCACCAGGAAAGTCCCTTTTCTGACTTTTAACATGAAAAATAAATTAAGCTTTAAGTCCAGGTTTATCAATGCAGTGACTTTGGGGACGCTTTTCTCCCTACACCAAAACAGGAGCTCTAGTAAATGTGTTGGTTTCATGATTCTTATACTTTCTCTGGTTGTTTCCTATCCGTTCTTCTTTGGGCAGGCCCACTACTAACATTTGCAGAGACCAAGGCAAGAACTTAAATGAGGGCTCCCTGGCCCACAGTTCATAATGCTTCTCTCCACACCTCTGGTTCTGTTCCTCACGACAGAGGGCCTTGCGGACATGGGTGCAAACAGCCCTGTCCAAACTTCATTGGCATGCTCCTGCCAGAGCCCCCTTGGCCATCTGTTGGGCCCCCCTTTGGAAGGATGGGTCTGGGGAAGAGTTCATTAATGGCCCTAGAAGAGGGCTTGAGGTCATTTCAGCAGAGAATTCAGGGCCCAGGTATCCAGAGCTGATCTGGAAGGTCCTCCTTGTCCTTGGCTCCCCCTGGCTCCATGTTCTCACTCCATGGGGAGGGGCCCAGCCACAGGAAGGCCTGAGCAGATGGTCCTAAAAGTACAAGGTGTAGGACAGGCACCCTGACTGCCCAGATCTAGGGGTAATACTGCCTTTGTATATAGTGCTGGGTGCCAGTGCCAGCCATGTGCGTGGGGAAGCCAAGAAGCTGTGGCTGCCCTGGGCCAGAGGACCAATAAGCATATCCCTGGACCCAATGACAGGCCTCAAAGTGGAGCTCAGAGGGACTGGATGCCCTCTCCACCTAAAAATTCTTCCTCTGTTGCCAAAACTTTGTTCTATGTTTTGTTTTCAAAATGATTTTTTTTTTGCCAAAGTAATTTTTTATTGAAGTTTAGTTGATTTATTTACAATGTTGTGGTAATTTCTGTATAGCAAAGTGATTCAGTTATACATATATATATATATAAACATTCTTTTTTTCTGTATTCTTTTCTATTATGGTTTATCACAGGATATTGAATGTGGTTCCCTGTGCTATACAGTAGGACCTTGTTGTTTATCCATCCTATATATAAAAGCTTACATCCGCTAACCCCAACCTCCACTCCATCCCTCCCCCAGCGCCCTCCCCCTTGGCAACTCCAAGTCTGTTCTCTGTGTCTGTGGGTCTGTTTCTGTTTCGTAGATAAGTTCATTTGTGTCATAGTTTAGATTTCACATATAAGTGATATCATATGGTATTTGTCTTTCTCCTTCTGACTTACTTCACTTAGTATTGATATGGTAATCGCTAGTTGCATCCATGTTGCTGCAAATGACATTATTTTGTTCTTTTGGGGGGGGGCGTGGCTTAACCTTTATTTCTCACAGTTCTGGAGATTGGAATTCTAAGATCAAGGTGCAACAGATTCTGTTCTTGGTGATGGACTACTTCCTTGCTTGCAGACAACCACCATCTCACTGTATGCTTACACAACTTCTTCTTTGTGTGCATGTGGAAAGAGAGACATCTCTCTGTCTTCTTCCTCTTTTCTTAAAAATTGGAGTATAGTTGATTTATACTGCTGTGTCAGTTTCTGCTGTACAGTGAAGTGTTTATTTCATTCTTTTTTATGGCTGAGTAATACTCCATTGTATATATGTACCACATCATCTTTATCCATTCATCTGTTGATGAACATTTAGGTTGTTTCTATGTCTTGGCTATTGTGAATAGTTCTGCTACGAACATAGGGGTGTGTGTATCTTTTTGAATTATAGTTTTGTTTGGATGTATGCCCAAGAGTGGGATTGCTGGATCATATGGTAATTCTATTTTTAGTTTTCTGAGGAGCCACCATACTGTTTTCCACAGTGGCTGCACCAACTTACATTCCCACCAACAGTGTAGGAGGGTTCCCTTTCAAAATGATTTTTTATGTCTGAAATTCCATGGCTCTTGCTTTGCATTCACAAGGCAGTTAGGTTGGAAAATCTCAAAGCAACTAGGAACAATTTCATAAACAGACAAATCAGTTACAAGAGAGGCTCTCCAAGTTCAGAGGTTGGGGAGAGGGACAAGTGGCCGTGAGGCTAGATGTCCCTCTTTTCAGCCTCTGATGATGAGGCCTCACTCCCTGGGAAAGGTTGAACAGTAACTTCGGTGTGTAGGTGCATGGTGAGCTCTGTGTCTGGAATACCTAAGACCTGAATGAACAAAGCAGATCTGGGGTGTATAAGGACCGGAATTTCCAAGAGAAAATAAGCCCTTACTCTTTTAAGGAGAACCAGTGTGTGGACATGGCAGCAAGCTAGAGTTTTCCAAGTGGAGAAGCCTCAAGCTTCACATCAGTTGGGGAAAATGAGGATGGGGTTTCAAACAGAGGGTGAGAACTCATTTAAATTGGCCACAGGCAACCATGTTTGACACTAGATATGCAGTTTCTAAGAAGTCTGGGCATCCATGCTAAATCAGAAAAAAGAACTTAATTCAGGGTTTCTCAGTGTTTTCTTCTGACAGAATATTTTCTCTAATGACAGAAGCCAGTGGCCTTGTACCCAGGAACCTGAGACCATGCCCCAAAGCTACTTGGGGCAAATGCAAATTCTCTTCCAAGCTTTATGCTTTTGAAATGTGTTAAAATGGTACATTCGCTTCCATTAAAATCCTGATTCATTTAATGGAAAGCTCTAAGGATTTTAAGTTCTTCGGGGCTGCAGGTGTGACAGGTGTGAGGCTTCTACTTCTGAAAAGAGGTCAGAAACAGGCAAGTGATCCAAATCCAAGTGTTTCTGACCTAATGTTGAGACTGATTAATAAGCGAAAAGGCTGACTTCAGCCAAGGCACACGGGACCAGTGATGGCTGATGGCTGATGTAAGCTTTCCGTTTCTGAGCTGTGTTTCTCTTGTTGGCCTCAAGCCTCAGCCAGGTCTAGTACACCTGCTGGCCTTGTCTGAGTGGTACCTTGGCATCAAGAGAGAGGCCTGACTCCACCCCTGTGGACCAGGGGAGCATCCCAGAGAAGGAGTTCCAAGGCAGCCAGTGGTGACCAATGGAGAGACGGTAAGCCATCACCTGGCAAACAAGCTAAAAATCAGCTGGCAGGCAAAAACTGTCCCCAGGACCCTGAGAAGTACTAGAGAGGAAGACAGCTACTGGGGCCAGATTAGAAGGGAGTGAGAGTGTATCAAGGCTGTCATGAGCATGTATGGTATCTTCATGCAGACTACAAACCAAGGGCCCCTCTGAGCAATGAATTACAGAAAGGCTGGCACCAACCCCACTTGTCACCTTGCTTAGGTGCCTTTGTGCATTACACAACCTGCACTTAGAGAATGGCACTGGCTGGATGTTCAAGAGGAGGTGACCTTAGAAATAGGGGACCATATAAGCACCTGGGTAGCAAAAATAACATTTCCCCCAAATCTTCCAGTAAAATTAGTGCTCTAGATTAGGAGTCAGCAAGCCATGGGCCACGGACTAGCTTCACGCCTGCTTTTGTAAATAAATTTTTATTGGAATACAGCCACGCTCATTCAGTTAGAGATTGTCAGGCTGCTTTCATGTTCCAACAGCAAAGTTGAGTGGTTGCTACAGAAACCACATAGCCCGCAAAGCCTATTTACTATCTGGCCTTTTACAGAAAATGTTGGCTGAACCCTGCTCTAGAGAGAGATGCCATGTGTCTCCTGTGGCTTTTGCTCACCTGTTGGCTCACTGCTGAGTACCTTTAAAAATTACCTAGCCCCGTTTGAAAAGCTGGGAATCTATCATTGAATCTCAGAGTCAATAACAGAAACACTGAATGTTTCCTATTAAGACTCCCTCTCTCGAATAAAGGACTGATGACTAGAGAAAGAGTAAAGGAAAGTGTTGGCTGCGGTGGGTTTTGCTAGAAACCATTAATTTCCAGTCTTTTCCCTCTCACTCCCGGCCCCTCCCCCCACCCAAATGTTACAAAGCCTTGAAACGTCTTCCACATCCACCCCGTTCATTCTGTTTCACTTCACCAGCCAGTTCAGGCCTTAGCACGCTCCTCCCTGGACCATTTCCACAGCCCTCAAACTAGTTCCCTTGCCTCCAGTCTTCTTCCTCTCCCTCCCACAATTGCCAAATTAATGTTCCTAACAGGAAGCTATTGCTTCCTTCCTTCCATGCCTGCTCACTGCCTACAGCAAGAATTTCAACCCTCTGAGGCATCTGAATGACCTGCAGTTTTAATTCAAAGGCACATCCCCAACCGGCATAGAATCTGATTCTGTAGAACTGACCTTGGACCCAGGCTTTGTGTTTTTAAAAACTTACAGATAGTTCAGAGGCACAGTCAAGGTTAACAACTACTTGCCTACAGGATATGTTTCAAACTCCTTAACCTGGCCTCAACCTACTCCTCCCAACTTGTTCCTAGCACTTTTCCAACCTGTATATAAAAAAATCTTTTCAATCTATCTTAGACAACAGAGTGTATATACACATTGTGTATATACAAATATATATATATGTGTGTGTATGTATATATATGATATTTTTTGTGTGTATGTATGAGGTATATATATATTTGCATATATTTATATATGATATATGTATATTTGTGTGTGTGTCTATATATGAGGTATACTTAGATCAGTGAGAGCTAAATGATTATATATATATTATATGATCATCTTCTATATGCTCCTATAAATATGCTTGTAAATGCATAATTTAATTTTGAAAGAACACATAAAAAACTGGTAATAACAATAAAGTTGTTATTGTTATTTGTTTGTGTTTAACCAGGAGGCAAAATGGAAGCTCAAGATAGTGTTTAGAGTTAAATTACAGAAAAAGAAAATTAAATTTTCTTGTTTAGATACCCAAGGTTGTAACCTGGGAAATATAATACCCACACATGTGTTATCTGGTTTAGTCCTCTCAACCACCTCTGCAAGGTTAGTATCTTTCCCATTTTACAGAGGGAAAAACCAAGCGTTAGAGAAGTTAAATACTTAATCATGATTATACGACTTCTCAGGGTTAGAGCTGGGATTTGAACCTAGAGTCCAAAGTTGATGCCTCTTCAGGACTCCAAATTCCCTTTTAAGTGGGATTTGTCTCAGCACTTCTAAGAGAGGTTCACACATCTGCCAACTAAGAGGGTGGTTGGCTTTTAAGGACCAAATTATGCTCTTGGGTTGAGGGTAGGAGAGACAGAAACAGGGGATGAATGGGAGAAAATAACGGGAAAAATGTGTACCCCCCAATCCCACCCATCTCTCTTTCCCTTCTTGGAGAAGGGCCTCTTGTCTGACTGGTTCCCTCTCCCTTCAACACAATTCGATCCAGGTGTGTCTCCCACTCTACCCTAATTCCTGGCAAACCAGTGCTTGGGAACCTGATTTGGGAAGGCTGGAGTTGACAGGATAGGCCATGGTTTCATGCAACAGGATGTCTGTTATTGCCACAGTGTCCTCCCAAGGGACAGTGATGATCTGGGTGTGCCTTGGTGGTAATTTCCCCTGAAGGCAAATGAGCTATGAGGTCTCAGTTACTTCTGAATAGGACCAAGGAACCACAGGTGAAGCTGCCACCCAACCCAGGATGTGACTACTTATTGTATGAGTGAGTGAGTGAGTGGGTGGATGGATAGATGGATGAAGGATGAATGGTAGATGAGTGGAATAATAGAAGGATGATGGATTGATAGATGGATGGATGGACAAGATGATGGATTGTTCTCAGGAGCTCTGCCCGTTCTTCACCATCCTCCAGAGATATGGTGGCTTACATCACTTCCTTCTACGCTTGGGGTCACTCAGAGATGCATCTAGGACTGGATTAAAAAGCAGGTCTCCACTCTGTCATAGACTGTTCTCTCCGTCTGACTTCATAAAATTCAAAGGATTCTACTCCAGACTGGTTCTGTGTGATTTAAGATCAACAATATTCCCTGCGGCAAAAACTTATAGATTGTTTATACAAAAATAAAAAGGGTGACTGAGACTATGGAAACTGGAGGTCTTCTGACCTAATTATGATAAGTAATAGGAGAGCTTCATGTTTACCCAACACTTCTTTTCCCTTGGTGCCAGTTATTGAGTCCGTCTTCCCTGTTTTCATGTTTTTTCCTGTTATCCTCCCTCCAGGGTAGTTAACTAATTTCCCCCTCACTCCTTTCCTGCACCTTCCATTCTGGCTGAACTAAACCACTTGGGTCTGATTTTTCTACTTCTTCTATGAAAGACAGGTTTTAAAATTTCAAACAATAGTTGTGGATTTTTCTATAACTCCTTGCAGTTCTATCAGTTTTTGCTTCATGTATTTTGAAGCTCTATTATGAGGTATACAAATGGTTAAGATTATTATGTCATCTTGATGAATTGACTCCTTTGTCATTATGAAATTACCCTCTTTATCCCTGCTAATATTGTTTCTCTGAAATCTACTTTGTCTGGTGTTAATATAACCACTCCAGTTTTCTTTTGACTAGTGTTAGCATGGTATATTATTTTCTATCCTTTTACCTTTAACCTACTTGTGTTTTTGTATTTAAAGTGGATTTCTTATAGACAGCATATAGTTGGGTCTTGGCTTTTTTATCCAATATGACTAGCTCTATTTTAATTTGTATGTTTAGCCCATTTAAATTTGTTTTGATTTTTATATGGTTAGCTTTAATTCTACCGCCTTGCTGTTTGTTTTCTATCTTTCCCATCTATTTTTTTGTTCATTTTTCCATCTTGTTCTGTTTTTGGATTAATTGGATATTTTTCATGATTCCATTTTTTATCTCCATTGTTGACTTATTAGCTGTAACTCTTTGTTGTGCTACTTTAGTGGATGCTTTAAGGTTTATAGTATACACCTTTAACTTATCATGGTTTGCCTTCAAGAGATATTATACCACTTCAAGTAAAATATGAGAACCTTATAACAGCTATTTCGATTTCTCCCCTCCCAGCCTTTGTGTTATAGTCGTCATACATTTACTTCTACGTAATGGCATTGTTATTATTTTTGTTTTGAATAGTCAATTATCTTTTAAAGAGATTTAACTAAGAAGAAAAAGGTCTTTAAATTACCTATGCAGGGAATTCCCTGGCAGTCCAGTGGTTAGAACTCAGTGCTTCCATTGCAGGGGGCACAGGTTCGATCCCTGGTTAGGGAACTAAGATCCTGCAAGCTGAAAAAAAGAAAAAAAATTTACCTGTGTAGTGTCATTTGTGATGCTCTTTATTCCTTTATGTAGATCCAGATTCCCCTCTGCTATCATTTTTCCTCTGCTTGTCAGACTTCCAATAATATTCCTTATAGAATAAGTCTGCTGGTGGTGAATTCTTTCAGTTTTTGTATATCTGAAAAAATATTTCCCCTAACTTTCTTTTTTCCTCTTTTTTTTTTAAAATATCTATTTATTTATTTGGTTGCACCGGGTCTTAGCTGCGGCAGGCGGGCTCCTTAGTTGTGGCATGCAGGCTCCTTAGTTGTGGCATGCGAACTCTTAGCTGCGGTGTGCATGTGGGATCTAGTTCCCTGACCAGGG
Source organism: Physeter macrocephalus (assembly GCF_002837175.3). Lineage (NCBI taxonomy): Eukaryota > Metazoa > Chordata > Mammalia > Artiodactyla > Physeteridae > Physeter > Physeter macrocephalus. The sequence continues at coordinate 56,334,522 of NC_041224.1, forward strand.
ATCGAACCCGGGCCCCCTGAATTAGGAGCTCGGAGTCTTATCCACTGTGCCACCAGGGAAGTCCCTCTTTTTTCCTCTTATAATTCTTTTTTTAAAAAGATATTGGTTTTTTGGAGCCATTTGATGTTCACATCAAAACTGAGAGGAAGGTACAGACATTTCCCATATACTCCTTGCCTCCACACATGCATAGCCTCCCCCATTATCAACATCCCTGATCAAATGGTACATTTGTTGCAATTGATGAACCTACACTGACACATCATAATCACCCAAAGCCCACAGTTTACCTTAGGGGTTCACTCATGGAGTTGTACATTGTATGGTTTTGGATAAATGCATGATGACCTGTAACCACCATTATAGTATCATACAAAGTATTTTCACCATTCTAAAAACCGTCTATGCTCTGCCTATTCATCCTTTTCCCCCTTCCCCAACCTCTGGCAACCACTGATCTCTTTACCATCTCCATAGTTTTGCCTTTTCCAGGATGTCATGGTTGGAATCATACAGTACATAGCCTCTTCAGACGGGCTTCTTTCACTCAGTAATATTCATGGGTTTTTTTTATGGCTCAATAGCTTGTTCTTTTTAGCACTGAATAATAGAACATTGTCTACATACACCACAGTTTATTCATTTACCTTTTGAAGGGCGTCTTGATTGCTTCCAAGTTCTAACAATTATGAATAAAGCTGCTATAAACATCCATGTGCAAGGTTTTCTGGACATAAGTTTTCAACTCCTTTGGGTAAATACCAAGAAATACTGGTTGCTGGATCATACGGTAAAGACTATGTTCACTTGTGTAAGAAACCATCACACTGTCTTCCAAAGTGCCTGCACCATTTTTACATTCCCACTGGAGAGAGTTCCTGCTGCTCCACATCCTCACTAACATTTGGTGTCATCAGCATTTCAGATTTTGGCCACAGTAACAGGTACATAGAGGTATCTCATTGTTTTAATTTGCATTTCCCTGTTGACATGTAATGTGGAGCATCTTTTCAAATGCTTCTTTGCCATCTGTATATCTTCTTTGGTGAGGTGTCTGTTAAGATCTTTGGCCCACTTTTTAAATTGGGTCGTTGGTTTTCATATTGTTCAGTTTTAAGGGGTTTTTGTGTGTGTGTGTATTTTGGATAACAGTCTTTTATCAGTTTTGTCTTTTGCAAATATTTTCTCCCTGTCTGTGGCTTGTCTTATTCTCCTGACCATCTTCTTTTTTTTTTTTTTTTTTTTTTTTGCGGTACGCGGGCCTCTCACTGTCGCGGCCTCTCCCGTTGCGGAGCACAGGCTCCGGACGCGCAGGCTCAGCGGCCATGGCTCACGGGCCCAGCCGCTCCGTGGCATGTGGGATCCTCCCGGACTGGGGCACGAACCCGTGTCCCCTGCATCGGCAGGCGGACTCTCAACCACTGCGCCACCAGGGAAGCCCTGTCATCTTTATTTTTGTTTCTCTGGAATAATATGTCCTTTTTCTCAGCTGCCTTTGATTTTCTGTTTATCGCTGGCTTTAAGCAATTTGATTATGATATGCCTTAGTGAAGTTTTCTTCATGTTTTTGTGCTTGGGGTTTATTGAGCTTCTTTGGGTCTGTCAGTTTATAGTTTTCATCAAATTTAGAACATTTTTGGCCATTACTTCCTCAAATATTTTTGGCCCCCTGCCCATCCCACGCCCCATTTCAGGGACTCCAGTCTCTAAATTACATGTCTGTTAGGGCACTTAAAGTTATCCCACAGTTCACTGATGCCCCAATTTTTTTTTTTTTTAGTCTTTTTTCTAAGTTTCATCTTGAATCGTTTCTATTGCTATATCTTCACATTCACTGTTCTTTTTTTCTGCATTGTATAATCTGCTATTAATATTAGCAAGTGCATTTTTTGTCTTGGACATCACAGTTTTCATCTCTAAAAGTTCAATTTGGGTTTATTTTATATCTTTATGTCTCTACTTATCATATTCAGTCTTTCCTCTAGCTTCTTGAAATATGGAGTATAGTCATAATAACTTTAAAAAATATTATTGTATATGAATTCTATCATTTGTATTCTTTCTGCGTCAGCTTTGATGGATTGATTTTTCTCTTCATTCTGGATTATATTTTCCTGCATTTTTGCATGCCTGGTACTTTTTTGTTGGGATGCCAAACATTGTGAATTTTACCTTGTTGGATGTTGAATATTTTTGTATTCATGTAAATATTCTTGAGCTTTGTTCTGGAATGCAGTTAAGTTACTTGGAAACAGTACTGTAAGGGAGCAAAACTTGCCACCCCAAAATGTCTCTTTGGCATGCGGGCTGTTTTGAACAAAAACAATCAAGGCCCAAAAGACTCAGGAAGAAATTTTGACCCCTCCCTGAGCTCACTAAAAAATTTTAGATAAAGGGTCTGCTTCTGGAATAGAGCTATCACCAGAGATCTCTGCAAAGATACAGACTAGGATGGTGGGGGAAACTCTAGGCAGGGCCTAAAGATCAGAGTTCCATTGTCTCCACATGGCTTTTCCAAACAGTTGCTTTTCCATCTTCATGTCGATTGCTTTCCTCGCCTTTGAAGTCCCAAACCACTACTCCCAACATCCTCTTTTGTCTTTAGCTGAAGATGGTATTTAAGGTGAGGGCTTAGGCCATTTTGGTGAGTTACTCAGCTTTCCTGGGTCTCTCCCATGTATACATGTTATTAAACTTCTGTTTAATTTTTCTCCTCTTAATCTGTCTCATGTCAATTTAATTCTTAGACCAGCCCGAAGAACTAGAAGAGTAGAGGAAGATTTCTTCCTCCCCAGCAGTTTGATAATTTCATGTCTTATTTTTCACTTTTGTTAGGCTGGGCAGGTCAGAGCTGCATTTAATTTACTTTATATATATATATATATATATATATATATATATATATATATATATATAGGTTGCACTGGGTCTTAGTTGCTAGTTGCAGCTCACAGGCTCCTTAGTTGTGGCTCACCAGCTCCTTAGTTGGGGCATGTGAACTCTTAGTTGCAGCATGCATGTGGGATCTAGTTCCCTGACCAGGGATTGCACCTGCATTGGGAGCATGGAGTCTTTAACCACTGAGCCACAGTGGAAGTCCCTGCATTTAATTTAGAGTTAATTTTTTTCCCCAAGGCAAGACCCTTCCTTGGTACTCTAATCAGTGCCTCCTGAATTATGAGATTTTCCACGCTGGCTGCTGGGAGCAGGCATTGTTCTTGGCCCTATGAGCTCTGAGCACTGTTCCCTCAAATCCTTTTGGGTGGTTCTTTCCCTGGTTTCAGCAGGAGTCTTCACATGCCTTGGCTGGTCAGTACTCAAATGAATACTCAAGGGGGACCCTCTGCATATCTTCATAGTTCTCTCTGTGTGCAGCTCTCTCCTCTGCTACCCTGCCCTGTGAGGTCTAGCTGCCATAGCTGCCCTGCACCCCATCTCTGGTCACTAAACACAGGGAGACTCCCAGGCTCTGCCTGGGTTCCCCTCCATATGTCACAGATGAAAAAGTTTCTTCAGGCAATGAGCTAGGTAATTGTAGGGCTCACCTCACATGTTGCCATTGTTTCAAATACTGTATCCAATTTTTTAGTTGTTTTGCATGGGAAGATAAATTCAATCCTTGTTACGCCATCATGAATAGAAACAGAAGTCCTGTTAAACATCAGTTAAACAGGACTGATGGGAATGAACAGAGGACCTGCCCATATAGTGGTCCGTGGCTATGAATCCTCAAAGTGGCCCAGCAGGTCTATCCCTTTGGGGACTCAGGTGCAAACCCACCTGACCTGGGCACTTTTTAGAGGCAAATGTTATATAGCACCCTCAGATTGACAGCCAAACATTGTGCCTGGAACAACAAAAAAAGGGGTGAAAGTCAGTTGATATTTAACAAGACAAACCTACGCCTGTAAGGCCATACTGGTCTATATCTTTCCCCAAGACAAAAGTGAGGCGTAACCTGGAATTGACAGTACCCTAAAAAGCTATCAGTGGTGAATCCCTAGACCCTTAGTAGAATAATATCCCACACTGTAGTATCTTAATGGTTTAGCCCACAGTCTATTCCCCTTTGTTAGGCCATCTCTTTTTATCATATTCTATTGGCAACAATCAAAGAGAATCATGGACCTTTTACTTTGATATTCCGATAGCCCCTAATCAGACTCATTCTCTAGAACCTGAGGCAGAGGTATTGAGAACCAGCCCTTTGGGTCTTTCATGGGACACTCTGCAGGCCACCACTCCCTCTGGGGTCCCCTGCAGGCTGGCTGAGGCTTCATCAGGCCCTCATCGCAGTTCTGTTTCTCCCTCTGCCCTATCCTGCTTCCTCCCTCCTTCCTTTTGCAGGTGTTGATGCCTAATAAACACCTTGTGCCCCAAGTTCTGGCTCAGCATCAGCTTCTGGAGAAGATGGCCTGAGACAATTATCAAAGTAGTCACTGCTGTGGGCAACCACCCAGAGCTGAATCACCCGTGGAAACTCCTGGAGACAGTGCAGAGCACGTGCCTCAGAGCGGTCCTGCCTGAGGAGTGAGGGAGCGCAGGAATTTATCTACCAACGCCCCTCAGACACGGGTGAGGGCTGCTCCTGGGGAGTGTTAAATCCAAGCCGTCTGGGCCTCCCCAAGTGGCAGCAGCCCGGGAAAGCCCTCAGGTGATGATGTGGGGTGATGGCCACAGAGAGCCAGGCCTGTGGGCAGGGAGATGGAGAGCATGGAGAGGATGTAAGTGGTTGAGACACTGACAGGGATGCTACATTCACACACGGGAATATTAAACAGCAGTGAAAAATGAATGAACTATTTGTATCAATATGGATAATTCTCACAAAAATTATATTGAGCAAAACAAGCAAGTTACAGAAATTTATAGAAAAGTTTAAAACGTACAAAACAATAGCAATTTTTTTTTTGAGAGCTATATATACATAGTAAAAGTTGAAAAAGATGATGAACGGTCAATTCAGGAGAGTCATGACCACTGACGGGGAGGGAAGGAGAGATGGGATTAGGGACGTGTACACTGGATATCTTAAAATAAAGCTGTATTTTAAGTGTCTTCTTTTTATACTGGGTGGTAGGTACACATATGACCATTACGTTATATTCCAAATTTTTTATATGTCTGAAAAATTTTCAAATTAAAAAATGTTAATAACCAAAGTTAAATTTAATTAAAAGAATCCAAATGGGGCTTCCCTGGCGGGCGCAGTGGTTGAGAATCCGCCTGCCGATGCAGGGCACACGGGTTCGTGCCCCGGTCCGGGAAGATCCCACATGCCGCGGAGCGGCTGGGCCCGTGAGCCATGGCCGCTGAGCCTGCGCGTCCGGAGCCTGTGCTCCGCAACAGGAGAGGCCACAACAGTGAGAGGCCCACGTACCACAAAAAAACAAAACAAAACAAAACAAAAGCAAAGAATCCAAATGATCGGAAAGAAAGAGGTATTAGCTATTGTGAAGGAAAGGACTTTTTTTGCTTGGTTTATAACTAAAAATAGCATTAAGGATCTTTTTAAACGTAAAAATGCATCTATGAAATGAGCACAAGAAAATGTAATAGGTGGGACTTCCCTGGTGGCGCAGTGGTTAAGAATCCACCTGCCAATGTAGGGGCACGGGTTCAAGCCCTGGTACGGGAAGATCCCACATGCCGCGGAGCAGCTAAGCCTGTGTGCCACAACTACTGAAGGCTGAGCTCTAGAGCCCATGAGCCACAACTACTGAGCCTGTGTGCCACAACTAGTGAAACCCGTGCACCTAGAGCCCATGCTCCGCAACAAGAGAAGCCACCGCAATGAGAAGCCCGCGCTCCACAATGAAAAGTAGCCCCCGCTCGCCACAACTAGAGAAATCCCGCACGCAGCAATGAAGACCCAGTGCAGCGAAATATATAAATAAAATTAATTAATTTTTAAAAAAGAAAATGTAATAAGAACTACCTTTGGAGAATAGAAATACTTTCAACTTCACACCTTCTTTATTGCTTGATCTTTTTTTTTAAACATGAGCAGAAATTGCTTTAAAAAAAATAAAAGGACCTATGATTCTACCAGTCTAACAGCACTATTTTCATTAATTCCTTTTCAGACTTTGCCCACACACATATATACTGTGCTTAGTCGCAATCATATTGCACATATATTTTATAGTCTACTATTTTCACTTAATCACGTGTGATAATATCCGTAAATGTTTCTCCATTTCTATATAGACTGAATAGTCATCATTTTAACGGCTGCATAATGTTCAGTTGTGTTGATGCATAGTGGTCCACAGCAGTTCCTTATTTTGGACATTGATGTTGCTTCTAAATTTTAGATATTGAAATAACTTCATGATAAATATACTTGTGGAGGTTTTTGTTTATGTTAAATATAACCTTAGCAGAATACCAGGGGTGCAATTACTAAGTCAGGGGGCGTGACCATCCGCGTGGCCTTTGCCATGTAACCCGTAGAGCTTTCCCTTTGTCAATAGCTATTTACTTAAAGCCCTGGGTCCTCCCAAATGCCTAGGAATCTTCATTTTAGAAATAATCTATTTTGGGCTTGTTTTTGTTTTACTGGGTTGTGGGGAGGCTAAAGTAGACAGCTGGGAGGAGATGGGCCAACCCCAGTTTGCCCAAAGAAATGTCTATTTTCTAAGTGGCACGAAGAATTTAGGAGTAAGACAGACAACTCATTTCTTTCTTTCTTCTTTTTTTAAAAAAATATTTATTTATTTATTTGGTTGCGCCGGGTGTTAGCAGGCGGGCTCCTTAGTTTTGACAGGCAGGCTCCATAGTTGCAGCACGTGGGCTTCTTAGTTGTGGCATGCGAACTTTTAGTTGTGACATGCATGGGGGATCTAGTTCCCTGACCAGGGATTGAACCCGGGCCCCCTACATTAGGAGGGCGGCATCTTATCCACTGCACCACCAGGCAAGTTCCTGAGGCAGACCTCATTTCTAATCTTGACTGCTAGTGGCATGGTGTGTGACCTTAGCAAAGTGGCTGGCCCTCTGTAAGACTCAGTTTCTTCTCTGAAATAGAGATATCAACTGTATCTACCTCTCTTGTCTGCTCTGAGGATGAGGTGAGAAAATGCACCTCAGTGCTGGATGTAGTCCTTGGCCCATAGTGAGTGCTCTGAGGATATGAGCTGATTTTAAGATCAGCAAAAAATGTTCCTCCCAAGACCGCGCCTCAGGGGCACAGAGCCCAGCCCTGATGAGGCAAAGGCTGCCGAAGCTGGACCCACAAAGCTTCCTGGTAGCAAAGCAGATTCCTGGATGAGGGGCTGATATTTTCAATGGCTCTGATGCTGGTGAAAATTAAGTGATTGAAGGAAGCCAGCAGGCAGGGGTAGAATGCAAAGAATCTTCTCTGGACTTGTGAGTCTGTATTATCTGTTTTAGCCCAAAATGAGAAGAAAGCGGTGTGCGTTGAGCAACTATTACGTCCCAGGTGTTTTACATGCACTTTCTCCCCCAGGTCTCCCTACAGTGATGAGGAGAACTTAGAGTCTTCTAGGTGACCTGGGCTTGATCCTAGCCCTGACCCACAAGCTGTGGAACAGCACCGAACTATATGTAATGTTTCCTAATGTGTAAAATGGGGGTGATTATCACGATGGCTTGAAGACACCATTTCTGTAAAGCGCCTGGCACATAGGCACGCAGTGCCAGCTATAATTGGAAACTTGCCCCTGGTTGCACAGCTAGAAAGTAGCAGTGCTGGCACTGGGGCCGGGTCTCCCGCCTCCAAAGCCCACAGTCTGTCAACACATCACATTTTATCTCTTTGCAAATACTATGGTCTGTGTGATACAAAATACTCGAGAAATATTTTTACGGTGATTCAAATAAAGGATTCTTCTGGGCTTTTTGTATTCTGTTGAGTGTTCTATAATCATGAAATTCATCTCTCCAGTCACTTCTGAAAGTTTCCTTTCTTATACAAGAGCTTAAAAAGGATGGAGTCCCCAGAATGTAGGAAGACTTCCTTGAGATCAGAGTAGCCAGCCAGGAACAGAAAGGCAGTCACCTGGAACTCTTCCCACCTCTTCCTGGAATTACGAGACGTTAACAAGAGGGGAAGCAAGTTCAGAGAAAAACGAAACCTCATTTTCGAGCCTGGGGGATGTTCACTACTCCTTGTTGAATCTGTTTGGCTAATAGATAAGGAAACTGAGGCCCAGTGAGTCATGTTGGTCATAACTGCTCCACGCTTTCGTGTCTGAAACAAAATTACGAACCACCCTTGGGTTTCTGGTAAACAGTGTTTAAGGTTTAGCATCAATATGAATGATTGTATATGAGAACGTCTCTTGGTCGTGCAGTTAAATTACCACCTTTCTAAAGTAATCCTTGCCTGGACTACATTGTGGCTGGAGCAGTCCATTGCACGTGAAATGCCCATGGGCTCCACAGGCGTGCAGAGGTCTGAATTAGGGAAAAGATGTGCCACTTGTCAAGATGCAAGGGAACTTCATGTATTTCATCTTTCTGGTACCAGACTCAATACAGGGTCAAATAACTCCTCTTTGCAATGGCCCCATGTGAGGGGCTTGATTCATCATACTAGGTTTTTTTTTTTAGCCTGTTGGACCAGAGTAGGGGCTGCTTAGGAGCGGAGGTCAAGGCTTAAAGAACTGGCTCTGCCCATAGTAGGTACCTGATCTAGAAGATGGGTGTAGTAATATTTACCTCCAGTCCTATGGCTTTTATACAGTCTATAGGCTGATGCCTCCCAAATTTGAATCTCCAATCCCAGCTTCTCCCCTGAGCTCTAGATTCGTTTATATGACTATCTCCTGGACCTCTGCTCTTGGGTGTCCAATAATCAACAGACTTCAGACAGAACTTTCCATTCCCCGCCCCTCCAAGCCTGCTCCCCCCGCCCACCCCATCTGCCTCTTCTCTGTAACACCATCAGTTTTCACCCACCTGCTCAGGCCAAAGACCCAGGAGTGCTGACTTCTCTTCCTTTCTGTTCCACACTTAATCCATCAGCTAATTCTGCCAGCTTTCCCTGCAAAATACATGTAGAACCTGACCATTTCTCACCACATCTACTATTTCCACCTTGTCCCGGCATCTTTTTTGCCAGAACCTATGAATCCCTGTATCCAAATAATGTTTTTAAATACCTAAAATAAAATACTGAGGATTACAAAGGAAACCAATCATATTGAAATACAGTTATCAAAATATTGTAAAGAATAAACTTATGATATATTAATAGATGTGCTTTATTATTACCACATGAAATGAAAAGATCTAGTGGCAAGTCTAATAACTATTATAATTCCAAGGTAGTGTTGAATATAGACAATGTTTCTAGACCTGCAGTAACTGTGTATAATGGGATATAAAAACATCTGTGATTTCTAGTGGTGTCAAAGTCACAGGCAATGCTTGTATTGTGATTTGTTGCCTACATTGATCATTGAAGGAAAGGATAAATTTAGAGGGTAATGAAAATAAAGATATATATGCATATATATGTGTCTGTGTGTGCATATATATATATACACACATATATATATACATATATATATACATATATATATATATGTATATATATATGTATATTATATATACTATCCCCCCTCTTCCCTGCTCCCATCTAAGTGCATGAACTCCCTGAATTCCGGATGGGAACATCTGATCAAGTCTACACTGCCAGCGTCTCTGGCTTGGAGTTTTGCAGGAGCCTCCAGGCTCCAACCTGGCCACCCTCTGTCCCCTGCAGTCTACACAGCAGTCCCAGGGATCCCCTCCCTGTGTGTCATATTAGATCACTGCCCTGCTTCAAACACTCCAACAATGTCCTGTCACCAAAAATAAAACCCGAAGTTCTCACCACAGCCAGCACGGCCCTACGTGATCCAGGCCCTGGCTATCTCTCTTCTCCAAGAACAGGGCACCAGGCCGGAGGAAGGCCTGTGGGTGCTGAGCCCACCTCCTTGGAAGGCATCAACGAATCTCCTCTCACAGCACACTCCCGGGGCTCAGCTCCCACCCCAGACTGAGGACCCCCTCCCACGGCCCACAGTGCTCCCAATGAGAGGCGTGTTGGGAAACACCTTTCCAGAAGGGTACTAGCTTAGTCCATTTGGGCAGCTATAACAGGATACCACAGCCTGGGTGGCTTCTAAACAACAGAATCTTATTTCTCAGAAGTTCTGGAGGCTGGAAGTCCAAGATCAAGGTGCCAGCATGGTCGTGATCTGGTGAGGGCCCTCCTCCTGTTTATGGCCGGCAATTTCTCACGTGTCCTTGCATGGAGGAAGGGGCAAGCAAGATCTCTGGGGCATAAGCTCAACCGCGAGGGCTCTACCCTCGTGACCTAATGACCTCCCAAAGGCCCCCCCCCGCCAATACCATCACCTTAGGGGTTGGAACATCCACATGTGAATTTTAGGGAGACGTAAACATTCAGACCATAGCAGGTACTACTGCCTCCCGTAACTGACTCTGGAATGGGCTTGGAAGGCCGTTCTGGTCTTGGCCCGGTTCTGGGCCTTGTTCTCTCCCGGTCTGACTCACCTGATCTCTCAACTTTAGGTCTCTGCAGAGCCCTGACCACCTCCACCTCGCTCCACCCGTCGTGCTGCCTGTGCCCAGGTCTCCTACGGAGCCGCCTGAAGGGCCAGCCTGTCGGCCACAGGAGAAACCAGCCCTCCCCTTTAATGGCCTCCTACGTCTTGAAGCAAATAAAGGCAATGATCTAGCCCGAGTCCCAGCCTGATTCACCAGGTTCGGTTCCCAGTTGTTGAAATTTCCTTTCCAGGCCTCTCAGGAGCCAGGGCTGTATGGAGTGGTTGGATGGGGCTGGCCCTGGGCCGTGTGGAGTCATATATCAGGATCTGGGGTGAAACTGGGTGTCTTCAAACAGGGCCGGGCTGAGAGGTAGATACTAGGCCAAACAACAGGCCTGCCCCAGCTCAGGCCACCTGAACATAAAAAGGTGAGAGTACCAACAGAGGCCACAGACCATATACCTCAGCATCTGAAAGTGATAAATCAATCTAACAAAATGTGAATTCAAATATGTTCTGTCCTCCTACCTTGACAAATACACCTTCATAACAAGAAGGAAAGCCAGGCTCAGATTTAGGATGTTTACCCTCCTCAAAGTTTGAAGTCCACATAGGGCAGCACGGCCCCCAACCCCCAACCTGTAGGTCTCCCTGCCCTGTTTTCCTTCCACTCCCAGCTCTGTCTCACACCATGCGGGGCCTTAGGTGAATGCACCTCCACACCCCGCCCTGCACACACACAGCACCCTCGCCCCCTCCAACACAAGCCGCTGCCCTCAGCCCCCTTCCAGCCAGAGGTAAGCACAGCAGCTGTGCAATGTGAAAAACAGGTCTTGCAGGCCCTGCTGTTCGACTTGGAGACCCTTGGGCAGGGAATTTGGGAGTTTCTGGTACCCTGAGGTTGGTCTAGGAGGGAGGCGCAGGTTCCAGGGGGCATAGCCACTTGGCCCCATGAACTTCTCAGCCCATGGGAAGGGGGAAGACCAGAGCAGTCCCATAAAGTGTAAGGCCCAGGATGAGTGCCCTCTTCCCCAGGTCTAAGGGCAGTCCGTCCCTGAGCCCACAGCTGAGCAGGCAGACCTGCGAGGGTACTGGAGAATGGAGCCTAGAGAGCTTGCTGTTCAGAGGGTGCTAGGGACAGAGCTGCTAAAGCTTCAGAGGCAAATCCAGCTCATTTTTGGCTGTTTCCGAAAACCTGCCCTTAAAGATTTCGCTCTCATTGAGGATCTAAAAAAGAATCCCCTGCAAATATTGGATTGGCCAAAAAGTTCTTACAGAAAAACCCAAACGGGATGTATGTATATGTATAGCTGATTCACTTTGTTATACAGCAGAAACTAACCACACCATTGTAAAGCAATTATACTCCAATAAAGATGTTTTAAAAAAAAGAAAAGAAAAACCCAAACAAATTTTTGGGCCAACCTAATAGTTTCAGAACATTCTGTTGTAAAAATTCTAGTATGTTGGTGAAAAATAAGTTTTGTTGCTTGATGATTTCACCTTTCATAAAATATTCTATCCATCCAATGTAAAAATCAGAGCAGGGTATTTAAAACTCTTTCAATAAACACAGGCACGAACAATGAACCTCGAATAGTTGTTTTAATCTTTTTTTTAATTGAAGTATTGTTGATTTACAATGTTTCAGGTGTACAGCAAAGTGATTCAGTTATATATATATACATATATATATATTCTTTTTCATTTTGGTTTATTACAGGATATTGAATATAGTTCCCTATGCTATACAGTAGGTGCTTGTTGTTTATCTGTTTTATATGTAGTAGTGTGTATCTGTTAACCCCAGATTCCTAATTTCTCCCTCCCTGCCCTTTCCCCTTTGGTAAGCATAAGTTTGTTTTCTATGTCTGTGAGTCTGTTGCAGCATTGATATTAACCTTGTTTTTAAATTATGACCAGTTCAAGGGAGAAATACCAAGGGAAATGGGAATAAAAAGTTAAAGTAATTTTGAAAAAATAAGTGAAGTGGGATAAATATAGGAAGAAACAGAGATGTATGCATAGACTATGAGAAAAAGAAGCACAAAAGACCTATATACACAAATGAATATTCTTACACTGGTGCCTTTTAAGACACTGTTGCTAAAGATTTTAAAACCATGTTGCGTTCTTACAACCAGAGGCACCAATAGCCATATATCATCCCTTATCTCTAAGTACTTGTCCTGTGAGTTGTATGAACTTGTGTGACAGGTTTCTGGTTTCTCAACCCTTTCTAGAACTGTCTGGGCATGAACCTCTAGCCCCAGATCATGGAGGTGGTTCATCTTATTTCATAGTCATATAAAAGCATTAAGCAGGTGATAGGAGTTAGGCATCTAAATCAACAGGACTCTCTTTTGCCCCTATAACAATCTGTCATCCATAGTAACTAATTTTTAGATAGGACTGGAACTTTTTTTTTTATAAGTTTATTTATTTATTTTTGGCTGCGTTGGGTCTTCGTTGCTGCGCATGGGCTTTCCCTAGTTGTGGCGAGTGGGGGCTACTCTTCATTGTGGTGCCTGGGCTTCTCATTGCAGTGTCTTCTCTTGTTGCGGAGCATGGGCGATAGGCAAACGGGCTTCGGTAGTTGTGGCACGGGGGCTCAGTAGTTGTGGTGCACGGGCTTAGTTGCTCTGCGGCATGTGGGATCTTCCTGGAGCAGGGCTTGAACCTGTGTCCCCTGCATTGGCAGGCGAATTCTTAACCACTGCGCCACCAGGGAAGTCCCTGGACTAGAACTTTTTAACACGTGACATCATACTCTCTCTGTTGGTCCTCCCTATAGCCCTATAGCTAAGGGCAATTGCCCATCCTTGAGATACAGATAAACTGAAGAAGAGAACAGTGAAGCTGCTTGCCTGGGATCTGAGAGCAAGTTAGTTACTGGCAGAGCCAGGACAGGAACCAGGAAGCTCCCAGGTCTCTGCCTTCTGGTGCTGTGGGCTCACCCCTTTGCCTGACACCCTTCCTCCCCATCCTCCACCTTCCCCTCCTGCTGTCAGTGGAGAAGAGCTCAGGGTATCGGACAGCCACATGACTTGGGTGTGGATGCCTAACAGTGACAACAGGGAGACATCATCCTGGGCTCTTCTAATGGGGGGTGTGGGTATAACCAGCTGTATGTGGCAGCGAAGGACCTAAGAGGCAGCTCTGGAAGGACCTGTTTCCAAGAAGCAGAGGAAAAAAACTGGTCCAATGGTGCTTTGAAATTAAACACATGACATCCAGGTGGGCTGAATATGGAAACAAAATAATAGCCATGCTTTAGAAATTACCGTCCTCGCCATGTCTGAAGACACTGGCCCAGATTAAAAGGGAAAGAGGGAGGGAAAGGGCAAACCAAGGAGGCCAAGCTGCTGCTTTGAGGCGAGATTGCCCCTGAGGAGAGGCACCAGGCCACCGTTCTTAGCTGCAGCCAACTGTGCCTGCTGGATGACCCACAAGTAACTCAAGAGGAGGCCTTAAAAGAGTCAGAGCTTAATAAATGCGTGTCGGGTGGGAGAATGACTGCTGGGTGGCCTGATGGATGGCAGGAGGGACCAGAATGAAGAATCAGTGCTTTGCCATCAGTGTTTCCACAGTCAGAGGGATCTGGCTGCACTCTCTGGAGCTGCATTTTCAGGTTGGGATATTGGATTCTGCCTTTAACCAAATTTTCTTTTTTTTTTCTTCTTTTTTTTTTTTTGCATTACGCGGGCCTCTCACTGTTGTGGCCTCTCCCGTTGCGGAGCACAGGCTCCGGACGCGCAGGCTCAGCGGCCATGGCTCATGGGCCCAGCCGCTCCGCGGCATGTGGGATCTTCCCGGACCGGGACACGAACCCGTGTCCCCTGCGTCAGCAGGCGGACTCTCAACCACTGCGCCACCAGGGAAGCCCTGTTGTTTAGTTTTAAGAGTACTTTTGTCCATGTGGCAGAAGAAGAGTACTGGTCTTGGAGTGAGAAAACCTGGGCTCTGTTCCCAGGTGAGACATTTCATCCATTTGAATCTGAGTTTCCTAATTCATAAAATGATACGATTCTCTAGACAGATAATGCATCTGAGCATTCTCTTCAGATGTTGACTACTAGTTATAATAATACTTATTGAATGCCCTCTAGGTGCCAGGCACTGTTCCAAGAGCTTTACATGAATCAACTCATTTCGTCTTCATAACATCACTGTGAAGGGGTGGGGCATTGTCACTACCCTCATTTCTAGATAACAGAACCGGGATGCCAGCCCAAGGCCACTCACCCAGGAATCGGAAGCCTTCAGATACAAGCCAAATAGTCTGGCTGCAGAGCCTGCCCTGCACGTACTATACACGTGCTTATGAGTATCACTGCCATCACTGTCTGACTGTAACTTAGTCAAGCCTGTTGGTTTTGGAGGGGGTAGCTGGGTGGCATTAGCATTGACATCACCACCAAAGGCTGATTTCAAAACTTGTACAAAGCCCACCATTATTGCTTGTATCTTTATTTGCTGAAACCATTGATAGAGATGTTTTTGTAGATTGGTGGCCCATGAGGTTGTCACAGAAAAGGAAACTGAGGTTCAAAGAGGTGAAGAGCCTTAGACCATGGTCACCCGGCCAGGAAACAGCACTGGTGGGATTCCAACCAAGTCCCCAGAACCCCTGCATCTGCCCTCACATCAGGCCACCTCTTCTTGTCTGTGCATTCCCACTTAGATCCTGAGCTCAGGCAGGCTGGACACTGGGACAAAGTGAGGTACACACTTTTCTCCTGTTACTGGGGTTCTACGTGAATAAAAAGCAATAGTTTACTGAGATGGGTGCGGTGAGGCAGAGATCATTTTGGAGCACAGGGTACCGTCTGGGAAAGGAAGACAGGGACAGGACTCAACAGTGGGGTCAGGGTAGGGGGCTGTGCGGTGATCAGAGGGCAGCACAGGACACCAGAGGCAAACCTGCCCTATTCTGCAGGCTTCCCTCAGGCCAGCCTGGTGTTGAGAAGAGGTTTGAAATGAATGTGTTTACCCCACCATGACCCTGCCACGTGGCTCCTCTCCCCAAGGGAGTGTGTTTCTGGTGCTCATAGCACAAGTGGTTCCTCAGGTGGGATCTGGTCTCTGGGCTCACCTTGGTATGTCTGCAAGTTCCATCTTCTCTGCTTTAGAAAGCTAGAAACACACTTTTCTTTGAATGGGCAAGTCCCACCCACACTACTTAAAAATAAGAGTGGGCAAAAACAGCAAGCTGGGCTCCCAGACACCAGTGTTTTTCATCCTGGCCCCAAAATCCAGGGGGATGATTGCCAAAGGCTCTTTCAGTTGCCTAAACGTGATGTCCACCTCAGACCATCCAAAGACGTTGTTCAGAATAGCCCCAGACAGGAGCCCAGGGCGTTTTGAGCAACTCAGGAGCTCAACTGAGTCACAGCTTTGACTGTGGTCAAGACTGGTTTTTTTTTTTTTAGGTCAAGACTGTTCATCTAAATAAGGCACAAGAAAAGCTGGTGTTTTAAGCCATTGGAACAAGATGAAAATAGCTCCCCAGCCTCCCTCTCCCTCACTTTTCCACCTCCGACACCTGACACAGAAGTCACCGGGCCCACAGCCAGGGCTCCATAATCCAAACTGTGGTGAAGGGGATACCCTCCAAGGAGGCTCCCCTGTTAGCTTTGGATCCACAAGAGAGGACGGGCCTTGGACTGCTGGGCCTTGCTTGGCCTTCAGCTCCAAACGTCTGAGACGTGAGAGACAGCATGTGTAGGGCTCTGATCACCCCCTATGAGGGCACCAGCTGACCAAACTGAATGACGTGCCATCAGCCATGGGCTGCGTCTGGCTGATGAGCAAAAGTAGCTGCCTTTTCTGGAGCATATGCGCAGTAGAGATTTACATTAGACCCTCATTGCTAACGTCAGGTTGGAAAGAGCAGCCACCCTGAGCAGAAGAATAAATTGGAGACGGACAGTGACTGTACTCATCAAACTCCATTAAACTGTGGGCTCCATGAGGACAGTGCCACATCGACCCCATTCACTGTCCTTCCCAGCACTCAGTGCCTGGCCCATAGTAGTAAATGGTAAATAGAAGCTGTAAGTAGTTACTGAGTGGGCTCAGTCTCTCCTCTTGTAGCTACTGGAATCAGTGTGCTTTCTTGGAAATATCAGACATTTCAGACCCAGCTCTGTTGAATACCTTTAGTCCACAGTTTCTTTATCTGTAAAATGAGTATAAGGCTCCCCTGCCTTTCTCCCAGGGTTACTGCATTGAATATGGGAAGTGCTTTGAAAACTAAAGCAGGGACTTCCCCGGCGGTCCAGTGGTTAAGACTCCATGCTTCTGCTGCAGGGGGCGCGGGTTTGATCACCGGTCGGGGAACTAAGATCCCACATGGCGCACAGAGTGGCCAAAATAAAAGAAAAAAAGGCACAGAAAATTAAAGCATCTTATACAGGTTAGGGATTATGACTATTGTTGATGGGGGATCTCTTCCCCTGAACTCTGTTGTGCCCGACTTTGAAAGCAGTCAGAACCTGCAAGTACGTCAAAGATGTGAGTTTCGGGCTTCCCTGGTGGCGCAGTGGTTAAGAATCCACCTGCCAATGCAGGGGACACGGGTTCGAGCCCTCATCCGGGAAGATCCCACATGCCACGGAGCAACTAAGCCCATGTGCCACAACTACTGAGCCTGAGCTCTTGAGCCCTCGTGCCACAACTACTGAGCCCTCGTGCCACAACTACTGAAGCCTGTGTGCCTAGAGCCCGTGCTCTGCAACAAGAGAAGCCACCGCAATGAGGAACCCACGCACTGCAATGAAGAGTAGCCCCCGCTTGCTGCAACTAAAGAAAGCCCGTGTAGCAACGAAGACCCAACACAGCCTTAAATAAATAAATTAATAAAAATAAAGTTCCCTTAAAAAAAAAAAAGATGTGAGTTTCTTTGGATCATGAAAGATGTTATCTTAATAGATTTTTACGCTTTCCGCTTTCTGTTATGGTACTGAAATGTGGCCGTCTCTGCGAGTGTAATGTTGAAGCAACATCCACCAGAGGAACGTTAGCATCATAAGTGGCTAATTGTGAGCTGGGTACTCACATCTGAGCAGTTGAGTGAAGACTTGGAAATTCTTCACCTTTCCTATGCACATTAAAATAGAACTGACCCAAGTATCCTCTTTAAAAACAAACTTTTTGAGTGTTTTGTATTATCATGACAACCAGTGACTACAAACATTAGCTATTCAGTGAGTGGCTTTTCCAGGGGTGGGCACTGGGCCAGGAGTTTGACCAACATAATTTCATTTACTCCTTTCTTCAGTGCTATGTGGTCAGTAGTATTCCCATTTTACAGATAGGAATAATACCCACTTGTCTGCTGGTAATCTTGGGAAAATTGTTTATTGTCTCTGGGCTTCAAAGCCATTTTCCCAAGACCACCAGCAGACATCTGGATTTCTCCAGCAGTAACAATGAAGAGACAAAGAGAGTAATGATTGGGACCAAGCAATGGAATGACAGCAAGACCCTTCTGTTTTGTTACAGGCCGCTTCTCTCCTCCTTTTCCACCTCAAAGCCATGTAACAGGCTATAGCCATCTACAAGCTGCCATCCAGGACTGTTCAACCACGGCGCTGGGTCTGGCTGCACCTGAATCAAATCAGATCAGTGAAATGTACCCAGGTGTGCCCTACTGTCAGGGGTTAACCGGACCAACAAGGTGCTTAAGGATAGTTTGGAGCAATCACGTGGGAACTTAGCTCTCCAAACCACTGCTGTCCTTTCCAAAGGATGCCACGGGAGACTCCACTAATTCCACCAAGGGGTCGCAAGGGCCATGTTGGAACCACCTGGGGAGATTTAAAGTACTGATGCCGGTGGACCTCCAGAGGTTCTTACTGAATTATGCAGGCAGGGCCAGGGAAGGGGGAGGTTTTCAAATTTACCAGGTGGTTCTAACAAGCAGGGGGTTGAGAATCACCGCTCCAAGGCTTTTGGGAGCTCTTCCTGTAGAAATGCCTTCAAAGTCTCTGGCACTTCCCTTGAATCTTGTCAACAGTAACTAATCTTCTTACTCTAAAGATAGACTGGATTTTTTTAAAAAGTAAGTTTATTTCTTTATTTATTTTTGGCTGCACTGGGTCTTCATTGCTGCGCGTGGGCTTTCTTTTTAGTTGTGGCGAGCGGGGGCTACTCTTCATTGCGGTGCGCGGGCTTCTTGTTGCGGTGGCTTCTCTTGTTGCGGGTCACGGGCTCTAGGCATGTGGGCTTCAGTAGTTGTGACTCGCAGGCTCTAGAACACAGGCTCAGTAGTTGTGGCACACGGGCTTAGTTGCTTCGCGGCAAGTGGGATCTTCCCGGACCAGGGCTTGCACCCGTGTCCCCTGCGTTGGCAGGCGGATTCTTAACCACTGTGCCACCAGGGAAGCCCTGATAGACTGGATTTTTTAAAAAACTGCTAAAGTCGTTCAGAACTGGATCTGTGGAATAAGAGCGAAATACTGCTCTCTGTCCCCAACTGGAGGAGAAACCTCAGAAACGCACCTGGGTTCATCATGTGGCTCCCCAGGTGGATTCAAAGGTATAATTCACTGAGCACACACCAGGGGCTGTGCTGGGGCCAGAGCTCTCAAGGAGATCAGAGCTGGTTCTCCAGGCAACTGGGGGCCAGGACCCAGGTCTTGGATTCCCCTGCCACTGGAGCTTCCTCACAGTGACATCTATTTGAGGGGCTTTGCTAAATGCCCTGTCCCCCTCCTGCCACATGGAGTTGTGCCCTCAAAATGTTCCTGGTTTCTGAGGCAGAAGTGTTCTGTGACCAGCATCTCTCCAGGCTGCATTTGATCCCAAGCTGTGGCCTGGGGTTGAAGGTGAGCGACCTCCTGTCCCCTTTGTCTTGCCTGCCCACAGGTCCTGCCTACTTTGCCTCATCTCTTGGTGGAGGAGGTCCCAGAAGTAAGTTCTAGAAAAGCAATCAAAGTGTCAGAGAGGAACGAAACTCTGGGATAGACTGACAAGGGGAAAGGGATCATGTGACTTAATTTTTCATGGTAGTACTGTGCTCTGACCACTGATTTCACATTGTAACCTTAGCGGGTGTCTAAATAGTTCTAGACCTCAGTTTCCCCGACTGTAAATAAAGGAAACATAAATGGATAACCTTTTTTTTTCTTTTTTTGTTTTGTCTTTGTTCTGTTTTTTTTTCTTTTGAAGTATAGTTGATTTATAATGTGTTAGTTTCAGGTGTACAACAAAGTGATTGTTGTACATATACATATATATATATTCTTTTTCAGATTCTTTTCTATTGTAGGTTATTATAAGACACTGAATATAGTTCCCTGTGCTATACAGTAGGTCCTTGTTGGTTATCTATTTTATACATAGTAGTGTGTATATGTTAATCCCAAACTCCTAACTTATCCCTTCCCCTTCCCTTTCCCCATAGGTAACCGTAAGTTTGTTTTCCACGTCTGTGAGTCTGTTTCTGTTTTGTAAATAAGTTCATTTGCATCATTTTTTTACATTCCACATAGAAGCAGTATCATATGATATTTGTCTTTGTCTGACTTCTTACTTCACTTCGTGTGATAATCTCCAGGTACATCCATGTTGCTGCAGATGGCATTATTTCATTCTTTTTATGGCTGAGTAATATTCCATTGTATAGATATACCACATCTTCTTTATCCATTCATCTGTCAATGGACATTTAGGTTGCTTCCATGTCTTGGCTATTGTAAATAATGCCGCTATGAACACTAGGTTGCATGTATCTTTTCTAATTAGAGTTTTCGTATTTTCCGGATATGTGCACAGGAGTGGGTTTGCAGGATCATACGGTAACTCTATTTTTAGTTTTTTAAGGAACCTCCACACTGTTCTCCATAGTGGCTGCACCAATTTACATTCCCACCAACAGTGTAAGAGGGTTCCCTTTTCTCCACACTCTCTGCAGCATTTATTATTTGCAGACTTTTTGATGATGGCCAATCTGACCGGTGTGAGGTGATACCTTGTTGTAGTTTTGATTTGCATTTCTCTAACAATTAGTGATATGGAGCATCTTTTCATATGCCTGTTGGCCATCTGTGTGTCTTCTTTGGAGAAATGTCTAGGTCTTCTGCTCATTTTTTTGATTGGGTTGTTTGGGGTTTTTTTATTATTGAGCTATATGAGCTGTTTGTATATTTTGGGAATAACGCCCTTGCTGGTCATGTCATTTACAAATATTTTCTCCCATTCTGTAGGTTGTCTTTTCATTTTGTTTATGGTTTCCTTTGCTGTGCAAAAGCTTGTAAGTTTGATTAGGTCCTATTTGTTTATTTTTGCTTTTATTTATTTTGCCTTGGGAGACTGATCTAAGAAAGTATTGCCGCAATTTATGTCAAAAAATGTTTTGCCTGTGTTCTCTTCTAGGAGTTTTATGGTGTCATGTCGGGTTTTTTTTGTTTGTTTTTTTTTTTTTTTTTTTTTTGCAGTACGCGGCCCTCTCACTGTTGTGGCTTCTCCCATTGCGGAGCACAGGCTCCGGACACACAGGCTCAGCGGCCATGGCTCACGGGCCCAGCTGCTCCGCGGCATGTGGGATCTTCCTGGACCGGGGCACGAACCCCTGTCCCCTGCATCGGCAGGCGGACTCTCAACCACTGCGCCACCAGGGAAACCCATGTCATGTCTTATACTTAAGTCTTTAAGCTATTTGGAGTTTATTTTTGTGTGTAGTGTGAGGGTGTGTTCTAACTTCACTGAGCAAATGCAGCTGTCCAGCTTTCTGAGTACCACTTGCTGAAGAGACTGTCTTTTCTCCACTGTATATTCTTGCCTCCTTTGTCAAAGATTAATTGACCGTAGGTGTGTGGGTTTATTTCTGGCTCTCTATTCCATCTAAATGGGTAATCTTTAGCATCCTTTCCAGCTTTAAAATTCTGTGCATGTAAGATCCTATGAGCCTGAATTTTTAAAATCAAGACTAGATTTTAAGTTAAACTCATTACAAGTCTGGCCTCTGCTGACCAGGGGGACCAAAAATGGATGGACACAAAAGCAGAATGTCCATATAGAGCATGAAAGCCAGAGACGAGCCTTGCCGGCCTGCGGTGTATTCTAGATGTGTCCACACAATGAGTTTCCAGACAAGGCTGGGAACAGTGCCCTGAGGCCAGTGTGAAAGAAATGCTTTCCTTGCTGTCTGTTATGTAATTGTCATGTCTGCTGGTGGTGGTCATAGAGGTAAGAGGAAATCATTCTGGAAGGAGGGCAGGACTTCTACAAGTACTACCTCTCAGCTTGATGGTTCTGGGGAGAGGCAAGACTTGCACGTGAATCCCCACATTTCTGTAGGCCAGAGGAGGTGGTGGAGCCGATAACTTGGACCTCATGGAATAGTGTAGTTTAATGTTGAGAGTGGAGTCTGTCAGTCAGCCCTGGTTTCCAGTCTTGGTCTTGCCATTTACTAGCTGTGTAACTTTGGGCAACTTATTTCACCTCTTGGGGCCTTGGTTTTTTCATTGGAGAATAAGTAGGGATAATATGCACCTTGCAGGGTATAGGGCCATTGGGATATGACAAACAATGCACACAAAGCGCCGGGCACATGGTAGGCGATCAGTGCACAGTAGCTAAAAAAGCACCACAAACTCCAGGTGTTCTGTCACCTCGACAGTTCAAGAACCACCTGCACTATTTATTGCATGATCTACCCAGCTGGCCTCACTGCAGGTGGAACTAGCCATTTACCTGAGGAATGGAAAGATCTCCAGAAAGCAAAGACATCTGCTCAAGGGAGGAGAGAGGGACCCTAGTAGCTAAGACCCCTGGATCTTTCTCTGGCCCTTCCTGCCACCCCTTTGACAAAACAAGGAGACACTACCCCCCATCTTTGGGGGTAGAGACACTAAATGATAGCCGCTCCAAAAAACGTGCTAGCAAGAACATAACATAAACACAGAGCTTCACTGTAATCCCCAAACCCAAATTATTCAAATGTGGGCCAGGGACCAGCCCAGCATGGGAGGGCGTGACTGGGGGGCACCCATGTGGTCTCCTGGAAGCCTCTGCCTGACAGGACAGCATGCGATCAAGATGACAAGTCTCTGGCTAACTCCAGGTTGCACGCATAATGTGCTTATTATACATTTAAGTATATTGTTGATGTTTTGAACAGGCAGCTTCAACATCATTTCGGTATATCACTATTATTAAGGAGAGTTTTAAAAAATAAGATCCTTTGTACTTGGGAAGGGGTGGTGAGGGAGGAAGGCATCAACATTGTGCTGCAAGCAGACCTTTTTAGCTTTCAAATGATGTCACTTAACAAGTTCCACCGAAATACACTCAGGAAACAGCCCCAATGCACAGCTGCTTGTGTCCGAGGGGATCTGAAAAGCTTGCCCATTCTGAACTGCCTTCCTCACCACCTTGCCCCAGACCTAATGTGGCCACCGTTAGCTACCCTTTTGGGTCACAGTCCCAAAGGAAGAGAAGAGAAGGGACAGCAGGAGTTAGGTTTATTAGCTCACTGAACATTGGAATCACGTGGGGAGCTTTAAAGATTAGGGATGCCTGGTCTCACCGCCCAGAGATTCTGATATGATTGGCCTGGGGTGCATCCTGGGCACTGGGAGTTTTTAAAAGCTCCCCACGTTATTCTAAGGTACAGCCATGATTGAGAATCACTCTCCCATGCCCTCTCGCCCCAACACTCCACCCTCACTCCCTCCCAGAAAGCAAAGACATCTGCTACTACTCCAGCCCTGGTCAGTACAGCAAGCCCTGTGGCTCAGCAGACACCCAGCAACAAACTACAAGGTAGATATTGTTATTCCCATTTTACAGATGAAGAAATCGAGACCCAGAGAGGCTAAGTTTTCCACAAGGCCATACAACTAATTAATGGCAGACTGGATCTCTCTGGCTTCAAAGGGGTTCCCAGTTCTTCAGGCTGCCTTGATAACTTGGGAGCATTAACTCATGAAGCTATTAATACATCAGAGGATTTTGTTTATATTAATAACAGCCCCTCACATTTTTATGGAGATGTTATGGATCAAAAAGCATTTTCTTTTTTTTTTTTGAATTTTATTTATTTTTTTATACAGCAGGTTCTTATTTGTCATCCATTTTATACACATCAGTGTATACATGTCAATCCCAATCTCCCAATTCATCACACCACCACCACCACAACCCCCCGCCGCTTTCCCCACTTGGTGTCCATACGTTTGTTCTCTACATCTGTGTCTCAACTTCTGCCCTGCAAACCTGTTCATCTGTAGCATTTTTCTAGCTTCCACATATACACGTTAATATACGATATTTGTTTTTCTCTTTCCGACTTAGTTCACTCTGTATGACAGTCTCTAGATCCATCCACGTCTCTACAAATGACCCAATTTCGTTCCTTTTTATGGCTGAGTAATATTCCATTGTATATATGTACCACATCTTCTTTACCCATTCGTCTGCTGATGGGCATTTAGGTTGCTTCCATGACCTGGCTATTGTAAACAGTGCTACAATGAACATTGGGGTGCATGTGTCTTTTTGAATTATGGTTTTCTCTGGGTGTATGCCCAGTAGTGGGATTGCTGGTTCACATTCTATTTTTAGTTTTTTAAGGAACCTCCATACTGTTCTCCATAGTGTTGTATCAATTTACATTCCCACCAACAGTGCAAGAGGGTTCCCTTTTCTCCACACCCTCTACAGCACTTGTTGTTTGTAGATTTTCTGATGATGCCCATTCTAACCGGTGTGAGATGATACCTCATTGTAGTTTTGATTTGCAATTCCCTAATAATCAGTGATGTTGAGCAGCTTTTCATGTGCTTCTTGGCCATCTGTATGTCTTCTTTGGAGTATTTCCATTACTCTAGGAGGTGGATTAAAAAAGATCTCACTGTGATTTATGTCAAATAGTGTTCTTCCTGAGTTTTCCTCTAAGAGTTTTATAGTGTCCGGTCTTACATTAAGGTCTCTATCCATTTTGAGTTTATTTTTGTGTATGGTGTTAGAGAGTGTTCTAATTTCATTCTTTTACATGTAGCTGTCCAGTTTTCCCAGTACCACTTTTTGAAGAGACTGTCTTTTCTCCATTGTGTATCCTTGCCTCCTTTGTCATAGATTAGTTGACCATAGGTGTGTGGGTTTATCTCTGGGCTTTCTATCTTGTTCCATTGATCTATGTTTCTGTTTTTTTGCCAGTACCATATTGTCTTGATTACTGTAGTTTTGTAGTATAGTCTGAAGTCAGGGA
>NC_041224.1:56359731-56360224 GCF_002837175.3 Physeter macrocephalus
AGAATGCCAGAGATTTCTGTGCATTAATTTTGTATCCTGCAACTTTACCAAATTCATTGATTAGCTCTAGTAGTTTTCTGGTGGCATCTTTAGGATTCTCTATGTATAGTATCATGTCATCTGCAAACAGTGACAGTTTTACTTCTTCTTTTCCAATTTGTATTCCTATTATTTCTTTTTCTTCTCTGATTTCCGTGGCTAGGACTTCCAAAACTATGTTGAATAATAGTGGTGAGAGTGGACATCCTTGTCTTGTTCCTGATCTTAGAGGAAATGCTTTCAGTTTTTCACCATTGAAAATGATGTTTGCTGTGGGTTTGTCATATATGGACTTTATTACGTTGAGGTAGATTCCCTGTATTTCCACTTTCTGTAGAGTTTTTATCATAAATGGGTGTTGAATTTTGTCAAAAGCCTTTTCTGCATCTATTGAGATGATCATATGGTTTTTATTCTTCAATTTGTTAATATGGTGTATCACATTGATTGATTT
>NC_041224.1:56360522-56376105 GCF_002837175.3 Physeter macrocephalus
TGGGTGTTAGCTCTTCTCTAAATGTTTGATAGAATTCACCTGTGAAGTCATCTGGTCCTGGACTTTTGTTTGTTGGAAGATTTTTAATCACGGTTTCAACTTCATTACTTGTGACTGGACTGGTCTGTTCATATTTTCTATTTCTTCCTGGTTCAGTCTTGGAAGGTCATACCTTTCTAAGAATTTGTCCATTTCTTCCAGGTTGTCCATTTTATTGGCATAGAGTTGCTTGTAGTAGTCTCTTAGGATCAAAGCACTTTCATTTTAATTTATTATATTAAAGATGATTCCTGCATTTTAAAGATGAGGAAACTGAGGCCCAGAGACATTAACTTGCTCGTGGGCACACAGGTAGAGGAACCAGAGTTTGAGTCCAAATCCTCTTCTTCTCTTTCCAAAGAATGGAGCACGTTGGAAAATGGTGGGGGTGGGATGAATTTTTTGGATGTAGGGAAGTTTGGAAACGTTCAGAGCAGGACAAGCTCGCAGGTTCACCAAAGGTGGGAAACCAGGAGCCAGTAAAAGAGGGCAGGAGGCCACAAAGAATGTTCCATCGTTTCTGTGGTTGGGCGTCTCTCATCCAGCCCCTCTCAGGGAAGCGAGAGTGGTGAGTGAAAGGTATTAATGCCGGAGGCCCTGCCCAGTAAAGACAAGAAGGAAGGGAGAAGGCGTTTTGTCCCTGTGTGACTGCCACCACACAACCTGCTGAGTTTCATTTGATTTTTCTAAAATACATTCTCTACCACACCCAGGACCCAAATCTTGGTTTCGAAAAACCATTCTCCACTACAAGGAACAAGCACTCCTTGGAGAAATGGTTGATTTCAGGTCTAGGGCAAGAAAATACTAGGTGAGGCTGGAATGTCTTGTGGGACTGGAAAATGAGGAAGTTTTAACGTTTTTTATTTCATGGAAAATACCTCAGTCAATTAAAAAAAAAACAAACCCACAGGAGCCACTGTGAAAGGGTTATTACTGGAAAAACTGGGGACGATTTGGGCATCAGCGTAAATAATAACTGTAAAAGATTATAACATATCCTATTCAAAGAATCTATTAGCCTATACTGATACTTGTAAATATAAATACAAACGTGTAGACAAATAGATAAGTAATTATGGGATTGGAACTAGTATGGGGAAGGAAAGCTCATCTTCATATCAGATAAGTGTAGAAGAAATGATAGGTAAGAAAATCACTATTTTGAAACTACTATAATATAGGATTGGGCAAAAAAAAAATCCCCAATGGATGCTAAAATCATCGGGTGATAATTTGTTGGGAAGCCCGATATTTACACAGTCTCAAGTCTTTCCCCATAAATTATTTATTAATTACAAAGGGAAAAGGGTCCCTTGAGAGATCTGGAAACACAACCTTAACCAAATGACCAAAGTTAACTTCACCAGTAATGAGACAGCCGACATCAGGCGCCTCCTGTTATGACGTAGTGCAAAGGACACACTGTTTCTGTAGTATTTCTGCCCTAAAGTCATCAGCTGGGTCTAATAATGAGAGGACAGTCAGACAAGTCCACATTGAGGGACACGCTACAAAACATCTGGCCCCATAAACTTAAAAAATGTTAATACCATGAAAAACAAAAAAGAATAAGGAACACTTCCAGGTTAAAGGGAATTAAAGTGAATGAAAAGTACATAATATGTGTCATCTTGAATTGGATACTGGATTGGGGGAAAAAACATGCTTTAAAGATATTATTGGGGGCTTCCCTGGTGGCGCAGTGGTTGCGCATCCGCCTGCCGATGCAGGGGAACCGGGTTCGCGCCCCGCTGGGAGGATCCCACATGCCGTGGAGCGGCTGGGCCCGTGAGCCATGGCCGCTGAGCCTGCGCGTCCGGAGCCTGTGCTCCGCAACGGGAGAGGCCACAACAGAGGGAGGCCCGCATACCACAAAAAAAAAAAAGATATTATTGGAATAATTGCACTTTGATTAAAGAATGTGCATTACTGTATTATATTAGTGTTAAATTTCCTGAATTTGATAATTGTATTGTGATTATATAAAAGAATATCCTTGTACTTATAAGTTACATGCTGAAGTATTTAGGGATGAAGAGTTATGATATCTGCAACTTACTCTCGTATGGTTCAGAAGCAAAAAGGGAAATACCAGTGAGGCTGGATTGTGTGTGTGTGTATATGTATATATGTGTGTGTGCCTACAAATATAGAAAGAGAAAGAGTGGTAAAATGTTAACAGTAGGTGAATTGCATTGAAAGGTATACAGGCATTTGTTGTAATATCTTTGCAAGTTTCCTATAGATTTGTTTTTTCTCTTCTTTTTTTTTTAGATTCGAATTTTTTAAATAAAAAGTAAAAAGAAGAAGGGGAGAAAGTATAGGTAGTTTTAGAAATAGCCAAACAGCATTCAAGGTGAGCTGTGAAGGATCAGGGAAAATACTTTTATTCTGAAACTCTGCTACTATTTCTAAAAGCATGGACACTACTGAATTATTTGCCTGTATCACTGCAGAGGTGGGAAAATACTGTGTGCCCAGGAAGCACAGGTGCATGTCAGTAGTTACTGGGTAAAGCTCTTCCCCTCCCCAAAGTTATTTTTTTAATTGAAAATGAAAATTAAAAGGAAGGAAAAGGGGGAAAAAAATGAAAATAAAAATAGTAAGCATTATTCTATAGGCTTGGCAGATTTGCTCAGACTGCACAATTATTTAGCAGGGCTTATAATTCAAGAGAAATGAAAATATATACTATGTTACTATATTAAAATAGCTACCCGCAGAATGTATCTACTTTTAATTATTGGTTATATAAATAAAACCCCATGGGAATTTTTGTTCTGGGATGTTGATGTGCACCCTATGACTTTAAAAACATGTTAGAAGTGGAAACTTTTAAAATATACAATTCATTGTAACAGTCTTTATCATAATGAGACAATATACAAAAAAGTTAAAACACATCCTGTGATGTTAGTCTCCTACTTAAAGACCCAGTAAGCCAACAGAAGCCCATGCTCCTTACCTAGGCACTTATGCCCTCACAACTGGCCGCAACCCACTTTCCAGAATCATCTCCTTCCCCAGACCCAGACACTCCACAGACCAGCCAGGCGGGCACTCCTGACTCTTTCCTGAACAGGCCCTGCCTTTCAGGCCAGACTCTTCACTCACATTCTTCCCCGATTGGAAATCTCCTCCCCTCTCTCTAGCAGGTGCCTTCCTTCTTCAAGGCCCAGCCCAACCTCAGCCCCATCCCACTCCCACCCCTGCCAAGGAGAGGTGGCCCTGCCCCCTTCCTGCTGTAAATGTCCCTGGTATAGCACCTGCCACACTATACTTTAACAATGTATCATGGTAGGGGTATCTTTCCTTTTTTCCAGAATTGCCTCTGAGAGTCCACAGCTGGAAACTTCTCACATTTTTAGAGCAACTCCACCTGTGGGCCCAACTCACCCCTGTAAAAACTTTCTGAAAGGCAAAACATCATTTCCGCAGCACCAGCACCCCATTTCTCCCACCTGAGCCCCATCACTCCATCCCCAGTGTCTGCAAATGCTTTGGGGTGGGGTTCAAGATGAACTTTGGGAGGGTGCCCTTTATGTAAAGTGAGATCATTTTTTGCCATCTCCTCCCATTGCGAGGGGTCACTAGATGGGTCACACGCCTTAAAGCCAACGGTGGGAGAACCACAAGACAATCTCTTGTAGAGCTTCCAAGCTTGCTGGCCTGACCAGAGCTGGGAGGAAGGAGAGGGGAGGCTTGGGCCTTAGGATGAGAATGGTCAAGGCCACCTCCTCTTGTCATAGTCCTTGAAAAGTACAACTGGGCTGACGGCTCCAGAGCTGGGGACCTCAAAAGTAAAGAGACTGGTATAGCATGGGGGGGAGTGGGGTGCTGCCCATTGGGGATGGAATAAGGCAGCTGAAAAGATGGGGTCAGATCCCTCATGGGCCAGCCAACGTCAAGGGAAGTGCTCGAGTCCAGCCCCTCTGGGGCCTGACGGGGCCTCCACCCATCCATTCAGAACCTTCTGACAATGAGATAGCTCAGGGGCGACGGTCCCCGGGTCACCCTGGAGATCAGCAACTAGAGCAACGAGGAGGACCTGCCACAGTCAGTCGTGAGACAAGACCATTTCCCTCTCACATCTCCAAGCCCAGAAGAGCAGAGGTAGGAAGTGTAGAGGGGCCAGGAATGGACACAGCCCCGGGAATCAGCCGCAGGCACTGCGGGGCTGGGGGAGGGGGACCGGAGCCTATGAGGGAGAAAATGTGAGTTTACTGCAAAATTGCACATTTGTAGATGTTTATATTGAATATTTTAAAAACAATTTAAAGCCCGTGCATTTCCAATTTTAAGGTAGCCTGCATATATTTTGATTGGCTTTATTGTGTGAAACACCTCAGTGCAATGCACAAATTCTTTTTTTTTTTTTTTGAAGGGCTCATCTGCTCCAGAAGAAGGTATCTAAACTTATTTTAATTTTTAAAAATTTATTTTATTGAAGTATAGTTGATTTACAATGTTGTGTTAATTTCTGCTGTATAGCAAAGTGATTCATATATATATATATGTATGTCTTTTTCACATTCTTTTCCATTATGGTTTATCACGGGATATTGAATATAGTTCCCTGTGCTATACAGTAGGACCTTGTTGTTTATCCATTCTATATATAATAGTTTGCATCTGCTAATCCCAAACTCCCACTCCATCCCTCCACCCACCTTGGCAACCACAAGTGTGTTCTCTGTGTCTGTGAGTCTGTTTCTGTTTTGTAGATAAGTTCATTTGTGTCATATTTTAGATTCCATGTATAAGTGATATCACATAATATTTGTCTTTCTCTGTCTAACTTCACTTAGTATGATGATCTCTAGGTCCATCCATGTTGCTGCAAATGGCATTATTTTATTCTTGCTTATGGCTGAGTAGTATTCCATTGTATATATGTACCACATTTTCTTTATCCATTCACTGCTAATGGAAGTTTAGCTTGTTTCCACATCTTGGCTATTGTGAATAGTGCTGCTATGAACATGGGGGTGCATGTATTTTTTGAATTATAGATTTGTTCAGATATATGCCTAGGAGTGGGACTGCTGGATCATATGGCAACTCTCTATTTTTAGTTTTTTAAGGAACCTCCGCATTGTTCTCCATAATGACTGCACCAATTTACATTCCCATTTACCAACAGTGTAGGAGGGTTACCTTTTCTCCACACTCTCTCCAGCATTTGTTATTTGTAGACTTTTTAATGATGGCCATTCTGACCAGTGTGAGGTCATACCTCATTGCAGTTTGTTTTATTTTTTTTTAATTTTAGGTATCTATTCTTTTTTTAAAAATTTATTTATTTTATTATTATTTTTTTTAAACTCCATTCTGCCAATGTTTCTTTTTTTTTTTTAACATCTTTATTGGAGTATAATTGCTTTACAATGGTGTGTTAGTTTCTGCTCTACAACAAAGTGAATCACGTTTGGTAGTGTATATATGTCCATGCCACTCTCTCACTTTGTCACAGCTTACCCTTCCCCCTCCCTAAATTTATTTATTTATTATTTTTGGCTGTGTTGGGTCTTCGTTGCTGCGCGTGGGCTTTCTCTATTTGTGGCGAGCAGGGGCTACTCTTCGTTGCAGTGCACAGGCTTCTCATTGCAGTGGCTTCTTGTTGCAGAGCCCGGGCTCTAGTCATGTGGGCTTCTGTAGTTGTGGTGTGAGGGCTCAGTAGTTGTGGCATGCGAGCTTCAGTAGTTGTGGCTTGTGGGCTCTAGAGCGCAGGCTCAGTAGTTGTGGTGCACAGGCTTAGTTGCTCCGTGACATGTAGGATCTTCCCAAGACCAGGGCTCGAACCCCTGTCCCCTGCATTGACAGGTGGATTCTTAACCACAGGGAAGCCCCCTCATTGTAGTTTTGATTTGTATTTCTGTAATAATTAATGCCTGCATTGGCAGGTGGATTCTTAACCACAGGGAAGCCCCCTCATTGTAGTTTTGATTTGTATTTCTGTAATAATTAATGCACAAATTCACTTGCTCACCAGCCCTATGCCTTGTGACTTTTTTAGAAAATCATTTATTTATAGTTTCTACTTAATATGAAAATATGTACTTTTAAAATGTTTCATCCCTCAAGAGAAAATGAAAGGAGAAAAATCCCTCTTTTGCTATAAGAAAAGTCAGCTGTGTGAGCAGGTGTGTCCATGTAGTAACATGCTGATACAGTATAAATGGATTAATTTTTACCTCTCAGGGAAAAAAAGATCAGTCCACCACACTGCATACACATACACATTCAGAAGTAAAATACAAATGTAGTTGCATTTTTATAAAGGTCCTTAATATCTTAACCCAAAGAGATAGCTAAGCAGTGGGAATCTGAGTTCCTGCGGCAGACCCGAAGGAGGACAGTGGTTAACAAGGGGACCTGAAGCACAGACAACCTCAGACCTGAACCTGGATGCAACTGGGCCTGGGACCCTTCTCTGGAGTTTACCAGCTCTGCAATCCAGGGCAAGTCATTTGCCTCCTTAGGCCTCAATTTACTCTTACCTATAACACGGAGTGTGTCAGTGAGGATGCTTCACCTTCAAAGAACAGAAAACCCAACTGGAAGCAGCGGAAACAATGAGTCTCATTATAACATAATGAGAAGGGGGAGGGAAGACCGTCAGGCTTGGCTTTATTGGCTCAATGCTGTTGTCAAGGGCCCAGGTTCCTTCTATCTTTGTGCTCTGCCTGTCTCTGCTCCACCTCCAGACCTTGTACTCAGACACGGCACAGTCCAGCAGCAAAAGAGCAGGACAGCAGCTCTACGAAGAGCAAGGGAGAGCATACCGCAAAGTCCCTCAACAGCACCGCTCCTGCATTGCATCAGTTAGAATCATGCCAAGGGCCTAAAGTGGCGATTAGCAAAGACAGAGGCCCACCATGGTGGGCTTGGACCAGCCATGATTCTCTCCCGGAGTTGGGAATGGGGCCGCCTTCTCTGAGTCTCGGGAAAGGCAGAGAGGAGCAGAGCAGCATTGCAATCATCACCAGCAAGAAGAGGCGGATGGGGAGCTACTGGAGTAACTGGTGAGTGGTCATCCAACTGTGTCTGCTGCCTGGGGTTAAAAATAACACCTCCTCTAAAGTCTCGAGGCAAAGATTAAATAATATATGCGTAAACCATTTGTAAACTTTAAAACATTGGACATATGTTAATTACTGAAAAGACGAAGCGTTAATTACACGAGAGGGTGTAATTTTTGCTTATCTGTTTTCATGCACTAAATCAAATTATTAGCTGAGAAGCAAAACTTTCCTTTCTCCCTTCTCCCTCTTCCCTTCTTCCTTCTTTCCTTCCTCTCTCTTTCCTTCCCTCTCTCGCTTCCTTCCCGTCTTCCACAAACAGTACCGGGAACTATGCTAAGTAATTGAAATAAAGCTCGCATCTCCTAGTTGCTCCCAGTCTGCTGGGGACCACTCAGAATTTGTCTTACAACATAAGCACTATAAGGTGGGAAAGAAAAAGCACCAGAGGGCACAGCGCCCAACTGTACCTGAGCAGTTAACAAGTGAGTAAGGTTGCCAGATAAAATACAGTGTGCTTAAATTTGAATTTTTTACTTTAAAATATTTCAAATTTATTTCAAATTTAAATTTGAATATAGCATGGGACATATACTAAAATGGTTGCTCAATGATCTAAAATTCAAATTTAACTGGGCATCCTGAATTTTTGTTGTTATTAAATGTCAACTCTATGAGTAAAGAAATGTTAGAAGAATTGAACTGTATCAAATTAACTTGATTGGACCAGTTTGGAAAGCCGTGGGGATTTGGGGGAGGGTGGAGTGGGGGGGACTGAATTGGGCTAACTTAAATAGAAAGGAGTGGAATTTTTCTTTTGATTTTTAAAAATTTTATTGAAGTATAATTGATTTACAATGTTGTGTTAATTTCTGCTGTACAGTGTTAATTTCTGCTGTACAGTAAAGTGATTCAGTTATACATATATATTCTTTTCCATTATGGTTTATCACAGGATATTGAATATAGTTCCCTGTGCTATACAGTAGGACCTTGTTGTTTATCCATCCTATACATAATAGTTTGCATCTGCTAGTCCCAAACTCCCAATCCTTCCCTCCCCCTCCCTCTCCACCCCGCCCCGCCCCGCCTCCCGCACCTTGACAAGTCTGTTCTCTATCAGAAAGGAATGGAGTTTAATTGGTTGGGGGGAATAAAATACAGTGGGGTTGGCTGAGTTAAGAGTTGGGTTATGGACCCAACTCCTGCTCCTAATGAACATTTATTGAGTACCTAAAGCGTGCCAGGCACTGGGTGAAGCACTGGGCATGCATTATCTCCTTGCACCCCCTCAGAGCAAGGGCTAAGGTGAGGCAAGCGAGGTGCCCAGGATGCAAAACTTAAGGAGACACTCGTGTTTAGGGTCATGGAAGTGTGTCCTCTTCCCAGCCCTGCATCCCTTCAACAACCCATAGCCCCATTTCACAGATAAGGAAACTGAGGCTTAGGACAGCTTAGCAATATGTTCTGATTTGCTAAATTAGTTAGCAGTGGAGCCGGGATGCAAGGCCGGAAGGTCTGTGCCCATAACCTTCCTTCACATACTGCCTCTCTGACAGCAAGTGATAGAGACAAGAAATTCACCAGCCTCCTTCCAGACCGCATGTCATACATACGACTTGATTTGTGTGGAATGGCATTCACACAACATTTTAAATTCAGGGTGAGCGAAACCTCTAGGACAGAGTGGATAGAACTCACCTGTGGAGGTAGGGTAGGGGGATCTGTTCAAATCCTTGACCTTAATGTGGCAGTTTGCAACCCTGGCTATTCATGAGAATGCCTGGAATACCTAAAAAATCCTAGCCCACCACAGAGCTCTAGGGGTGGGGCCCAGCATCAATATTTTTAAACTTCCCCAACTTGAAAGCTTCAAGGTTAAAAATCACACACACCCTTATATTTTTTTCTTTCTTTTTTTTTGTTTTTGTTTTTGTTTTTGTTTTTGTTTTTGCGGTACTCGGGCCTCTCACTGTTGTGGCCTCTCCCGTTGCGGAGCACAGGCCCCGGACGCGCAGGCTCAGTGGCCACGGCTCACGGGCCCAGCCGCTCCGCGCCACGTGGGATCCTCCCGGACCGGGGCACGAACCCGTGTCCCCTGCATCGGCAGGCGGACTCCCAACCACTGCGCCACCAGGGAAGCCCCACCCTTATATTCTTGAATGCCTAAGTGATGAATTAAAGGACATAACGCTCCAAATATAAAGAGATGGTTTCTGCCTTCCCACCATGCCCCCCCGACTCCTCCAAAGACCTGAGAGTTTTCAGGGGACAAATCAGGCCGAGAGATGTTGGGTGAAGGGAGCCTGGTGACGTGCTGAAGGTTGGTAACCTGCAGCCTTCCTGCTGTCCTGTAAACAACAAGGGCAAGAAGATAGCAAGATGGGTGTTTGGATCCCAAACATACTTGTTTTAGTGTAGGCAAGACTGTGACATTTTTTAGTCCTGAATTGTGGGGTGGTACCAAAGAGAAGGGTAGAGATATGACTAGCTCTGTTAGCTTGCAACTCTGAGGATACCCTTTGCTAGGGGTTCTCTAGCTTGCTTCCTTATCCCTGAAGCTGCCTTGTTTATACAACCAGGACCAGAGGGAAGATCTGAAGTTGCAGAGGATCCTCTGTCATGTCATGATAAGCAGGAGGGCACAGAATCCAGATGCAGAGAGGAGCCATTTTCCTTGAGCCAGGCTCTGCCAGGGACAATCCAAGTGGCCTTAACAGATCGCTTAAACTGCCTGAGCCTCAGTTTTGTCATCTACGAACAGAGGACAATTATTCCTGCTTTGCCTCCCTCCTAGACTTGGTCTAGGCAGATTAAAGGATATACTAGATGGGCTTCCCTGGTGGCGCAGTGGTTGGGAGTCCGCCTGCCGATGCAGGGGACGCGGGTTCATGCCCCGGTCCGGGAGGATCGCACATGCCGCGGAGCGGCTGGGCCCGTGAGCCATGGCCGCTGGGCCTGCGCGTCCGGAGCCTGTGCTCCGCAACGGGAGAGGCCACGGCGGTGAGAGGCCCACGTACCGGAAAAAAAAGAAAAAAAAAAAAAAGGATATACTAGATGCAAGCCGTGCTTAGACAATGTTGACACTGGATGCAACTTGTAACTTTTATGGTTCAAATGAGAATTTCATATGTCAACTCTGGACCCTCATGGAAAGCTGTAAATATTTCTGTGAAGACCTGAAAGGCCTTTTAAAAATCTTTGATTATATTTCAGACTCTGTCAGCATTTTCGTTATGAAACCCATATTCATTTATTTTATCTCTATCTACTTTAGGTATTCAAAGTTTGCTACTTGAGGAAGTTTCTAGAAATCATTCTAGTTTAACATTTCCAGTGACTTTGTACCACTATGAAGGTATTTTCAAGGACCAGAAACAACAGCATGGGAGATTTAGAAATGTAGAATCTCAAGCTCCACCCCAGACCTATGACTCAAAGACTCAGAATCCACATTTTACAAGATCCCCGAGTGCTCTGATGTGAAAGCCTTGTCCTAGTCACTAACCTGTGGGGTTTGAGAAAATCAGTGGGAAAGAAATAAGTCCTATGCCTGTTACAGTTTGAGAAGTACCCACTCAGAAAAGCTCCCAGACCCTTGTGTTAAGAGGTCTTCTCGAATCTCCTGGGGGGTGCCCACGAACCCGTGTCCCCTGCATCGGCAGGCGGACTCCCAACCACTGCGCCACCAGGGAAGCCCCACCCTTATATTCTTGAATGCCTAAGTGATGAATTAAAGGACATAACGCTCCAAATATAAAGAGATGGTTTCTGCCTTCCCACCATGCCCCCCCGACTCCTCCAAAGACCTGAGAGTTTTCAGGGGACAAATCAGGCCGAGAGATGTTGGGTGAAGGGAGCCTGGTGACGTGCTGAAGGTTGGTAACCTGCAGCCTTCCTGCTGTCCTGTAAACAACAAGGGCAAGAAGATAGCAAGATGGGTGTTTGGATCCCAAACATACTTGTTTTAGTGTAGGCAAGACTGTGACATTTTTTAGTCCTGAATTGTGGGGTGGTACCAAAGAGAAGGGTAGAGATATGACTAGCTCTGTTAGCTTGCAACTCTGAGGATACCCTTTGCTAGGGGTTCTCTAGCTTGCTTCCTTATCCCTGAAGCTGCCTTGTTTATACAACCAGGACCAGAGGGAAGATCTGAAGTTGCAGAGGATCCTCTGTCATGTCATGATAAGCAGGAGGGCACAGAATCCAGATGCAGAGAGGAGCCATTTTCCTTGAGCCAGGCTCTGCCAGGGACAATCCAAGTGGCCTTAACAGATCGCTTAAACTGCCTGAGCCTCAGTTTTGTCATCTACGAACAGAGGACAATTATTCCTGCTTTGCCTCCCTCCTAGACTTGGTCTAGGCAGATTAAAGGATATACTAGATGGGCTTCCCTGGTGGCGCAGTGGTTGGGAGTCCGCCTGCCGATGCAGGGGACGCGGGTTCATGCCCCGGTCCGGGAGGATCGCACATGCCGCGGAGCGGCTGGGCCCGTGAGCCATGGCCGCTGGGCCTGCGCGTCCGGAGCCTGTGCTCCGCAACGGGAGAGGCCACGGCGGTGAGAGGCCCACGTACCGGAAAAAAAAGAAAAAAAAAAAAAGGATATACTAGATGCAAGCCGTGCTTAGACAATGTTGACACTGGATGCAACTTGTAACTTTTATGGTTCAAATGAGAATTTCATATGTCAACTCTGGACCCTCATGGAAAGCTGTAAATATTTCTGTGAAGACCTGAAAGGCCTTTTAAAAATCTTTGATTATATTTCAGACTCTGTCAGCATTTTCGTTATGAAACCCATATTCATTTATTTTATCTCTATCTACTTTAGGTATTCAAAGTTTGCTACTTGAGGAAGTTTCTAGAAATCATTCTAGTTTAACATTTCCAGTGACTTTGTACCACTATGAAGGTATTTTCAAGGACCAGAAACAACAGCATGGGAGATTTAGAAATGTAGAATCTCAAGCTCCACCCCAGACCTATGACTCAAAGACTCAGAATCCACATTTTACAAGATCCCCGAGTGCTCTGATGTGAAAGCCTTGTCCTAGTCACTAACCTGTGGGGTTTGAGAAAATCAGTGGGAAAGAAATAAGTCCTATGCCTGTTACAGTTTGAGAAGTACCCACTCAGAAAAGCTCCCAGACCCTTGTGTTAAGAGGTCTTCTCGAATCTCCTGGGGGGTGCCAGTGCCCCCCAGTATTTCAAGAGTGACTCCTGATATTAGAGATGAGAGGGGGAAACCAGGGGCAACTAAAGGGTTGAGTGTGAGGCATTGTACGTGCAATTACCTGCAAGACAGGCTATTATCCCATTTTACAGATGAAGAAACTGAGGTGGATTAAGGATGAGTAACTTGACTAAGGTCTTGCATCTAGTTAGTGGAGTCCCTGGAATTCTAATTAGTATCTGAGTAGCTAATTTATGTCATGACCTATTCCACCACTCCACTCTACCTTTCAGAGTAGAAGACCTGCATCTCAATGCTGCTTTAGGCTCAGGCATGTAGCTTAAATGTAGGTCTTTATACCACAATACTGTTTTCATTGTGGCTTTCCTCCAATATCTAATTCCAGTACATTTTCATCGCTCAGTAAAGAAACCCATATCCATTAGCAGTCACTTCCCATTCTCCTAACCCCAAAGCCTCTTGAAACCATTAATCTACTGTCTGTCTCTGAGGATTTACCTATTCTGGACGTCTCATGTAAATAGAATCATATAACATGTGGTCTTTGGTGGCTGGCTTCTCTCACTTAGCATAGATTTTAAAGGTTCATCCATGTTTAGCATTTAACAGTACTTCGTTCCTTTTTATTACCATGTAACATGCCACTGTATGGATATAACACATTTAAAAAAATTTTATTGAAGTATAGTTGCTGTACAATATTATATAAGTTACAGGTGTACAATATAGTGATTCACAATTTTTTTTTTTTGGCCACACTGCACGGCATGTGGGATCTTAGTTCCCCGACCAGGGATTAAACCCATGCCCCCTGCAGTGGGAGTGCAGATTCTTAACCTCTGGACCTCCAGGGAAGTCCCCACAATTTTTAAAGGTTATACTCCATGTATAGTTATTATGAAAGGTTGGCTATATTCCCCATGTTGTATGATATATCCTTGTAGCTTATTTTATACCTAATAGTTTGTACCTCTTACTCCCCTACCCCAATCTTGCTCCTCCTCACTGGTAACCACTGGTTTGTTCTCAATATCTGCAGCACATTTTGTTTATCCACTTACCAGTTGATGGACATTTAGGTTGTTTCTACTTTTTGGTTATTATGGATAATGCTGCTATAAACATTGGTATACAAGTTTTGTGTGGACACAGGCTTTCAGTTCTCTTGGATTCAGGCCTAGGAGTGGAATTTGCTGGGTAACGCTAGGTGTAACTTTTTGAGGAACTGCCTGACTGTTTTCAAAGAATATTTTCACCATTTTGATACACTATGAGATTTAAACGAGATCAGAATTTAGTCGAAGAAACCCAGGGAGCGTGAAACTAAACAGACAACAATAGAAGTCATTCTGTGAACTTTAACCCAAACTACATCTGACTGTGTAGTTACTGAAGAGTAGACAGAAAACAAATTTGAACAGAACCTGGGAAAGACAGTCGTCTAAGAGCCTGTGACTGTTGATAACAGAGCCCACGACCCAGCAGCCCTAGGCCCAAGTCCCTCCTTGCCGCTAATTCACTGTGTGACCTTGGGCAAGAGCCTTCTTGCTGGCCTGTTTTCTCAACTATAAAATGAGAATTTGCATCTGAATGTGCTCTAGCTGCCTACAGTTCCGTGTCAGTCCTTGCACATGCTCATGGAGGTCCTGTGCCTTTTCTGGGGCCCGAAAAACCTCGGGGAATTGCTGGAATTACAGGTGCACCCGAGGACCTTTCGGGAATGATGACAAGTGAGAGCCTTTCCCAGTCATGTGCTCAGTGACAGGCAGTCTGACACCTCAGGGACAGAGGTTGCTCAGCCACTGTAAACTGAGTCACGTGGGCGCCCAGTTCCTGGATACTGTGAAAGTGAGAATGGAGTTCACCTGCTTAGAAAGAATAAGACAGTAGCAATGACAACCACCGCACCAAACTCCACTTTTAAGCTTTGCTTTTGAAAAATAACGTTTATTATGTATTCATTATAAAAGTAATATGTGCTCATTACAGGAAAAGTTAAAACATAGAAAAAAGTAATGATGGAAATAAAAATCAAGTATAATACTACCATCCAAAAATAACCACAGTTTACAGTTTGATGTTGGTTCTTCTATTCTTATCTTCATATTTGTAGTTACTAAATTGGTATTATACTCTATACACCTTTTGTTCCCACTTATTCAGTGTCATTAACGAGTCTTCAGAAACTTGATATTAATAATTACAGACTATTCCATTATGTAGATATATATTGTTTATTTAACTACTCATTTATTATTAGATATTTATAGAGGGAGGGGTTCCCTAAGGTTTGTCTCTAAAAATAAATGACGGTCATGTTTGTTTTGGGAGTCCTAGACCCCCTGGCATTCAAAGCCCTTCACAATTTAACTACACCCTGTCTTTCCATCCTCAGCTGCCTAAGTCTCCAGTGCAGGGCAGATGTTTAGCCTGTGTGCACGGATGGAACTGTCCTGTTTGTAAAAATACTAAAATACTTCAGCAGAGGGTTAAATTGCTAGGAAGCCATCTCTGGCTGCTGTCCTGAGCACCCCACCACAACCTCAGCATCCCGCCTCCACCCCAGAGCCTCCGCAGGGACCTCCCCTCAAACCCAGCAACTGAGACTACTTGGCCAGTAAGCATTAGGACTGCTTAGTGCCTGGTCTTTACCAGTGTTAACTCTGGACTTTCACACCTTCTCCAGGTGGCCCTTTGTTTACACTGCTTCCTCCACCTAGAAAACAGTTCTCATTCCTTGAAATCTTGCCAATCCTTCAAAACCTAATTCAAGTCCCACTTTCTCCATGAAAATTTATCCAGCAACTCCGGCTCACTCTGCTCTCTTAGTCCTATGAGTTCTTCCAATCTTGGTTTGTTATGTTATAGTTATTTCTGCCTTCAGAATACTATTGACACAGCATTTGCAGTTGAATTTATTTTTTTGTTGTTCTTTTGTTTTTTGTCTGTTTGTTTTGTTTTGTTCAATTTTATTTTATTTATTTTTTTATACAGCAAGTCCTTATTAGTCATCAATTTCATACACATCAGTGCATACATGTCAATCCCAATCTCCCAATTCATCCCACCCCCACCCCCACCCCGTGCCACTTTCCCCGCTTGGTGTCCATACGTTTGTGCTCTACATCTGTGTCTCAATTTCAGCCCTGCAAACCTATTCATCTGTACCATTTTTCTAGCTTCCACATATATGTGTTAATATACGATATCTGTTTTTCTCTTTCTGACTTACTTCACTCTGTATGACAGTCTCTAGATCCATCCACGTCTCCACAAATGACCCAATTTCGTTCCTTTTTATGGCTGAGTAATATTCCATTGTATA
>NC_041224.1:56376878-56381035 GCF_002837175.3 Physeter macrocephalus
CACATGCCGCGGAGCGGCTGGGCCCGTGAGCCATGGCCGCTGGGCCTGCGCGTCCGGAGCCTGTGCTCCGCAACGGGAGAGGCCACGGCGGTGAGAGGCCCACGTACCGGAAAAAAAAGAAAAAAAAAAAAAGGATATACTAGATGCAAGCCGTGCTTAGACAATGTTGACACTGGATGCAACTTGTAACTTTTATGGTTCAAATGAGAATTTCATATGTCAACTCTGGACCCTCATGGAAAGCTGTAAATATTTCTGTGAAGACCTGAAAGGCCTTTTAAAAATCTTTGATTATATTTCAGACTCTGTCAGCATTTTCGTTATGAAACCCATATTCATTTATTTTATCTCTATCTACTTTAGGTATTCAAAGTTTGCTACTTGAGGAAGTTTCTAGAAATCATTCTAGTTTAACATTTCCAGTGACTTTGTACCACTATGAAGGTATTTTCAAGGACCAGAAACAACAGCATGGGAGATTTAGAAATGTAGAATCTCAAGCTCCACCCCAGACCTATGACTCAAAGACTCAGAATCCACATTTTACAAGATCCCCGAGTGCTCTGATGTGAAAGCCTTGTCCTAGTCACTAACCTGTGGGGTTTGAGAAAATCAGTGGGAAAGAAATAAGTCCTATGCCTGTTACAGTTTGAGAAGTACCCACTCAGAAAAGCTCCCAGACCCTTGTGTTAAGAGGTCTTCTCGAATCTCCTGGGGGGTGCCAGTGCCCCCCAGTATTTCAAGAGTGACTCCTGATATTAGAGATGAGAGGGGGAAACCAGGGGCAACTAAAGGGTTGAGTGTGAGGCATTGTACGTGCAATTACCTGCAAGACAGGCTATTATCCCATTTTACAGATGAAGAAACTGAGGTGGATTAAGGATGAGTAACTTGACTAAGGTCTTGCATCTAGTTAGTGGAGTCCCTGGAATTCTAATTAGTATCTGAGTAGCTAATTTATGTCATGACCTATTCCACCACTCCACTCTACCTTTCAGAGTAGAAGACCTGCATCTCAATGCTGCTTTAGGCTCAGGCATGTAGCTTAAATGTAGGTCTTTATACCACAATACTGTTTTCATTGTGGCTTTCCTCCAATATCTAATTCCAGTACATTTTCATCGCTCAGTAAAGAAACCCATATCCATTAGCAGTCACTTCCCATTCTCCTAACCCCAAAGCCTCTTGAAACCATTAATCTACTGTCTGTCTCTGAGGATTTACCTATTCTGGACGTCTCATGTAAATAGAATCATATAACATGTGGTCTTTGGTGGCTGGCTTCTCTCACTTAGCATAGATTTTAAAGGTTCATCCATGTTTAGCATTTAACAGTACTTCGTTCCTTTTTATTACCATGTAACATGCCACTGTATGGATATAACACATTTAAAAAAATTTTATTGAAGTATAGTTGCTGTACAATATTATATAAGTTACAGGTGTACAATATAGTGATTCACAATTTTTTTTTTTTGGCCACACTGCACGGCATGTGGGATCTTAGTTCCCCGACCAGGGATTAAACCCATGCCCCCTGCAGTGGGAGTGCAGATTCTTAACCTCTGGACCTCCAGGGAAGTCCCCACAATTTTTAAAGGTTATACTCCATGTATAGTTATTATGAAAGGTTGGCTATATTCCCCATGTTGTATGATATATCCTTGTAGCTTATTTTATACCTAATAGTTTGTACCTCTTACTCCCCTACCCCAATCTTGCTCCTCCTCACTGGTAACCACTGGTTTGTTCTCAATATCTGCAGCACATTTTGTTTATCCACTTACCAGTTGATGGACATTTAGGTTGTTTCTACTTTTTGGTTATTATGGATAATGCTGCTATAAACATTGGTATACAAGTTTTGTGTGGACACAGGCTTTCAGTTCTCTTGGATTCAGGCCTAGGAGTGGAATTTGCTGGGTAACGCTAGGTGTAACTTTTTGAGGAACTGCCTGACTGTTTTCAAAGAATATTTTCACCATTTTGATACACTATGAGATTTAAACGAGATCAGAATTTAGTCGAAGAAACCCAGGGAGCGTGAAACTAAACAGACAACAATAGAAGTCATTCTGTGAACTTTAACCCAAACTACATCTGACTGTGTAGTTACTGAAGAGTAGACAGAAAACAAATTTGAACAGAACCTGGGAAAGACAGTTGTCTAAGAGCCTGTGACTGTTGATAACAGAGCCCACGACCCAGCAGCCCTAGGCCCAAGTCCCTCCTTGCCGCTAATTCACTGTGTGACCTTGGGCAAGAGCCTTCTTGCTGGCCTGTTTTCTCAACTATAAAATGAGAATTTGCATCTGAATGTGCTCTAGCTGCCTACAGTTCCGTGTCAGTCCTTGCACATGCTCATGGAGGTCCTGTGCCTTTTCTGGGGCCCGAAAAACCTCGGGGAATTGCTGGAATTACAGGTGCACCCGAGGACCTTTCGGGAATGATGACAAGTGAGAGCCTTTCCCAGTCATGTGCTCAGTGACAGGCAGTCTGACACCTCAGGGACAGAGGTTGCTCAGCCACTGTAAACTGAATCACGTGGGCGCCCAGTTCCTGGATACTGTGAAAGTGAGAATGGAGTTCACCTGCTTAGAAAGAATAAGACAGTAGCAATGACAACCACCGCACCAAACTCCACTTTTAAGCTTTGCTTTTGAAAAATAACGTTTATTATGTATTCATTATAAAAGTAATATGTGCTCATTATAGAAAAAAGTAATGATGAAAATAAAAATCAAGTATAATACTACCATCCAAAAATAACCACAGTTTACAGTTTGATGTTGGTTCTTCTATTCTTATCTTCATATTTGTAGTCACTAAATTGGTATTATACTCTGTACACTTTTTTCCCCACTTGTTCTGTGTCATTAACGAGTCTTCAGAAACTTGATATTAATAATTACAGACTATTCCATTATGTAGATATATATTGTTTATTTAACTACTCATTTATTATTAGATATTTATAGAGGGAGGGGTTCCCTAAGGTTTGTCTCTAAAAATAAATGACGGTCATGTTTGTTTTGGGAGTCCTAGACCCCCTGGCATTCAAAGCCCTTCACAATTTAACTACACCCTGTCTTTCCATCCTCAGCTGCCTAAGTCTCCAGTGCAGGGCAGATGTTTAGCCTGTGTGCACGGATGGAACTGTCCTGTTTGTAAAAATACTAAAATACTTCAGCAGAGGGTTAAATTGCTAGGAAGCCATCTCTGGCTGCTGTCCTGAGCACCCCACCACAACCTCAGCATCCCGCCTCCACCCCAGAGCCTCCGCAGGGACCTCCCCTCAAACCCAGCAACTGAGACTACTTGGCCAGTAAGCATTAGGACTGCTTAGTGCCTGGTCTTTACCAGTGTTAACTCTGGACTTTCACACCTTCTCCAGGTGGCCCTTTGTTTACACTGCTTCCTCCACCTAGAAAACAGTTCTCATTCCTTGAAATCTTGCCAATCCTTCAAAACCTAATTCAAGTCCCACTTTCTCCATGAAAATTTATCCAGCAACTCCGGCTCACTCTGCTCTCTTAGTCCTATGAGTTCTTCCAATCTTGGTTTGTTATGTTATAGTTATTTCTGCCTTCAGAATACTATTGACACAGCATTTGCAGTTGAATTTATTTTTTTGTTGTTCTTTTGTT
The DNA here is from genome assembly GCF_002837175.3 of Physeter macrocephalus. Classification (NCBI taxonomy): domain Eukaryota; kingdom Metazoa; phylum Chordata; class Mammalia; order Artiodactyla; family Physeteridae; genus Physeter; species Physeter macrocephalus. The sequence continues at coordinate 56,380,526 of NC_041224.1, forward strand.
TTTTGTCTGTTTGTTTTGTTTTGTTCAATTTTATTTTATTTATTTTTTTATACAGCAAGTCCTTATTAGTCATCAATTTCATACACATCAGTGCATACATGTCAATCCCAATCTCCCAATTCATCCCACCCCCACCCCCACCCCGTGCCACTTTCCCCGCTTGGTGTCCATACGTTTGTGCTCTACATCTGTGTCTCAATTTCAGCCCTGCAAACCTATTCATCTGTACCATTTTTCTAGCTTCCACATATATGTGTTAATATACGATATCTGTTTTTCTCTTTCTGACTTACTTCACTCTGTATGACAGTCTCTAGATCCATCCACGTCTCTACAAATGACCCAATTTCGTTCCTTTTTATGGCTGAGTAATATTCCATTGTATACACATGCAACATCTTTTTTATGCATTCGTCTGTCGATAGGCATTTAGGTTGCTTCCATGACCTGGCTATTGTAAATAGTGCTGCAATGAACACTGTGGTGCATGTGTCTTTTTGAATTATGGTT
>NC_041224.1:56381673-56383258 GCF_002837175.3 Physeter macrocephalus
TTTTGTTTTTATTTCCATTACTCTAGGAGGTGGATTAAAAAAGATCTTGCTGTGATTTATGTCAAAGAGTGTTCTTCCTGTGTTTTCCTCTAAGAGTTTTATAGTGTCCGATCTTACATTAAGGTCTCTAATCCGTCTTGAGATTTTTTTTTTTTTAAAAGAAGGTGTTGGGGGTAGGAATTTATTTATTTATTTATTTATTTTTGCTTTGTTGGGTCTTCATTTCTGTGCGAGGCCTTTCTCTAGTTGTGGCAAGCGGGGGCCACTCATTATCATGGTGCGCAGGCCTCTCACTATCGCGGCCTCTCTTGTTGCGGAGCACAGGCTCCAGGTGCGCGTGCTAAGTAGTTGTGGCTCACAGGCCTAGTTGCTCCACGGCATGTGGGATCCTCGCAGACCAGGGCTTGAACCCGTGTCCCCTGCATTAGCAGGCAGATTCCCAACCACTGCGCCACCAGGGAAACCCCTTGAGTTTATTTTTGTGTACGGTGTTAGGGAGCTTTCTAACTTCATTCTTTAACATGTAACTGTCCAGTTTTCCCAGCACCACTTATTGAAGAGACTGTCTTTTCTCCATTGTGTATCCTTGCCTCCTTTGTCATACATTAGTTGACCATAGGTGCATGGGTTTATCTCTGGGCTTTCTATCTTGTTCCATTGATCTATGCATCTGTTTTTGTGCCAGTACCGTATTGTCTTGATTACTGTAGCTTTGTAGTATAGTCTGAAGTCAGGGAGTCTGATTCCTCCAGCTCCATTTTTTTCCCTCAAGACTGCTTTGGCTATTTGGGGTCTTTTGTGTCTCCATACAAATTTTAAGATTTTTTGTTCTAGTTCCGTAAAAAATGTCATTGGAAATTTGATAGGGATTGCACTGAATCTGTAGATTGCTTTGGGTAGTATAGTCATTTCAACAATATTGATTCTTCCAATCCAAGAACATGGTATATCTCTCCATCTGTTGGTATCGTCTTTAATTTTTTCATCAGTGTCTTATAGTTTTCCGCATAGAAGTCTTTTGTCTCCCTAGGTAGGTTTATTCCTAGGTATTTTATTCTTTTTGTTGCAATGGTAAATGGGAGTGTTTCCTTAATTTCTCTTTCAGATTTTTCATCATTAGTGTATAGGAATACAAGAGAGTGCTATGCATTAATTTTGTATCCTGCAACTTTACCAAATTCATTGATTAGCTCTAGTAGTTTTAAGGTGGCATCGTTAGGATTCTCTATGTATAGTATCATGTCATCTGCAAACAGTGACAGTTTTACTTCTTCTTTTCCAATTTGTATTGCTTCTATTTCTTTTTCTTCTCTGATTGCCGTGGCTAGGACTTCCAAAACTATGTTGAATAATAGTGGTGAGAGTGAACATCCTTGTCTTGTTCCTGATCTTAGAGGAAATGCTTTCAGTTTTTCACCATTGAGAATGATGTTTGCTGTGGGTTTGTCATATATGGCCTTTATTATGTTGAGGTAGGTTCCCTCTATGCCCACTTTCTGGAGAGTTTTTATCATAAATGGGTGTTGAATTTTGTCAAAAGCTTTTTCTGCATCTATTGAGATGATCATATGGTTTTTATTCTTCA
>NC_041224.1:56383527-56399915 GCF_002837175.3 Physeter macrocephalus
TTTGTTTCTATTTCATTTATTTCTGCTCTGATCTTTATGATTTCTTTCCTTCTGATAATTTTGGGTTTTGTTTGTTCTTCTTTCTCTAGATCCTTTAGGTGTAAGGTTAGATTGTTTATTTGAGATGTTTCTTGTTTCTTGAGGTAGGCTTGTATAGCTATAAACTTCCTTCTTAGAACTGCTTTTGCTTCATCCCATAGATTTTGGATCGTAGTGTTTTCATTGTCATTTGTCTCTAGGTATTTTTTGATTTCCTCTTTGATTTCTTCAGTGATCTCTTCGTTATTTAGTAACGTATTGTTTAGCCTCCATGTGTTTGTGTTTATTACGTTTTTTCCCCTGTAATTGATTTCTAATCTCATAGCGTTGTGGTCCGAAAAGATGCTTCAATTTTCTTAAATTTACTGAGGCTTGATTAGTGACCCAAGATGTGATCTATCCTGAGGAATGTTCCGTGAACACTTGAGTAGAAAGTGTAATCTGCTGTTTTTGGATGGAATGTCCTATATGTATGAATTAAATCTATCTGGTCTGTTGTGTCATTTAAAGCTTGTATTTCCTTATTAATTTTCATTTTGGATGATATGTCCATTGGTGTAAGTGAGGTGTTAAAGTCCCCCACTATTATTGTGTTACTGTCGATTTCCTCGTTTATAGCTGTTAGCAGTTTCCTTATGTATTGAGGTGCTCCTATATTGGGTGCATATATATTTATGATTGTTATAACTTCTTCTTAGACTGATCCCTTGATCATTATATACTGTCCTTATTTGTGTCTTGTAACAGTCTTTATTTTAAAGTCTATTTTGTCTGATATGAGTATTGCTACTCCAGCTTCCTTTTGTTCCCCTCACTTTCAGTCTCTATGTGTCCCTAGGTCTGAAATGGGTCTTTGTAGACAGCATATATATGGGTCTTGTTTTTGTATCCATTCAGCCAGTCTGTGTCTTTTGGTTGGAGCATTTAATCCATTCACGTTTAAGGTAATTATCAATATGTATGTTCCTATGACCATTTTCTTAATTGTTTTGGGTTTGTTTTTGTAGGCCCTTTTCTTCTCTTGTGTTTCCCACTTAGAGAAATTCCTTTCGCATTTGTTGTAGAGCTGGTTTGGTGGTGCTGAATTCTCTTAGCTTTTGCTTGTCTATAAAGCTTTTGATCTCTCCATCAAATCTGAATGAGATCCTTGCCAGGTAGAGTAATCTTGGTTGTAGTTTCTTCCCTTTCATCACTTTAAGTAGATCATGCCACTCCTTTCTGGCTTGTAAAGTTTCTGCTGAGAAATCATCTGTTAACCTTATGGAAGTTCCCTTGTATGTTATTTGTCATTTTTCCCTTGCTGCTTTGAATAATTTTTCTTTGCCTTTAATTTTTGCCAGTTTGATTACTATGTGTCTTGGCGTGTTTCTCCTTGGGTGTATCCTGTATGGGACTCTCTGTGCTTCCTGGGCTTGGGTGGCTATTTCCTTTCCACGTTAGGAAAGTTTTTGACTATAATCTCTTCAAATATTTTCTTGGGTCCTTTCTCTCTCTCTTCTCCTTCTGGGACCCCTATAATGTGAATGTTGTTGCGTTTAATGTTGTCCCAGAGGTCTCTTAGGCTGTCTTCATTTCTTTTCATTCTTTTTTCTTTATTCTGCTCCGTGGCAGTGAATTCCACCATTCTGTCTTCCAGGTCACTGATCCGTTCTTCTTCCTCAATTATTCTGCTATTGATTCCTTCTAGTATATTTTTCATTTCACTTATTGTATTGTTCATCTTTGTTTGTTTGTTCTTTAATTCTTCTAGGTGTTAATTCTCCTAGGTCTTTGTTAAACCTTTCTTACATCTTTTTGATCTTTGCCTCCATTCTTTTTCTGATGTCCTGGCTCATCTTCACTATCATTATTCTGAGTTCTTTTTCTGGAAGGTTGCCTATCTCCACTTCATTTCGTTGTTTTTCTGGGGTTTTATCTTGTTCCTTCATCTGGTACATAGCTCTCTGCCTTTTCATCTTGTCTATCTTTCTGTGAATGTGGTTTTTGTTCCACAGGCTGCAGGATTGTAGTTCTTCTCGCTTCTACCGTCTGCTGTCTGGTGGATGTAGCTATCTAAGAGGCTTGTGCAAGTTTCCTGATGGGAGGGACTGGTGGTGGGTAGAGCTGACTGTTGATCTGGTGGGCAGAGCTCAGTAAAACTTTAATCTGCTTAACTGCTGATGGGTGGGGCTGGGTTCCCTCCCTGTTGGTTGTTTGGCTTGAGGCAACCCAACACTGGAGCCTACCTGGGCTCTTTGGTGGGGCTAATGGCAGACTCTGGGAGAGCTCATGCCAAGGAGTACTTCCCAGAACTTCTGCTGCCAGTGTCCTTGTCCTTTTGGTGAGCCACAGCTGCCCCCTGCCACTGCAGGAGACCCTCCAACACTAGCAGGTAGGTCTGGTTCAGTCTCCCCTGGGGTCACTGCTCCTTCCCCTGGGTCCTGATGCACTCACTACTTTGTGTGGGCCCTCCAAGAGTGGAGTCTCTGTTTCCCCCAGTCCTGTCCAAGTCCTGCAATCAAATCCTGCTAGCCTTCAAAGTCTGATTCTCTATAAATTCCTCCTCCCATTGCTGGACCCCCAGGTTTGGGAAGCCTGACGTGGGGCTCAGAACCTTCACTCCAGTGGGTGGACTTTTGTGGACTTTTGTGTTCTCCAGTTTGTGAGTCACCCACCCAGCAGTTACGGGATTTGATTTTCCTGTGATTGCGCCCCTCCTACCATCTCATTGTGGCTTCTTCTTTGTCTTGGATGTAGGGTATGTTTTCACTGACTTCCAGTGTCTTCCTGTCAATGATTGTTCAGCAGTTAGTTGTGATTCGGGTGCTCTCGCAAGAGGGAGTAAGCGCACGTCCTTCTACTCCACCATCTTGACCCAGTCTGTCTGGATTGGGTTGTTTGGTTTTTTAATATTGAGCTGCATGAGCTGCTTGTAAATTTTGGAGATTAATCCTTTGTCAGTTGCTTCATTTGCAAATATTTTCTCCCATTCTGAGGGTTGTCTTTTCGTCTTGTTTATGGCTTCCTTTGCTGTTCAAAAGCTTTAAGTTTCATTAGGTCCCATTTGTTTATTTTTGTTTTTATTTCCATTTCTCTAGGAGGTGGGTCACAAAGGATCTTTGTGATTTATGTCTGTGTGCTGTGATTTATGTCAAGGAGTATTCTGCCTGTGTTTTCCTCTAAGAGTTTTATAGTGTCTGGCCTTACATTTAGGTCTTTAATCCATTTTGAGTTTATTTTTGTGTATGGTGTTAGGGAGTGTTCTAATTTCATTCTTTTACATGTAGTTGTCCAGTTTTCCCAGCACCACTTATTGAAGAGGCTGTCTTTTCTCCATTGTATATTCTTGCCTCCTTTATCAAAAATAAGGTGACCATATGTGTGTGGGTTTATCTCTGCGCTTTCTATCGTGTTCCATTTATCTATATTTCTGTTTTTATGCAGTACCATACTGTCTTGATTACTGTAGCTTTGTAGTATCGTCTGAAGTCAGGGAGTCTGACTCCTCCAGCTCCATTCCTTTCTCAAGATGCTTTGGCTATTCGGGGTCTTTTGTGTTTCCATACAAATTGTGAAATTTTTTGTTTTAGTTCTGTGAAAAATGCCATTGGTAGTTTGATAGGGATTGCATTGAATCTGTAGATTGCAGTAAAGCTATTTCTTTTGTTTGTTTTGTTTTGTTTTTGTGGGTTGTTTTGGTGATATGCGGGCCTCTCACTGTTGTGGCCGCTCCTGTTGCAGAGCACAGGCTCTGGACACACAGGTTCAGCGGCTGTGCCTCACGGGCCTAGCCACTCCGCAGCATGTGGGATCTTCCCGGACCGGGGCAGAACCCGTGTCCCCTGCATCAGCAGGCGGACTCTCAATCACTGCGCCACCAGGGAAGCCCAAAGCTATTTCTTAAAAGCAAGAGAATGATGAACAGAAAATGAGGACAATAGAGTGAAGAGAATGCAGCAGAAAAGGATAAGTGGGAGCATTGCAGGTGACATTTTTCCTTAAGCTTAGTATGTGATTTGTTTTATTCTTCTTTAAATTGTAGTTACATGTTATATATATATTCTTGTATGAGTGAACTTTTTGCCAAAAAAAAAAAAAATCCTCTTTTTTAGGAGGAAGACCTAGGTTTTTTTAAAGGGCAATCAGACCACTATCAGAAGGTATTTTCTATGTAGCTGAAATTCATACTAGCTGGGCTGCAGATACAACAAGATCAGGGGACACTAACACGGGGGCTTTCCCCATGCCAGTCTTTACTGCACAAATGCTGCCAATAAAATATAGCGAAGAACACACTGAGGGGCTGAAATTCTGCATGACAATGAATTAGAACTTACTGCTATACCCTAGTAGCCCCTCTGTGAAATATGCACAGTGTTTCACCATTTATAAAAACTTTGATATAAGTTAACTCTGTCAGTTCCCATTATGCCCCTGAGAGGTAGCCAGAGAAGGTTATTTTTATGCATATTGTGAAGAGAAAGAAAGAAACCATGTCACAAAGAGGTAACGTGACTTGCCTGAAGACACACAGCCAGGATTGTGTCTAAGAGCTCCTGGTCAAGTGCTCCTCTTACCTCAGCTGCTGCCTCTCTGTTGAGTGTGGTAGACAGAGATTCTGCCCCAAGTCCTGCACCACACCTCCCTCCCACCACATCTTTCCTGGGAATGGGTCAGCCTGCCCTGGGCTCTGCCCCCTTGCACCCCCCTTCCAAGACTACTCTCTTCTCTGGTCCTGAGTTATAGTCCCATGTGTGCCAATCATTAAGAGTCTTCTATTTCTTCTTCTCTAAGGAATTGTTCCAGACACTCATTTTCCTTGTCTTTGTTACAGCCCCTCTACCCGGATTTCTATCTCCTGCCTACTACAATTGACCCTCAGTATCTGCAGGGGATTGGTTCTAGAACCACCATCCCCCCCAGAATACCAAAATCTGTGGATCCTCAATTCCCTCATATAAAATTGCAAAGTACAGTCAGCCCTCTGTATTGGCAGATGCGGGACCCACAGAGGCAGAGTGCTGACTATAATATGTCACCAGTTTGTTGACACCTGTCCAGGCTCGAACATCTGTGGGATGGCACCCTGGGCACACAAATCCTACAGATGGCCCTATAGGGTGCAGTTGTTCTCAGTGGGAGACATATATGAGTAGTTTGAAAAAGCTCCCAGGTGTTTCTGATTGGCCGTTCAATTCCTCATTGAGAATCAGTGAGACAGTGACATCTTTGCTTTGGGAGCTGGTCGAGTTAGTTACTTAACCTCTCTGAGCCTCCTTTCCAAATCTGTTACTCCATAGGTGTTTTTAAGAAATTAAATGAGGTAGTGCCTACTACAGGGTATGTGTTAATCAAATGTTATTTCCTGTCATCTAATCATCCCAGAAAAAAATAGTGAGATATTAAACCAAAAAGCCTTACCGACAGAGTCAGAATAGCTCACCCTCACACAGGTCCCATTTCTAACATTTGCTGTCTTCTTTCAGAAGAAGGACTTGTGCTCTGGTAAAGTATTTTAGCTACTGCTCAGAACCCTGCATGGTGCAATACTTTGAGATCCCAGAGAGGAAAGGCCCAGAGTTCTTGTTGGAAGCTATGTAGAAAAAGGAAACTAACTCCCAGCACAGAAAGCATTCCCAGAGCTGTGTTGCAGAAATCATCCAGGCTGGGAGGTGGCCAATCTCCATGCAGGGGGTAGGGGCAGGGTCAGGAAGGAGGGAATCACAGGTTCATTTACATTCACATTCAGGGCACAGGAAAGATGCAAGGGGAGTCAGTAGCTGGGGGTCTAGTTTGCTGTGTGAGTTTAGGCAAGTCACTTCACTTCTCTGGGCCAGGGGTTTGGACCATGGACCCTTCCAACCTCAAGGACACTGTATTTCTTCAGAGTCACTAGGAAACAAATTAACTCTCCAGTCACATAATTTTCATTTGCATTATTGTAACCTAGGCTGATGTCCAACTCTTTTTCATAAACAGTGGGAAATTATGTCATTTCCACTACCGAGTCAAGCACAGCCAAGGGTTACAGAATCTCTTTTCTCACTTAGTAGCTCTGGGCAGCAGAAGAGACTTGCACTTTAGATTCTGAAACAGCTGAGCTTTCTTAGGAAGATTCCATTAGGAGTTATTAAACGAGTTATTAAAACAGTAAGTACCTTTCTCACATCCTGGGCTGCAATACTGCAATCTTCTATTGCTGTTCTCTTGTCTAGGAAAAGACATCAAACAAGATACTCATTCAAAATTTTAACCATAATATGAACAGACATTTCACATGAGCAATTATGAATAGTCACGTGCAAAAAAGAACCTGCCTACTGGTATCCAGAGAAATGCAGATTAAAGGAAATTTGGGACCCCATTTAAAAATGTAATTCTCAAAAATGTGTAAAAGCAGCAATATTCAATGTACCTGATGTTGCAGCAAAAGTGACTCACGGATATAATATTGCTGGCATTGTATTGTAAATTAGTAACAGCTCTTTTGGGAAGCAATATGGCAACACATAGGATGAACCATATTCATGATCATTGAGAAGGAATGTAATAAAAATCTGCATGAAGAAGTTAACATCAGCAATATCTATTATAGCAAGAAAAGAAAGAAAAAAAATTATGAATCTAAGCTTAGGGGACTTGCTACATAGATTATGATACAGGCACACACTTGTCTCTTATAGAGCTATAAGGATAATTATGAAGATTAAGTAGCAACATAGAGAAGTGTTTATTGGGCGTGAAACGTATCTAACTTCAGAATACCAGGTGTTATGATTATAGCTCTGTAAAAATGTGCACACAAGTGTACAAGGGCTGGAAGGTGTTGAAATAAAAATAGCTACAGTGTTTGGAAGGTGAAATACTGTGTTTTAAGTTTTTCAGCTTAGATGTCATTTTGTCTTCAATTAAATAAATAGAAGAAAGTATATCAGTTAAAAAAGAATCTTATTCCTAAACTTCCCCACTAGACAAGGAGAGCAGGGACCCTGCCTGTCTTGTTCAAGGTTGTTTATCAAAGCACATGTCTGGCACGTGATAGGTGCCCTGTAAATATTTGTGGGCTGATTGACCACTGCTGTCAGCCTTTCTAAACAGGGTTTAATAAATCACTGATAAAGGCCTCTTGCTTTTGCCAAGATGCCTTTACCAGCACCTTCACAGTCTCCAAAAGCAAAAACAGCTTCCCTTACAGGCAGCTTTTCAAAACCCTGCATCATCTCTCCCCCAGAGTTGCAATGGCAGAAGGAAGACATCACTTTAAAGCCACCACCAACACCAGGGCCAGTCTAGGTGGGAAGAACCTTCCTTTTCTTTGGCAGCTTCACCCTTGGGGCAGATCCTCACAGGGACACAAGGGGGAGCAGCTTGATCCCCAAAGTCATCTGGACACTAACTCTTTACACCAGGAGGTGGCAGCCTACGCGCTTTGTTATGGCGAAGGGCCCTTTGACAGTTCATCGTTCAGAAGCCGCCCACGGTGAGGGTGTGACAAGGGTGGCCAGGCCTCAGGCCAAAGTCAGGAACAGATGGAGGCAATCAGTGCCTGCTGTGCCTGGTGCTGTGAGAGATGGCATCTCCCCCATTTTACACTTGGGGAAACCAAGGTCCAGACAAGCTAAGAGACTGCCAAGTCCCCAACCCCTAGTAGAGTAACATTGCCCAGAGCTGAGCCCAGCTTTCCTTACTCCAGTCCCAACCCTCTTTCCATTACACCATGTGCCTTCCAGTTCCCTGGCAACAGTAGTCTTTGAAAAAGTAGGCAAGGATGTTTCTAAACCTTTGGTTAAATGCTATTTATTCATTCATTCATTTATTGTTGTTGTCTGCTTATTTCCCAATTTTAATTCTAATCAATTGCAAGAACTTCTTATCCAGAAATATAGTTCCTGCACTAAGGAAGGGAATTTCTGCATAATGATGCCTAATGATTATTAATTTCCACCATTTATACTTGTCAGGAGTAACCAACAAATAGGCTTTCATTTTTTGAAGTTTTGTGAACAAGTCTACGGTGTAATTTCTGCTAAGTTAAATGCTTTTTGTTTATTTATTTATTTTTAAATTTATTTATTTATTTTTGGCTGCGTTGGGTCTTCATTGCTGCACACGGGCTTTCTCTAGTTGCAGTAAGCGGGGGCTACTCTTCGTTGCGGTGCGCGGGCTTCTCATTGCGGTGGCCTCTTGTTGCAGAGCACAGGCTCTAGGCACGCGGGCTTCAGTAGTTGTGGCACACGAGCTCAGTAGTTGTGGCTCACGGGCTTGGTTGCTCTGCGGCATGTGGGATCTTCCCAGACCAGGGCTCGAACCCATGTCCCCTGCATTGGCAGGCAGATTCTTAACCACTGTGCCACCAGGAAAGTCTCTTAAATGCTTTTCAAATCACCATGCAAATTATCAAATTGATCCTACCCTTTGACTTTGAAATACCACTTTGGGAAATGTGTTCCAAGGAAACAAAAATATGCGATATATATTTATAAATATATACATTTTATGTATTGTGAAATATAAAGAAATAAAACAAAGGTGCATACAGAGATGTTTAGATCTGAGCTTCATATTGCATTTAAAACTGGAAGTGGCCCAAATGTCTGACCATGGGCAGAAGCTGGGAGGATCTTGCTGTAGTCATTACACTGACACTGCGAATGGTCATTGTGAAGATTGGAGCCGATGTCCAGCACATTACACGGGCACTATCATACTGGACATTAAAATATTAAAATAGCAAAAGCAATAAAAGCAAAAATAAACAAGTGGGACTGTATCAAACTAAAAGGCTTCTGCACAGCAAAGGAAACAATCAACAAAATGAAAAGGCAACCTACTGAATGGCAGACAATATTTGCAAATCACGTATCTGATAAGGGGTTAGTATCCAGAATATTTAAAGAACTCATACAACTTAATAGAAAAATGCAAACAATCTGATTTTAAAATGGGCAGATCTGAGTAGACATTTTTCCAAAGAAGACATACAGGTGGCCAATGAAAAGATGCTTCACATCACTAATCATTGGGGAAATGAAAATCAAAATCAAAATGAGATATCACCTCACACCTATCAGAATGGCTGTTATTAAAAAGACAAGAAATAAGTATTGGTGAGGATGTGGAAAAAAGGGAGCTCTTGTGGTCTGTTGGTGGGAATGTAAATTGATACAGCCTCTACAGAGAACAGTGTGGAGGTTCCTTAAGAAACTAAAAATAGAACTACCCAGTAGTTGTGGCTCACGGGCTTGGTTGCTCTGCGGCATGTGGGATCTTCCCAGACCAGGGCTCGAACCCATGTCCCCTGCATTGGCAGGCAGATTCTTAACCACTGTGCCACCAGGAAAGTCTCTTAAATGCTTTTCAAATCACCATGCAAATTATCAAATTGATCCTACCCTTTGACTTTGAAATACCACTTTGGGAAATGTGTTCCAAGGAAACAAAAATATGCGATATATATTTATAAATATATACATTTTATGTATTGTGAAATATAAAGAAATAAAACAAAGGTGCATACAGAGATGTTTAGATCTGAGCTTCATATTGCATTTAAAACTGGAAGTGGCCCAAATGTCTGACCATGGGCAGAAGCTGGGAGGATCTTGCTGTAGTCATTACACTGACACTGCGAATGGTCATTGTGAAGATTGGAGCCGATGTCCAGCACATTACACGGGCACTATCATACTGGACATTAAAATATTAAAATAGCAAAAGCAATAAAAGCAAAAATAAACAAGTGGGACTGTATCAAACTAAAAGGCTTCTGCACAGCAAAGGAAACAATCAACAAAATGAAAAGGCAACCTACTGAATGGCAGACAATATTTGCAAATCACGTATCTGATAAGGGGTTAGTATCCAGAATATTTAAAGAACTCATACAACTTAATAGAAAAATGCAAACAATCTGATTTTAAAATGGGCAGATCTGAGTAGACATTTTTCCAAAGAAGACATACAGGTGGCCAATGAAAAGATGCTTCACATCACTAATCATTGGGGAAATGAAAATCAAAATCAAAATGAGATATCACCTCACACCTATCAGAATGGCTGTTATTAAAAAGACAAGAAATAAGTATTGGTGAGGATGTGGAAAAAAGGGAGCTCTTGTGGTCTGTTGGTGGGAATGTAAATTGATACAGCCTCTACAGAGAACAGTGTGGAGGTTCCTTAAGAAACTAAAAATAGAACTACCATATGATCCCACAATTCCACTTCTGAGTATATATCCAAAGAAAATGAAAACACTAAGTTGAAAAGATATATACACCTCCATGTTTATTGCATTACTTATAGTAGTCAGGACATGGAAATAACCCAAATATCCATTGCTGGATGAATGAATAAAGAAGGTGCAATACATATATATATATATATATATAATGGACTGTTATTCAGCCATAGAAAATGAAATCTTGGCATTTAGGACAACATGGATGTAGCACAACATGGATGGACCTTGAGGACATTATGCTAAGTGAAATAAATCAGACAAAGACAAATACCACATGATCTCATATGTGGAATTTAAAGAACAAAAACAAAAAACCCAAGCTCATAGACACAGAGAACAGATTGGTGGTTGCCAGAGGTGGGAGTTGGGGGTGGTGGGCAAAATGAGTGCAGGGGGTCAAAAGGTACAAACTTCGAGCTATAAAATAAGTCACCAGGATGTAACACACAGCATGGTGACTGTAGTTGCTAACACTGTCTTGCATACTTGAAAGTTGCTAAGAGAGTAGATCTTAAAAGTTCTCATCACAAGACAAAAAAAAAAAGATAAAACTAGTAACTAAGTAAGGTAACACATGTTAACTAGACTTATTGTGGTGATCATTTCACAATGTATACAAATATCGAATCATTATATTGTACACATAAAACTAATGTTATAGATCAATTATACCTCAATAAAAAATAAATTTTAGGGCTTCCCTGGTGGCGCAGTGGTTGAGAGTCCGCCTGCCAATGCAGGGGACACGGGTTCGTGCCCCGGTCCGGGAGGATCCCACATGCCGCAGAGCGGCTGGGCCCGTGAGCCATGGCCGCTGAGCCTGCGCGTCCGGAGCCTGTGCTCCGCGGCGGGAGAGGCCACAGCGGTGAGAGGCCCACGTACCGCGAAAATAAAAATAATAAATAAATAAATTTTAAAAAATTCTTAAATAATTCCATATCAGTTGGCAAATAGTAGGGACTGAGTGTTCCCCCAGCCTCCCTGACCCCTCCTCTAGGGTCTTCCTAGATCTCCCCATCCATCAACTAAATGTGATTGCCTGGTCCAGAAGGACCCTCCAGGACCCTACACTGTGCAGTGGTTAGTACACATCCTAGAACCAGTTATTAAATATTTTTAAACCTCTCCTGGCTAAGATTCTGTACCTTTACAAAAAGGGACCTTAGTTTGGAATGAGACAAGAGATACAGGGATAGATAGATAGAGAGAGACATTATATGACTTAGTAAGGAAAATGAAGTAGAACTTGATATAATGAATACAGTTGGCCCTCCCTGTCTGTGGGTTCCAAAGTCAATTCATTTTATGTAAGAGACTTGAGCATCCTCGAATTTTGATATCCATGGGGATCCTGGAACCAGTAACCTGTGGATCATGAGGGAGGATTGTATAAGGAATAGCAATGACACAAACTTGTATTTGCATAAACAAGACAAGAGTCTGTAAATATTCTGTAAATGAGGGAAACACCCTTTTCCCCTCTTTGCTTCTTTAAAGAAAATTGCAATTTTTTTCACTCTCCTCCTACTCTTCTGACAACGAAATAGTTTGGGGAAGGCTGAACCTGGAGGTGATCTGGATGGTAGCAGAGCAAATCTAGATTCCCTGAGCCAGGCATGGCAGCTTATTCCTCTGGCCAAGGGGTGGATTTGCATCAGCTGGCGATGTAGTTCTGGCCAGGGAGGTGGAAGGGAAGTTGGCTGGGAAGATTATAGCAAGGCTTTCTTTTCCCATCTAAAGGGACCATGACAGGAACATCCCCTTTGTTTCCTTTGAGGATATCTTGCTTAAAACTAAAGGCAAGGGCTTCCCTCGTGGCACAGTGGTTGAGAATCTGCCTGCCAATGCAGGGGACACGGGTTCTAGCCCTGGTCTGGGAAGATCCCACATGCCGCGGAGCACCTGGGCCCGTGAGCCATGACTGCTGAGCCTGCACATCTGGAGCCTGTGCTCCGCAACAAGAGAAGCCGCGACAGTGGGAGGCCCGCGCACTGCGATGAAGAGTGGTCCCCGGTTGCCACAGCTGGAGAAAGCCCTCGCACAGAAAGGAAGACCCAACACGGCCAAAAATAAATAAATAAATAAATAAATTTATTAAAAAAAAAAAAAAAAACAAACTGAAGGCAAACATCTTGCATCCCCAAAGCTAAAGCTAAGGGAATTTCAGAGAATAAAAATCTTAGCCATGGGCTTCCCTGGTGGCGCAGTGGTTGAGAATCCGCCTGCCGATGCAGGGGACGCGAGTTCGTGCCCCGGTCCGGGAAGATCCCACATGCCGCGGAGCGGCTGGGCCCGTGAGCCATGGCCGCTGAGCCTGCGCGTCTGGAGCCTGTGCTCCGCAACGGGAGAGGCCACGACAGTGAGAGGCCCGCGTACCGCCAAAAAAAAAAAAAAAAAAAATCTTAGCCATGACATCTTTGAACTGCTAAATGAATCAACCCTGGAGCTGCTCTACTACTAGCCTTCTTGTTATTGTTCAAGCACTTTAGCTGGATTTGCTGGTATTTGCAGAGTCCCACTAGCATGTAGGCTATTTGTTTACTACTATATCTGTATGATCTATGACACTGCCTGGTAAATAGCAGACCTACCATAAATATTTGTTGAAGGGATAAATGAATAAAAAGCATCCTCATTAATGTAGGAGGGTATTCAGTTTTCCAATGGTCTTGGTGTTAGATTTTTCTGTTTAAGTTTAGAAAAAAATCCAGTCATGTTGTTGACCATCTACTGTCTCCAGTGCCTAAATGTTATGGGAAGAGGAAGACCTGGATTTGAATCTGGATCTGCTACTTACCAGTCAAGTGTCCTCAGGCAAATTCTTCATCTTCTCTGAGCACAACTACTCAGTTATAGGGTTGCTGTGAGGCTTAGATGAGAAGTGGCCACAGGGCTGGGCACATGGGAGGGGATCAGTTGGTGTGTGCCCCTCACTTCCCTATATCTCCATATCCTCAGGTACCAGATGCCAGGAAGGCTGAGTTCCTCCTTGACCTTGAGAAGGGCCTCATGGGCCAGGGGAGGAGTCAGACATATCAACAAATCAACCAACTGACCAATGTTAACATCGCCAGAAATGGGACAAAGGGACATCAGACAGCTCCTAATATGATACCCTGAGATGAGCCCAGCATCACCTCTGGCTACCCTGGCCAAGTCTGTACAGCATGAACCCAGCGTAAGGAAATATCAGACGAACCTAAAATGAGGTACTTTCCACAAAATAACTGGCCTAGATATTTCAAAAATGTCAATTGTCATGAAAGACCAAAAAAAAAAGAGAACAGGGAACTGTTGTAGATTAAAGAATACTAAAGAGACATAACAACTAAATGCAATGATCATCTGGGAATGTTCTTTACTATTAAGGACATTATTGGGATAATTTGTGAAATCTGAATAAGATCTGTATATTAGATAATAATTAGTATCAAAGTTAATTTCCTAACTTTGATAATTATTCTCTAATTACATAAGAGAATTTCCTTGGTTTTAGAAAACATACACATTGAAGCAGTAGAGGGGTATAACGTCTGAAAATAACTCATAAACTGTTCAGAAAAAAATGAAATTATACACCCGGTGGGGAGAGAGAGAGAGAGAGAATGAGGAGACGGTTAAAGCAAATGTGGGAAAACATTAATATTTAGGGAATCTGGGTGAAAGATGTACAAGAATTCTTTGTCCTATGCTTGCAACTTTGCTTTAAGTTTGAAACTATGTCCAAAAAATAATAATAATAATAATTTAAAAAATTTTTAAGGGCTTCCCTGGTGGCTCAGTGGTTGAGAGTCCGCCTGCCGATGCAGGGGACACAGGTTCGTGACCCGGTCCGGGAAGATCCCACATGCCGCGGAGCGGCTGGGCCCGTGAGCCATGGCCGCTGAGCCTGCGCATCCGGAGCCTGTGCTCCGCAACGGGAGAGGCCACAGCAGTGAGAGGCCCGCGTACCGCAAAAGAAAAAAAAATTTTAAAGCAATACTAGAGCCATGTCCTGAAGGACACTAGGAATTTGTGGGTTGGAAAAGGAGACTTCCAGGCTAAGTAAAGGCTTAGGAAAGTATCCAGGAAGCCGCTAGGTGCTGGCGGGTCCATTTCATAGAAAGTTACATTTAAGCAGGCTCTGGAAAGAGGTGTCAGAGTCCTCCAAGCAGACAACAGGAGGAAAGGCCTTTCAGTCAGTGGCCAGACGTATGAGAGATCAGGGCA
This sequence comes from Physeter macrocephalus, assembly GCF_002837175.3. Lineage (NCBI taxonomy): Eukaryota > Metazoa > Chordata > Mammalia > Artiodactyla > Physeteridae > Physeter > Physeter macrocephalus. Next base: position 56,397,995 of record NC_041224.1, read on the forward strand.
CTAGCAGGCAGAAGTTAGGTGTGGCCGAGGGCAGTAAAGCTGGACATTCAGGATGGGGACAAATTGCAAAGGATGAATGCCCTGCCAAGGTGTTGGGACTTTATTCTGCAAGCAGGGAGTGGAAGATAAGATCTGTGTTGGAGACAGAGGGGAATATAAATGGAGAAGAGCAGGACAGCAGCCAGGCCACAGGTGACTTGTGCAGTGTCTGGGGAGTGAAAGAAGATGCCAAAGGCCCAAATGATAGCCCTTTGGCCAAAATGAGAAGGGCGATATGTACATTCCCCCCACCCCCCAACCCATGGGGAAGCAAACTGGCACACTAGTTTTGGTGCTCTGATTCCTGTTTGCTCTGCATTGCAGAGGCCACAGGACATTTGACTCTCCAGCATGGGCAAGCCCCCAGCAGGCTTAGTGGGTGGACCAGACACTGACACGTACAGCAGGGGATGGAGGGCCACTAGCCATCTCATAGTGAAAGGCCTTCGCTAAATTCAGGAAACCACCTCCATTCCCTGTCCTGGCCAGCATGGTCTCTTCCCGTCCCTTCAGTGCCTGATTTCCCAAGATTCCAGTGGGCTACCCAAGTGACTGTTATGGCCGGTTCTGCCATGTTTCCACCCCAGGAGGCTAAAGGCCTGGCCACAAATTTGGTTCCTTTTATTGCACAACAGTTGGACATTTTCAAATCAAATTGAGCCAATCCATTCATTCAACATTCAACAAATATTTGCCGGGTGCTACTGTGTGCTTAAGGGACTTATCTAAGTGGAAAGAGGAAGTGGGTAGGGGGGGAACATGGCTGGGTTATATTGTAACGAGAGTGGTTTTTCCCCTTGGCGTTTCATTTGGTATATCCGAATTAGATATTTGTTTCTCATCAAATTTGAAAGGAATTGTTATCTTTAAGTCATTCCTAGCTTAATGAGGATGCAGCCCAGCAACAAGTGGCACCAAGGGGCATTCTGAGCAGCATAGTAAACACTCATGGAGCAAGATGATCCCCGTGTGGCCTGATGATGATCCTTAATGCATCTCCACTTCTTACTCATGCCAGGGCCTCTTTGTAGTCAGGGTGGTTCTGATGGCAGTGATGATGATGATGATGAGCAGCTTCTATGTGCCAGGCACTCTGCTAAATGCTTTCTGCACATTCTCTCCAAACCTAACCACTTAATCCTGAGAGGTAGATATTTTATGCTTGAGGAAACTGGTTCAGAGAGATTGATGGATTTGTCCAAGGCCACACAGCCACTTAGGGGCAGAGTCTGGATCTGAACTCAGACCTTCTTGTCTCTAAAGGTTACAACCATTCCAGTGTTGTGCCACTTCCCACCGCTTCGAAATGGGAAGGAAGTTTCAGGTAAATGACTAAAAGCATCCCCCAAGGCAACGGTTCTCAAACCTTAGCAAGAATCAGCAACACCCAGAGGGCTTATTAGAACACAGATGGCTGAGTCCGTGTTGAGGTGTCTGAGGTGGGGCCTGCTGATCTATATTGCTAACAAACCCAGGTTATGCCCACACCGCTGGTGCTGGGATCGCTCTCAGGACCACTGCCCCAAGGGAGAGCAGCGAGTTGACTCTACTGGCCCCCCACCCCTCCCCCACCTGTCTGTTCAGTTCCACGTCTACAAACTCTCGCCATTTCCCCCGTCTGAAGAGGAGGCCGAGGCTAGTGCTGCCTCCCTTCTGTCTCCCCGGGAGCCTGTGTTGGGCGGCAGGAGCTCAGAGCGTCCCTGGCTGAGCTCTCTGCTCCCAGCTGCGCACAGACTCATCTGCTCTCGGGTCACTGCCCTCTCTCTCTGAGACCCACCGTCATTCCCAGGCTTCCCAAGCTTTCGCTCACTTGTTGTTTTTTTTTTTTTTTTAACATCTTTATTGGAGTATAATTGCTTTACAATGGTGTGTTAGTTTCTGC
>NC_041224.1:56400135-56415251 GCF_002837175.3 Physeter macrocephalus
GAAAAATGGAGCTGGAAGAATCAGGCTCCCTGACTTCAGACTATACTACAAAGCTACAGTAATCAAGACAGTATGGTACTGGCACAAAAACAGAAATATAGATCAATGGAACAGGATAGAAAGCCCAGAGATAATGCCTCGCTCACTTGTTGATTCTCTGCAAACCAACCCTGCTCTCCTCTCCTCGGTCAGGTGTGGTGTGTGAGCTCTGATCTCCTACAGCACCCTCTCCTGATCTGCAGGGAATGTGGGACGCAGAGGTTGTCTCTGTCGCCTGAGATCCTTGTTCCTCTGGGAGGATAAACTTTATAGCAGCTCGGTAAACTTCCCAAGTTATAGTTTAACATGGGAACATGTGTTTCAAAGGCTCATGGACTTTTAGACTTGGAAATGCCTTAGCTGAAAGGAGGAAAGGAAGGAAACGAACACTTACTGAGAATCTGCCATGTGTCAGCACAAGGCCAGAGGCTTAGTGTGTGTCACAGTATTTACTCTTCACAGTGATCCTATGAGTTCTGGTGTGTGTGTGTGTGTGTGTGTGTGTGTGTGTGTGTCTGTATTTGTTTGTGTTTTAATCTCCATGAACAGTAGAGAAAACTGAGATTCTAAGAAGTTCAGCAGCTGGTCACGATCACACAGCTAGTTAGCAGCTGAGCCAGGATGCGACCCCAGGTCTGCCCCTGCTCTTTCCACCACCACTGACCCATCAGTTCACATCATTGGTGTTCTCTCTAACTCTGAGATAAATTTACTGGGCTTTGAGCCACACATGAGGCCCAAAGGCTGGCCTTCTAAGACAAACCCTGGGTCAGTCATGCAGTGGTCAGTGCTGGGGATGCTGCCAGGGGGTGGGAGGAGGAGGTGAGGAGAGAGGCCATGATCAAGTGCTGGGTGAGCAGGGGGAAGCTGCCAGGAGTCTGGAAGAGTTGGTAGCAACTCTTCGCCTGGGAGCAGGTGAAGGCAAACAGGATTGCAGGAGTTTCCAAAGAAGAAGCAGCAGCCAGACCCTCAGCTCAGGCCAAGCTAATTGCTGTGCTGCTCTGAAGAGCCAGGTGCCAGCCTTCCTGGCCAGGCTGTGGGCCTGTGTAAAGGCAGCTTCTGCCCGGCACATCTGTCAAGTGCCTACTTTTGTGCCCAGCATGGTGAGGTATTGAGGCTACACTTAAATAAATAAATAAATAAAGCATCCTTGTCATCAGAGAGCTCACAGTTTGGGAATAGGTGCAAGCAACTAATAAGACCCAGCCAGATAAATATGGTTTTTAATATGGTGCTTTGTACCTTAGAACACCTGTTCGCATACACATATGATGTCCAGGGACCCTCACAGGGACACTGCCGCAGGGGAGAGAGGAAGGGCACTGTGCTAATCGTTCGGCCCTTCCACATCCGATGCTTCATGGACCCTCAGCACACCCCATGGGGCCCACAAAAGAGGGAGTCCTGACTGCCCCTTGGTGTGTGGGTGAGGCTCCCCAGAAGGATAATATTCAGCTGGGCTTGGAGAGATAAATAGGAGTTCTTTATGCAGAAAAGAGAAAGAGGAGGTTACTGCACTGCCATTTCTTATACTATGATTTTGGTGTCGTAGGCACTTTTAGCCTTAGCTGCCAGCAGCAGGGCTTGAGATGGGCCTCTCAGCCTCTTCCATTCCGGTCTGAAAAGCCCTAACTCTTTTATCCGTCTTCCTGTGGCAGCTCCCTTCAGAAGAGCCAGAAGGTCTAAGGTGCTGGCCAGCAAGCATCTCAGAGGCTGGTGGGTGTGCTTTCAGCTGACAAGGGCTGGCTTGGGGACAAAAGTTAAGACTGACTTTTCTCTCTCTCTCTCTCTGCCATCCATTTTTCTTCAATGACTGTCTTCCTAGAGTCTGTCATGTAATGACTGTGACAGGACCAGGGGCAAATGAGGGAGGAGCCATCAACCATGCCTGTCATCTGTCCTTGTTAAGTCCCCGAAAAAAAACGTTAGCTGTGAATCAATGAAAAATCGAGCACGAAGCCAGCAGGGAGGAGATTTAAATGTGTCTCTTAACGAGTGGCGAGTGAGAAAACAAGTTCTGGATTGGAATTTGGCAGAGTGGCTTCACCCTAGGTAGCTGGGGGGCCAGGAGCTAGGAGGACACAGGGAAGGACTCTCAAGAGGATGCTGGACATTAGTTGGGTGGTTGGGGGGGGGAGGGAAGAGCCTCAGGCTGCCAAATGGTCACCCAGCCGAGCTAGCACTGAGAAGAGCTTTGGAATGAGGGACAACCAATCCTCCACCCCCAACAGACCTGGCTGCCCTCTGGGGTCCTCCGTGGTGCGGCCGGGCTGAATGCTGCCCAAGGAAACCTCATACAGCGTCTGCAGGGAGATCAGCTCTTCAGTGCGGTGCTGACAGAAGCAGGTGGAGAGCCTTGCCCCCCAACTCCCAGCAGCAGCCAGATGAGGCCGTGGCCAGGAGTCAGATGCTGATGGCTCGGGCTAGGGGAGCCCCGACAAAGTTACTGCGAACCCAGTTATGCAACCTCCCGCTGTAATCAACCACCGTTTGTCTCCTGCCAAGCCCTCACGCTGCCTAGGCTGGCACAGACACCTTCTGTGTGGAGAAGAAATGACACTGAAATTATAAACTGCACTGTGACTGAGATTTTAATAACCAGGTTGAACTATAAGCCTGGAAAACCTTAAGGGAACTCAAATAAGTTGCTGGCTCTGAGACTATGGAGGGATCTGGGCCAAGAAGGGTTAATGCAATTATGGGAAGAAAACTAGTTTCATGTTGGCCCACATAGGGTGACTATAAAAACTAACCCACCAGACTCAATCTTCACAACAACTCTTGGGGTTATTTTCTTTTTTGCCTTTTAATTGAGGTGACATGCACATAACATGGAATTAAGTGTTATAATTGTGTACACTTCAGCGGCATTTAGTACATTCACAAGATTGTGCAGCCATCACCTTTAGCAAGTTCCAAAGCATTTTTATCACTCCTTGGGGTGTTTTTATGCCCTTGTTATGGGTGGAATATGGAGGCCCAGGAAAGTTAAGTGAGTGATCCAGGTTCATCGACGGTAGAAACCAGACTTGAACCCGATCCACTAACTCCCCTGGAAGGAGGGAACATTGTCTTCAGACTTTAGTAACTAACAGCCTCTGAACTGACTTCCTGTCCTCTAGTCTCCCCTGCCTCCAGTTGCCTTAAACATAATTAGTAGATGCATCTCCTACAGCCAGGCTCTGACAGCATCATTCCCCATCTCAGCCTCCCAGTGGGTCCTCATTAGCATCGAAATAAAGTCTGAGCTCCTTTATCCACTGTAAACTTTATGTTGATGCAGTCACCAAGCAACTTGTTTCTTTCCAGTGTGTGGTCCATGGGAAACGCTCTTGCATCCTCACCTGGCAACTCTGGGATTAGAGACTGATCCTAGCACAGTCCCTCTCCTTTATCTTGTCTATCAGCTGCCAGCCACCCTACATTTGCCCTTTAGGCTCTTAGGCAGGATCTGACACCAACGCTGGCTCCCAAAACTGTAAGAAACACGTATCAGGTTCTCTGAATGTTGCCATTGGAGCCCCCCCTCACTTGACTCAAGGGGAAGGACAGGAACCCCCATCTCTCCACCTTATTATTATTAGCTAAATTATTTTGAAGTCAAATAGTGGATGCAATGCAGATATTAAATATGTTGAGGCCAATATATGCGTGTTAGTTGAAAAGATATTCACAGTGTATTGTGAGAGGCCAAAAGGTAAAATCCTATTTATGGTGTATAATTCTGTCTCAGAAAAATATCTATCTATATATAGAGAAAACATATATATGTTTTGAACCCATGCATATATTTGCATAAGAAAAAGTTCTGAAAAGGTATACTCCAAAATGTTAATGATAGTCCTTTCTGGGTGGTATAATATAGAATGACTCTAATTTTTTCCTTTTGCTTATTATTTGCTAAGTTTTTTTCTGTAAAAACATGGCCTGTAGAAGGAAAAGAATACCAAAGAGGAAAAGGGTTCCTGTAGTGCTTCGTTCACGCACCTCAAGGTGGCTTATATTACAGCTAATTGTGTATATGCATCTGCTTTCCCCTCACCTTGGGGACATGGATGTCATCTCATTCATTTTGTCTTCTCCATGACATCTCCATGACAAACTCAAGACTTATTAGCAAGCTAATGAGTGGACTCAGCCCCTTCTCTCTCTAACCCCTCCTGAATGATAGGGCTGGTGTAAGTCTCTGATCTAAGCCCCTCAGGCACCCTCCAGGAGGTTACCCTCCTGATACTGGCAGTCCTGGGTTCCTGAAGTTTCCCCTAGGCAATGGTGCCAATGAGTAAAAGACATACACACAACTACCTCACCTGTTTCCTACCTTCACTAGGCCAAAGTCAGAGGGAGAAACAGCAAGTCTGTAGACCCAGAAATTCTCCTGTGCTTGTGGGTTTCTTCTCAATATGATTTCATTACTGTAAGGCGATGTCTCATTGCCAGGGCGACCAGGAGGGGGATCTGCACGGAGCAGCCTCCACCTCGACCTTAACTCTATTTTGTTAAACTCCCACTGACTTCTGAGCTCACTTCACATTTGTGGTTGCAAGAATGTAAACATTCTTCAGTTCTGCTGGGGTTTTTTCTTCATCTTGCTTTGTCTCTCTTCCTAAGGAATGGCTGACATGTATAGTTTCTCTTGCATTTTACCAACTAACCTTGATATCTTTCACTCTTCCCATACTGTCTTGTGATCAATATTGTTCAGTCAAAATAGATGAGTATGGGGACTTCCCTGGTGGCGCAGTGGTTAGGAATCCGCCTGCCAATGCAGGGGACATGGGTGGAGCAACTAAGCCCGTGCGCCACAACTACTGAGCCCGCGTGGCACAACTACTGAAGCCTGCATGCCTAGAGCCTGTGCTCCGCAGCAAGAGAAGCCACCGCAATGAGAAGCCCACACACTGCAACAAAGAGTAGACCCCGCTCACCGCAGCTAGAGAAAGCCTGCTCACAGCAAAGAAGACCCAATGCAGATTAAAGAAAAAAAAAAAAAATAGAAGAGTATGTATTTTCAAGGTGTGAACCAGAATGTCAGATTTGGACATTTCCAGTTGAGAGAATGTTGGCGGGAACAGCTTTAACTATGTTTGTTTTTCCCCCTTGATTTGCATTTTTTCCCTTGGTTTTCCTTTTCCAGCTCCATAGCAGCACAAACACACGTTTCTAAACTACACTGTAGGAACAACTCTCTGTGGCATTGAGACTGAGCAGGACCTTGCAGGGCCCTCCCGGGTACAAAAGCCCCTCCATGTCCCCTGTTTCTTGCTTGTAAGAAAAGGCTTTAGTCTCTTAGGCCTTCCCTGAGTTTCAAAGAGCAGACTCAAGCAGTTACTAATTAGGGAAGAGAGGGAATGCAGAAAGAAAAGAAATGCAGTTAAGCAAGAAAAGTAATGATAATAGTTCAGCAATAAAAGAGTCCTAGTTCCCCCTCAAGGGCTATACATAATCTGATACACGTCTTTGAGTTGTTCTGTAGGAACTAAGGCACCCCTCACCCCAACCCACGTGGAGGGTGGCGACTACACACTGGGCATAAGTATGTAGACCCCAGACTGGTTAGAACCAAAAGGCTGATGATTGAGATTCCTGAAATATAACCCTGTTACCTTCTCACCACCAATTAATCAGAAGAAAATCATGTACCCTGCAGCCCTCACCCCAAATATCACCTTTAAATACCCTTCCCTGAAGGCCATTGGGGAGTTTGGGTCTTTTGAGCATGAGCTGCCCATGCTCTTTGCTTGGTGCCTGCAATAAACATTGTACTTTCCTTCACGACAACCTGGTGTCAGTAACTTGGCTTTGCTGTGTGAGGGGTGAGCGGACCCAAGTTTGGTTCTATAGCAGCACGGCCTATTTGGGGTGAGACGTGAATGAATTATTCCTCTCCCTGGTGAGACTCAGAGGTCTTATTACTAAACTGAACTTAGGTCAAGGCAAGGCATACAGGCAGCTCGTGCTCAAAAGACCCGAACTTCCCAATAGCTTTCAGGGAAGGGGTTTTAAAGGCAACATTTGGGGTGAGGGCTGCAGGGTACATGACTTTCTTCTGATTGGTTGGTGGTGAGGTAGCAGGGCGACGCTTCAGGAATCTCAATCATCAGCCTTCTGGTTCCAACCAGTCTGGGGTCTGCGTGCTTGTGTTCAGTGTGTAGTAGTTGCCATCCACTTGGGTTGGTGACTGGGGGGACGAGGGGTCTTAGTTCCTGCAGGACAACTCAAAGATATGTATCAGATTGTTATGTATATCCCTTGTGGAAGAACTGGGACAAGGAACTAAGATAATAGTTTTATTGCTGAACTATTATCATTACTTTTTCTCGTTTAACTGCTTTTCCTTTGTTTCTGCATTCCTTCTCTTCCCTAATTAGTAACTTGAGTCTGCTCTTTGGAACTCAGGGAAGGCCTAGGAAATTAAAGTCTTTTTCTCCAAACAATAAATGGGGGCATTAAGGGGTTTTTGTACCCAGGAGGGTCCCATAGGGTCCTACTTGGTTTCAGTCCCCCTTTTCATTGATACTCCTCAATCCTGAGAGGAGCAAATGTGGGACAAGAAAGGGAATAAGGTTTTGGATAGAGAGGTTAATCATAAACTCGACAGGGGAACTCGGTGTCAGGGGAACTCCGTCTCAGTATGACGGGCAGAGAACTAGACTCCTCAATAATAAAACTCACATAGCCTCCAATTCCCTCTCATTCCATCTCTTGTCCTAGTTAAAATATCTGTGAATTAGACTCCATTTCTGGAATTAAGTCCCTAACAAAGTTGTTTTCTGGGGAGCCGAGCTTCTGCAGGCTGAACACACTAGCCTTGCCCAGCATCTGGCACTTAACTGTTGAAAGGAATTAAATCTAATTAAATAGAATCAAACCAAAAGGAACAGGTAGATGACTAACGAGCCTTTCAAATAAGAGCCACTGGCCCTTTAAATGCAGCTCAGTTGAAGCCACAGTGTCTAAGAGGAGGCAGGCGCAGTGCTAGGGCCCCTTGGATAGTTTGGGGGGGGCGGGGGTTCTCTTAGCTCATTGCTCTGTGAGTCCACTGTGGTTTCTCATAGTCACTGCCTCTGGTAAATAACAACTGGCTTTGAATCAAGTCAAAAGTGAGAGTCTCTGTTGAGAGCCATGGTATGAGCTGGGCCTGGGTGTGAATCAGCGTGAAAAGAGGAGGGAGGGTGGGAGGGAGAGAGGAAGGTGGGCGCTCCCTAAGGTCAGTGAGGCAAACACTGTAACTATCAGAAACATGAGAGCGTTAATGATGTGAAATGAGCTGTGTAACTCATGGTCCAGCCCTCTCTGGATAGGTCCCTGTCCTGAAAGTAGCTGAGAATAGCCAAACCCAGAGAGGTGTAGATGAACAGTCTCAGGGTGTGGCCTGACCCTGCACCTGGGGCTTAAAGGGCAGGGAAGGAGGAGAGTCAGCCACTGTGCTCTGTTATGCAATTAGTCTTCATGACGAATCTGGGACATAGATGTTATTCCCATTTTATAGAAGGGGAAACTGAGGCCCAGAAGGATGACGCAGTATAATGGAAAGGATATCACCTTGAGAGACAGACAGCATTGGGTTCTAGCATCCCAGGCACCATCCCTTACCACCTGCATGACTTTGGGTAACCCCTTACCCTCCCTGCCCCTCAAACTCCTCATCTGTGAATGGGAGATATTAGTGCCCACCTCACAGAGTTGTTGTGAGGATTAAACACAAAGAAAATGGTGCACAGAAAACAAAACCCTGATACACAGGAGGGAGGTTTTCACTGGGTGCGACTTCTCTTGCTCCTTGCCCAAAGTCAAGCAACTGGCAGGCTACCAGATCACAAACCCAAGGTCACCTGTCCCCCTGGGGGGTGAAGTGGGGACTCTGCTTTAGGGGAGGACCCCTGTGCCAGCCCAGGAATCAGCAGCTGGAAGGATTCTCCCACAGCTGGGGAGGAGACAGGGGGAGTCCCACCCCATCCCCCAAACCTGCCTACTCGCCCAGCCTGGCGACCCCCCTCTGCTAAGCTCAGCTTCAGGTGACACACCCTTAGTGTCCAGAGAAGGGCCAGTTCTGTCCTATTACGATCAAAGAAGCCCCAGCTCAGACCTCAGCCCACTGACCAGTCTTGCCATTTCAGTATCTGTGTTAATTTTCACCATTTCCCCCTTACTGGCCCAGATTCCACCCCATTTCACGTGGAGGCAAAATGTTTGTGGCCTTCTCTGGGAAGCTTTCCATCGCAAAGCTTCAAAAAACTTTTCGCTGCAAAAAACTCTACCCTTGCACTGCTCACCTGCTCTTGGCCCTCTTACAGCATTTGTCACCTTCTGCTCCGTGACAAATGCCGGTGGTTTGGGTGTGCCTTGTCCAGGAGACTTCCACTGTGCTCCCCAGGAAGGGAGGCCCCCTCTCTCCTTTTCCCTTCAGTGGTTTCTCTCCTGCCACCTCCTCCACCGGGGTGGCCCTGCCACTCAGGAAGGGCTCAGCAGAGTATCTCCAGTTTGCATCTGACCACCTGGATCAGGTGAGAAAGGAGGAGAAACCCTTTGGCTTCCACTTTTTCAGATCCAGCTTTGCCATCAATAGAGCTGATGCTTTCAGCCCCAGGTCAAATTCTCAACTGGTTGAAACCCCATAGGGGAGAAGAGTAGGACCTCAGCAGCAGATCGGAAGCCCCTTGAGGGCAGAAACTGTTTCTTATTTTTAGTGAATAGAAAAATTACATAATACTTAATATATATAAAAGAATATATATAAAAGACAAATGCAGCATATCTGTAAGTAATAAAGCACAATAATAAACACTGGACCTAAGAATCCATGCTGCAGATGGGTGTAAATTAGGAGTTTGGGATTAGCGGATACAAATTACTATATGTAAAATAGATAAACAACAAAGCCCTGCTGTATAGCACACGGAACTATATACGATATCTTGTAATAAACTATAATGGAAAAGAATTTTAAAAAGGAATTAATCCAATCTGCTCCTCCCACATATCCCCCTGCCTTCTCACAAAAGGTAACCACTAGCCTGTATTTTGAGCATAACATTGGCCTCTATTTTTTGTTTTCAGTTTTAGCAAATATGTATGCATTTCTGAGCTATATATACTTTAATTTTGCTGGGTTTTGGGGTGCTTCTATATAAATAATATCAAATAAAATTTAATGTTTAGTGATTATGAGATTTATCATTTAAAGCTGGATATGCACCTACACTGCAACTCATCCATTCCACTCCTAGGTCTATACCCTAGGGCAGTGGTTCTCAAACTTTTTGGTTTCAGGACTCTTTTATCCTCTTAAAAATTATTGGACGGGCTTCCCTGGTGGCGCAGTGGTTGGGGGTCCGCCTGTCGATGCAGGGGGCGCGGGTTCGTGCCCCGGTCCGGGAGGGTCCCGCGTGCCGCGGAGCGGCTGGGCCCGTGGGCCATGGCCGTTGGGCCTGCGCATCCGAAGCCTGTGCTCCGCGACGGGAGAGGCCGCGGCGGTGGGAGGCCCGCGTACCACAAAAAAAAAAAAAAAAAAAAAAAATTATTGGAGATCCCATACCAAAGAGCTTTTGTTTATGTGGGTTACATCTATTGATATTTACTATATTAGAAATTGAAACATTTAAAAATATTTATTAACTAATTTTAAAATAAACCCAGTACATGTTCTTTTTAAATTGAAGTATAGTTGATTTACAATATTGTTTTAAATTCCGCTGTACAGCAAAGTGATTCAGTTATACATATATATACATTTTTTTAATAGTTTTTCATTATAGTTTACCATAGGATACTGAATATAGTTCTCTGTGCTATACAGTAGGACCTTGTTGTTTATGCTTTCTATATATAATAGCTTACATCTGCTAACCCCAACCTCTCACTCCATCGCTCTCCCAACCCTCTCCCCCTTGGCAACCACAAGTCTGTTCTCTGTGTCCATGAGTCTGTTTCTGTTTCGTAGATAGGTTCATTTGTGTCATTTTTTTTAGATTCCACATATGAATGATATCATATGGTATTTGTCTTTCTCTTTCTGACTAACTTCACTTAGTGTGATAATCTCTAGTTGCATTCACGTTGCTGCAAATGGCATTATTTCATTCTTTTTTATGGCTGAGTAGTATTCCATTGTATATCTTCTTTATCCATTCATCTGTTGATGGACATTTAGGTTGTTTCCACGTCTTGGCTCTTGTGAACAGTGCTTCTATGAACATAAGGGTGCATGTATCTTTTTGGATTAGAGTTTTGTCTGGATATATGTGCAGGAGTGGGATTGCTGGATCATATGGTAATTCTATTTTTAGTTTTCTGAGGAACCGCCATACTGTTCTCCATAGTGGCTGTACCAACTTACATTCCCACCAACAGTGTAAGAGGGTTCCCTTTTCTCCACATCCTCTCCAGCATTTGTTATTTGCAGAGTTTTCAATGATGGCCATTCTGACGGGTGTGAGGTGGTACCTCATGGTAGTTTTGATTTGCATTTCTCTAATAATTAGCAATGTTGAGCATCTTTGCATGTGCCTATTGGCTGTTTGTATTTCTTCTTTGGAGAAAGGTCTATTTAGGTCTTTTGCCCATTTTTCAATTGAAACCCAGTACATGTTAACACAACATATTTTATGAAAAAGAATTATATATACTTGAAAATTTAGGGAGATGAGTGGCATTGTTTACATTTTGTAAATCTCTTTACTGTATGGCTTTAACAGAAGATAGCCTCATATAGATATATAATTGGAAATGGTAGGAGTATTTTAATGGCCTTTTCTGATAATTAGGTACATATCATGCAGCCTCCAGAAAACTCCTCTGCATATGCCTGACAGAATGAAAGTGAAAATTATTATGAAAATAGTTTTGACCTCACGGACCCCCTAAAAGGACTTCAGGAACCCCTGTGGGTCCTTGGATCACACTTTGAGAACTGTTGCCTGAGTGAAATTTGCACATGTGCACAAGGGATGTGCTAGGAGGGGGGGATGTGCTAGGTTGTTCACTGCAGCATTGCTTGTAATAGAAAAATCTGGAAACAACCCAAACATCATTCATCAGCAAGAGAATTAGTAAGTGAATTATGGTTCATTCATACAATGGTGTATTTTACAGCAGTGAAAATAAGGCCTCTTTTCCTATCTTTGTACATAGGAAGTCTATGTATTAACAGAGTTCTTGCATTTTGACTGAGTAGCTCATTTGATTGGCGTAGACGAGAGTATAAATGAGGCCATGCACAAAATAGGTATGTAAGAAGTGGACAAACAATGAACAAACCCAAAGACTGAATGAAGAGGCAAAGCCAGAGTTACCTACCTTCCTGTTGTGACTTTTGTCATGTTAAATTCTCAGGCTTGAAGCCTTTTTATTTTCTGAAGCACTTGACTTCAGCCTAATGATTAAAAGCTAACTTCCTGTTTTAAAATGATGTGTATGTCATGGCAAAATAGTTTGCAAACAGTGGGACTTAATAAACACAAGCTCACAGAGAATTCAGCAAATTTATAAAAGACCTTCTTTTTGGAAGTTTGAGAGCACATGGCTAATACAAGTACATTTTGTGTTTAAAACTGAGCCTTCTTGCTGGAATAAAAACATTTCAAAGCAAAATCTTCCCACACATCTGATCCCCAGTTAAAGGGAAAAAGGAACAATTGAGAGCTTTATAGAGGCCAAACAGGCCACTGAAACAATACTCATCAGCACAAAATCCTAAAGGTTGTAAGGAAGTAGACCCAGGATTCCTATGAATGGAATTGTTTCCCAAAGGGCTCCCCGCTCCACCACCACCGTCCTATCCCCTCAACACACACATACACACACACACATACACACACACACACACACACACACACACGGGCTCTGTACAGTGTACTCTTTCAGATTAGAGGTGCAAATGTTAGCCTTACAGTGGCCAGAGACGACCGAACTAAGAAGGGTTCATAAAGGATACATGTTGTATTTGTCTTTCAAACATACACTTATATTAGCAGTTATTAAAACAGGGACACCTTGTATATCCAGAGGTCCTTACCCAGAAAACTTACTGGTCTTTTTTTTTTTTTTAATATTTATTTATTTTATTTTTGGCTGTGTCGGGTCTTAGTTCCAGCACGTGGGTTCTCTAGTTGTGGCACATGGGCTCAGTAGTTGTGGCATGGGCTTAGTTGCTCCATGGCACGTGGGATCTTAGTTCCCTGACCATGGATCGAACCCGCGTCTTCTGCAATGGAAGGCGGGCTCTTAACCGCTGGACCACCAGGAAAGTCCCCCAAACTTACTGGTCTTGAATATATGGGTTTTATTCCCCCAAAAGATTTTCCCGTTTTGTAGTATCCCTGTATTGCCCACCAGTTTTTTCCCTAGCTTAACTCCCAGGGTGCGGGCAGCCAGATATGGACCCACCAGGCAGGAGACTGGAGATTTCTTCTCAGGTGAAACTTGCCCAAGGGAAATGGCTTAAGAGATTGACAGTTGAAGGTCACCTAAATAGGCAGTGGGGTCTCTGCCTAGTTATCCTGCCTGAAGCCTTTTAATCAATAATCCTCTTCTCTCTCACTCACAAACACACAGATTTTCCAATTAGCTTTTCCATGCTTCACTCTTAAATAAGGCTAATATTAAAATAATATTGAATAAGGCAAAATTCAAATAATTGAGGAAAAGTCTCTAAAAGATAGCAGCTAATACACACAAAACAATGAACTCAAAGAAAATAGAGAAATACAGAAAAGAGGAGGAAAAAAAGATATATTCTATGGTTAATCTTCAGGAAGAGAAAATAATGTATCCATGAAAAAAGAACAGGATGCTAAAAAAAAAAAGGAGCATTTGCAAAACAATAAAGAGCCCTTGGGATTAAAAATATGACAGCTCAGTAAAAGAGTTAGAAGATAAAATTTAGGAAATCTCTCAGAAAGTAAATAAACAAGACCTCCCATAACTTTTGGTTGAAATCTGGCATTTAAATGCACTTACTTTATCAATCAAAAATTATTTAGGGGGCTTCCCTGGTGGCGCAGTGGTTGTGCGTCCGCCTGCCGATGCAGGGGAACCGGGTTCGCGCCCCGGTCTGGGAGGATCCCACATGCCGCGGAGCGGCTGGGCGCGTGTGAGCCTGCGCGTCCGGACCCTGTGCTCCGCAACGGGAGAGGCCACAGCAGAGGGAGGCCCGCATACCACAAAAAAAAAAAAATCCCACATGCCGCGCAGCGGCTGGGCCCGTGAGCCATGGCCACTGAGCTTGCGCGTCCGGAGCCTGTGCTCCGCAACGGGAGAGGCCACAACAGTGAGAGGCCCGCATACCACCAAAAAAAAAAAAAAAAAATTATTTAGGAAGCCTTGGTTTAGGAGATCAATTTTTCAGTATTTCCTCCTCAATCAACATCTCTGGCTTCTCAGACATGAAGAGACTCCACCCTCCCTTTCTTGTGTTTTGACTTCCAAGAGTTACTTACTTCAAGTGTAGAGGTATTTTTATGGATGAGTCCATAAAGTCAAATGCTGGTTTCTGGCTAATAAGTAAAGTATAACTGACTAAAAAATAGATAAGCCAATAAAAAAGTCCAGAAACAGACCCAAGTATATATTTGATTGTAATACTTGATAAAATTAGCATTTCAAATCAAAGGAGAAAGGAAGGGCTATTCAATAAATGGTACTGAGACAATTGACTAAACACCATTTTCCATTTGGGAAAGCCATTTACATTATATTGCTACCTCACTCCTTACTCCAAAATAAGTTCCAGATGAATAAAAAACTGAATATAAAACATGAAACCATAAAAGTATAGAAAGAAAATATAGGTGAATATGTTTATCATCTTAGAATGAGGAAGGCCTGTCTAAGCATGCCATGAAATATAGAAACTGTAAAGGCAAATACTGATAAATTTGAGTACATAAAAATTTTAAATTTCTATAAAAGAATAAACATATTTAAAAGGCAAAATAAACTAATAAAAATGATTTCAACATATATGATAGATAATTGGTTAATTTCCTTAATGTACAAAGTGTTCTCACAAATGAATAAGAAAAAAAAAAACCCCACCCAAATGTATCAGTCAGGATCCAGTCAGAAAAACAAAACCATGCTAGGTAGTTCAAACAGGGAAAATTAATGCATCTGGTTACATGAATGTTGGAGGGTCAAAAGACAATTGGGTAATAGATTCAAAATTAATACCATAGAGAGCTAATAATGTTAATTTATAAAGAACATCTACAAGTCAAAAGGAAAAAGACCAACAACTTCTCATAAAAATGGGCAAAGTATATGAAAAGAAAAGTCATAGTTAAGGAAATACAAATGGGGGACTTCCTTGGTAGTCCAGTGGTTAAGAATCTGCCTTCCAATGCAGGGGACTCGAGTTTGATCCCTGGTCGGGGAACCAAGATCCCACATGCGGCGGGGAAACTAAGCCTGCGTGCCATAACTACTGAGTCCATGTGCTCTACAGCCCACGCGCCACACCTAGAGAGAAGCCCACATGCCGCAGTGAAAGATCCCGTGTACCTCAACTAAGACCTGATGCAGCCAAATAAATTAATTAATTAGGGAGGTGTGTGGCACTCCCGCAGCTGAACTTTGGGGGCAAATAAGTGGAGCCTGCTGGGAACAGGACTTCTAAAACGACAAATATGTCTGGAAGGCTGTGGTCCAAAGCCATTTTTGCTGGCTATAAGCGGGGTCTACGGAACCAGAGGGAGCACACAGCTCTCCTGAAAATTGAAGGTATATATGCTCGAGATGAAACTGAATTCTATCTAGGCAAGAGATGTGCTTATGTGTACAAAGCAAAGAACAACAGAGTAACTCCTGGTGGAAAACCTAACAAAACCAGAGTAATCTGGGGAAAGATAACTCGTGCTCATGGAAGCAGTGGCATGGTTTGTGCCAGATTCCGAAGCAACCTTCCTGCTAAGGGCATTGGACATGAAATCCATGTGATGCTGTACCCTTCAAGGATTTAAACTTACTGAAAAGTAAATAAATAAAAGTGTGGATTTGTTCCCTTGTATTTTTGTTTAATTAATTAATTAATTAATTAATTTTTTAAAAAGAAAATACAAATGGGTTTTAACACATGA
>NC_041224.1:56415751-56426745 GCF_002837175.3 Physeter macrocephalus
AATTAATTAATTTTTGGCTGCCTTGGGTCTTCGTTGTTGCACGCAGGCTTTCTCTAGTTGCCGCGAGCGGGGGCTACTCTTCCTTGCGGCCCGCGGGTTTCTCATTGCGGTGGTTTCTCTTTGTTGCGGAGCACGGGGTCTAGGCGCAGGGGCTTCAGTAGTTGTGGCTCTCAGGCTTTAGAGTGCAGGCTCAGCAGGCAGATTCTTAACTGCTGCGCCACCAGGGAAGTAAGAGAAGACTTCTTAAAGTTTCTAGTACATGCTTGCCCTCACATTACCTAAGGAAAGTAAGTGTAGGGACTTCCCTGGTGGTGCAATGGTTAAGTAAGAATCCACCTGCCAATGCAGGGGACACGGGTTCGAGCCCTGGTCCGGGAAGATCCCGCATGCCGCGGAGTAACTAAGCCCGTGCGCCACAACTACTGAGCCTGCACTGTAGAGCCCACAAGCCACAACTACTGAAGCCCACGCGCTGAGAGCCTGTGCTCCACAACGAGAAGCCACTGCAATAAGAAGCCCGCGCACCGCAACAAAGAGTAGCCCCCGCTCCAAGCAACTAGAGAAAGCCCGCGTACAGCAACGAAGACCCAACGCAGCCATAAATAAATAAATAAATTTATTAAAAAAAAAAAAAGTAAGTGTAGATTAAGTAAATGTTTTGCAGTTTGGAGGGGACCTTTTTTGAAGATCCATTTAGTAGGATGGTGTTCTGATTATTGATTCCTTGTCATTGGTAATAAATCTGTAGTTTGTGATAAAGTTGTGATTAAGGTGAGAAATCACCTTGATGGGATGATGGGTTATTTTGTATCGTATTTCTCTCACAACCTAAATCTAAAGAAGACTCTTGTATGCCCAGTAGACTTAATTTTCTAGGTAGGACCAGTCATTTGTTCATCATAAGGTCAAATGCGTTTACTGCTTTTTAGTAATAACCCTGTATGAAATATTTATTAAGTGCCTAGCGTGTAATAAGACACTCAGTATATATTTGCTTAATGAATGAAGAAACTTTCTTCCACTTGGATGGTTGCTGGAATGGCCTTAAACTTTATGTTTAAAATAAATGGAAAGTAAGTGAGCTTCTCCCCAGAATGCTTTCACCAGTCCTCACTTCCAGTTTTTAGTCTGTAAAGTAAACTTTGACTGGATTGTGAGCAACTGACCCTCTGCAATGTTGTTACTGCAACGAATTTGTATTCGTTTGACATTCTGTGTTTATAGGTGGGCAGGTGGCCATTTTTAGTAGTAAATGTGGATGAGGCAGTTAAAAATCAATGGACAGGTGATACTTTTTTCACATTAATTTTGAAGATTAACATTTGATTTTTATATGCTTTTCTGAAGAATTTAAACTTTAAAAAAAATAATATTTGTACGCTTAAGTCAAATGTAACTGTCTTTCTGGTTTTTCTGGCAGTATCCACCCCCAGTCCCAGCCCCCAGAACCTTAAAGCAGCCTAAGCATATTTCCAAAGTCTCTGAATAATTGGTAGTACATGTGAAGGACCTGGAATTTAGAATGTGCTCCATGTGTTTGTTTGAAGAGGCTGCAGTCTAGGGATTAGGCCTAACATTTTGCTGTTGTGAAGAAGTTTTGACACATGGATCAAAAGTTATTTTCTGATGGTATTCTTAGTAGTATACAAAGAATATCCTTCTTGGCCTAAGCAGGAGAAAGGATGGGATTGATGGGAGAATTTGAACTCTTTGTTTCTGTTTCTTGTTATTCATTTATCCTCAAAATAACTCATTCTCATCATTCTTTGCTTTTACAGCATTAGCCTTAGGCTCTTATACCATCCTACTTTTTCCTCTTTGAAATTTATGCAATTTCCTTCTTTACTGGAATATAATAGATTAATTTTGGATCCTTTAAACTCAATTTGGAAATACTTAGGTTTTTCTAGTGTTTGTAGCTCAGTAAGCAGAACAGTGAGTAATTTAGTTTGTAGCTCATTGAGTAATTTAAATTCCTGTTCTAAAATTTAATTGAGTCCCTCTTCCATCAGGGAGTAATTTACAAATATCAGTACATTCCCCCCAACCTGCTTTGTTTTTTCTTTTTGAGCTATTTCCCCCTACTTGAGCTGTATTATATATTTTCCTTCTTTGAAAAAAAAAAAATTAATGTCCAACCTATGGGTTTTGCACTCAACCTAGGCATCCATATAGACTTGGGTAGTAGTTTATTAATGTTTGAAGTGGAAAATATATACTGTTTAATGTATTTTAGTGTTTTATGTTTATTCATAGCTCCTTTAAACATGAGAGCAACTGCATTCTAGGTGTTTTAATAGAGCTTTCCTGGACAGATGGCTTAGGAGGAAGTACTTAGATTCTCAACAGGGGCTAGTACTTTTTGGAGGGTTTATTTGTGATGAAGCTTACCTTGATTGACAGCTTAGAATGCTGAGAATACCATTAACAACAGGAACAGCTTGTTCATCTTACCTAGAATTGTTTTGTGCCAAGACCTCTCAAGATGCTCTGTGATTTTTAACAGTCTGTGTTGAGAATGTAGGTAAGAGTAGGTATCTTTCACAATGAAAGGAAATTTACCTAAAAATTGTTCATTGCAATTGTATCCTGAAATCTTTCCGATTGTTGAATGATCTTTGGCTTAGAAATTTGTAAACAGAGATCATCTTTTAACTGCTGTGAGTCTGCAGATGTTAGTATATATAGTAATTCCAGATGTTTTCTCATCTATTAGTTTTACTCAGTAGGAGGAGAACTGAGAACAACATAAAGTAACTTCAAAGCAGTTGGCTAGCATTTAATCCTAATTTAATTAACTACCCATCCTTGTAGTTTTTCCTGTTTCGTAGATTGTGAAACTGAGACAAAGATTAACAGAGTTGCTCAAGATGCTTGGGGGCATTAGAGATAGCCCAAAGTTTAAATTCAAATACCATTCAAACCATACTTCTGTCTTGCCTTTGTAAAAGCAGGGTCTTAATTTTGTCATCTAGCCACTTAATGTTTGATAAGTTAAAGGATTATAAGTGTTTGGAAACATATTCTGAATAATTCCTTTGAAGATTTTTGATGTGAAAGTACATTTTAAATTCTACCTTTTGAAAATAATTTTAGATTTCTGTATTTGATTAGCCCTTCCTCCCCCTGTTTATTGATTAAAGTGCCACCAAGTTGGAACTAGATTGTTAGTACAGTTGGAAGAACACTGTTTTTGAATGTCTGAATTTCGGTTCAGGTCTAATTTTTTTGTAGGCTGAAATTCACATTACTTTAGTTCAGATATCATGAGTCAGCCTTCTCACCATAGCTATGGATAAAATGCAGTTAGCTATTGGTTATTTTATAAATGTGCTTCGCTTCTTGAAGTTGCCCCCTCCCATTTTTTCATTTTGTTTCTGCTGGAGGAGATTCTTTTTGGAGGTGGGTTTGTTGTGGGGTGAGAGAGGGAGAGAATTCTTAAGAAAGGGAATTTTGCTTTTGCCTCTGGTAGCTCAGAGGTTATTTGAATCTTTGCTTTTAGGCAGGGTACTTTGTTGATTCCATCTAGTTATATTCTAAGATTTTCCAATTATATTTCTTGTAAAAGTTAATTATAGTCTTTAGACTGCAGGGCTTAAAACAGATTTCCCTCCCTT
Source organism: Physeter macrocephalus (assembly GCF_002837175.3). Lineage (NCBI taxonomy): Eukaryota > Metazoa > Chordata > Mammalia > Artiodactyla > Physeteridae > Physeter > Physeter macrocephalus. The sequence goes on from NC_041224.1 coordinate 56,419,369, forward strand.
CTTCCCCCCCTTCTTAAGACATACTGAAAATTAGGTATATATGTGTGCTATTTACAGATATATAAAATGCAGATAAGCTTAAGATGGCAGTTTCAGATTTTGAAAACTATTGTTGAAATTAAACTTGGACATTGGAAAATGAGGTTTGTAGTTGTCTTTGTGTTTATCTAAATACTTCACCATTAATCAATGCTAGCTAATTAAATTTTATAAGGCTCTTTTGAGGAGGGAATTGAGAGTTTATTTTGAATATGAACCAGCTTGTGTCTTTGAAAAGATATTATAACCAACTGGATTTTTTCTGGAGACTTTGTACTTTAGAATTGAATAGCTCTATCAGTGGGCTGTTTTCCATTTTGAGTAGATGTTCTTTCCTGATATTTTTTCTTTGTTCTAGCTGGGTTTAAGGCAGCCTTGTAGAAATCTGCTTGCCTGTTTATCCTTGACCTGCCCTGAAGACTCTTAATTTTATGGACTGTTCTTATACTATCTCATCACCAGGAAGAGCAGGCTAGTGATTAACTGTCATGTTCTTGCAGGTTTAATTTAACTGATTGTAGGATAGTACACTTGTTGATTTAGCTTCTTTAAAATCTTTGTCCTTACTGACCACACTCAGGTTTTCTTTTTTAGATAATAGATTATTGTCCATTCCTTTGTCTTGAACATTTGTTGTACAATATTGGGATGGTAGGATTTTGGTCCAAGTTTGTGAAGATCCTGCTGAAATTTCTAGGGACCAATTTTTTTTTTTGGTGATGGAATGTTTCCTTGGGATAATTGATAGATAACATGTTAGAGATATATTCAAATATAATATTTTTGAAAAAGAACTTCTATATAACTTAGACACTCTGAGGCTGACACTTATATTATTGATTGAGTGATTTTTATATTTTAGTGTCACACAGTAAAATTGAGATTAACTCTAGTTTCCATTTGAATTATTTTGAATGTTAATTGTGAGCTGTATTAACATTGGAGAAATTGTTTGCAACAACTGGCTCAAGCTTCACCTTATGTGTATGAAGTAGCTGCCAGAGCTCAACGTTCATGCTGTGAGAATTTAATTCTAATTTAATTTAACTACATCGGTTTCATTTCAGTTATTTCAAGTGTTTTGTTTGTGTATAGTCTTTTTAGAACCTCATTTAAAAAATATTTTTCAGGCTTTTTTTCTTTGAATAATTAATAGAGATTTTTGGGGAGATATGGGTCAGATTTTAAAATTGTACCTATTGGTTGTAAAAAATTTCCAACTCTTGGTTTGTGTTAAATAATTAGAGCAGCTATCGGAGTTTACAGATTCCTATTTTCTGTAATCTTGGGTATCTAGCCCTTTAAGCAGAGTATAAGTATGTGCCCAGTTTGCTTTTTCTTTCCATTTCTTCCTAAAAAGTCCTGTTGATTTTAAAAGAATAGTTTCCCAGCACACCAGTAAATACAACTGTTGTAATTTCACACACCCCCATCCCCAACTTTGTGCTTTAGTGCTAACCTATATTATATACCACAAAAACTAGGAAAAGAATTGTACAGTGCAGGTATTAAACCTCCACTCTGAGTAAAGTTTTTGATAATAAGAGGTCCCTTAACCTCTTAATTGTTTCATTTATTTATGGGAGGGAGTGCTTCCTATAAAATATATATATGCATCTTTTCTTATCTTGCATACACTTTTGTTTTGAAATAATAGTTGTGTGGTGTTTACATTTATGACTTGATTTATTTCTTTTGAAAATCCCTCTACTGTTTAACCATGGATTTGCTTACTCAGGTTGCTGGCAAAGGCGTGGAATTGCATCAGATCTTGCTATATTAAATAAATGGAATATTGGATGCTAGAATTTTTCTTAAGTGATTCATGTCTTTTGTGTTCATTCTGTGTATAATCAACTTCGTAAGGAAAGTTATTTTTGAAACAATATAAACCCCGGATAATTTTTTTGTAGTTATTTGTGTCTGGTCTTCCAAAGGCAAAAGTGGCCCATTTTGACTCTGATTTAGTAATATCTGCTTTGACTTTAGTGGTTCTAACCCTTCTCTCCACTACCCTCTCCGCTCATTTGGAGGTAGGGGCACAGTTCCAGTATTTAGCTGAACACTGTAGAATAGATAAAGCATAATAGCTTCATTAGGTGTTTTTCACCAAAGTAGGTCTGAACAAGTCTGAGTTTGTGATAGAATGAATAATAAAAAATGTGTTTAGTACATTACAGTTTTAGAGAATATGTAGTTTCACATACATTATTTCCATATGTTGTTTTCATTTGACATTGAAAACTGATTTCAGAAATGCATTTCAAAATACAGTGAAATGCTTGAGCCAATTGAGGGGACCAGTCTTATGGATCAGAATTTGCCTCTGTGTAGGAAATCAGCAGGACCAGATGCCCTCTCTTTTCTGGCTCTGTAGGTATCTGGATCTGTTAACATATAGATGATAAATTTTGGCCAGCTTTGAAATTACATTCTCTAGTAGAGGACACATACCACTAGCTCTGCAAATTAGCCTTGTAGTATACAGGGAATTCAGTAGGTGCCAGGCCCCAAATGATAAAGTGCTATTGTAATTTTTATTTCATGTAATAGATTATATAGGCATTTTTTTAAAGATAAAAAAATGGTTTAGGCAACTTCATGAATTGATATGACTGTTATATCAATTTACCTTTTAAAGATTAATTCGTGTTTTCAAAAAGTAATATGTGTACAGTTAAGTCATATAGTGCAGTATCAAAAGTAATACGTGTACAGTTAAGTCATACAGTGTAGTATCAAAAGTAATACGTGGGCTTCCCTGGTGGCGCAGTGGTTGAGAGTCCGCCTGCCGATGCAGGAGACACGGGTTCGTGCCCCGGTCCGGGAGGATCCCACATGCCGCGGAGCGGCTGGGCCCATGAGCCATGGCAGCTGGGCCTGCGTGTCCGGAGCCTGTGCTCCGCAACGGGAGAGGCCACAGCAGTGAGAAGCCCGCGTACCGCAAAAAAAAAAAAAGTAATACGTGTACAGTTAAGTCGTACAGTGTAGTATCAAAAGGGTTAAAGTAGAGCAGCAGCCTCCCTCCCCTCTCCTCTCAGCGCTTCTGTCCACAGACCACCACTTTCAGCTCTATTTAGCTTTCTCTGTCATGTTTACCTACATACTTCTAAGTAATACACTGTTATTTCTTAATTTATCCATTTTAGGTATCATCTCTTGACATCTTGCTGTGATAAATGAGGACATTAGTGTTTGCATTACCCTCCCCTCTGCCCCTCTCTCCATTTCTCAATATAACTAGACTGCAAATTTTGATTAATATGGTGATTACTTTTTTTCTTGTCTGGCATTTTATTTTTCTTTGAGTTAATAATTGCCTTTTTATAAAAAAATTGCTTACTTTGCCTTCTGTACATTTTCTGCCAAATGTAACCTATAAACCTGTTAAATGTCTATGAATATTATTTTCCAAGCACTTAAACACATAATGTCTTAGTATTATTTTTTCCTGAAGCTTTCCTTCCCAGACCTCTCTCGCTCCCATCTGAACTGACTGTTCTCTAGGCCTACTCGACAGTTTTTATCCTGTGATTCCCTTGCTATTCTTTTGTATTAGATCTGTCATTTCCTGGATCCCAGGTCTTTCTCTTCCTTGGTTTATTAGACCATTTTGCTGGGGTACATCATCTAGCTCCCGTCTCAGGAGAGGCAAATTTTTGAACCCACGCAAGTCAGACACTTTTATTCTACCTTTATACTTGACTGCTTGGGTGACTATAGACTGTTAGAAAAGATTTTTCTCTTAGAATTTTGAAAGCAGTGTTCCTTTGTTTTTAGGCTTCCAGTGTTGTTGAGAAACCTGATGCCTTTTTGATTACTGTTCCTTCATATATATCTTTTTATTCTTTCTCCAGGAAGCTTTTAGGATATTCCTTTTATCCCTGGTGTTCTGGAATTTCAGAATGATATGTCTTGGCATCGTTAGTTTTTTTTTTCTTGTGATGGGTACTCAGGGGACTTTTTTTTTTTCACACACACAGACTGTACTTTATTTTTACAAGAGATAAATAAACTGACACCAAGCATTGTAAATGGATGACCACAACAAAAGCAACAATGATTGCAATTGGTACTCAGGGGACTTTTCAATCTAAACATTTGAGAGCACACTCGTCCTCCCATACTTAAATCTCCTAGTTTGTACTTTTTTCTTTGTACAACTCCTATTAATTGAATGTTGAACGCTGTGGGTAGAACCTGTAATTTTCTTATCTTTTTATTTCTTTGCCTTTTGGTTCTAGTTCCTGAGATATTTCCTAGGTGTTGTTTTTTTTTTCCCTTCCACCCTTTTATTGAATTTTGATAATAATATTTTTAATTTTCAAGAGCTTTTTCTCATTTTTCTGACCATTGCTTTTTCATACATCCTGTTGCTGTTGTTTTATAGTATCTTCTCTCATTACTCCTGGATTTTAGAGTTTGTTTGTTTTGAGGTTTTTCTGTGCTCCCTGCATTGTTTCTGTTTCCTCTGAGTTCCTCTTTTTCTTTTCAAAATGATTCAGACTAGAGGTTTTCTTCAAGGATCTTGTTTTATCTTTGTCTATTTTTTCATGTAAGAGTGAGGCAGTAAAAAGCTCTATGAGTGAGGCTTGTCTGTAGTGGGCTTCACGGTAAGGTTGGGGGCAGGCCACCTTCTCCATTGGAGGAAGACACTCAAGATGTCTGTATGGCTAATATATTTTTTAGCACCATTTAGTTTTTCAGTCTTCCCCCTTGGAGCTGCACACCTGGCCACTGATGTTCTGACATCAGGATGTAGTAAGTTCCATGAGTCTGTTGTTCCTTGCAGCCCTTGGCCCCTTGTTTTCAGTGCCACCCTTACCTTTGCTGTCTGCTGTGCCCAGTGTCCCTGAGCCCAGAGCTGCCTCCTGTCTGCACTCTTCTCTGCTGGCACTTAGGCTGTAGCTTCCTTCATGCTACTAAGATCAGTACTGCTCCTCCAGCTTCTTCCTGACTCCCAAAAATGTGTTGAAATGTGCTTGTCTCACATGATCTTTGTGAGTTAATGTCGATTTAATTTCTTTATTGTCATTTTAGTGAGATGTTAGGATGGAGAGGAGGTAAGAGAGAAATTGGTCTGCCATGCTTAATTTGGTGTTTATTTTTAAATGAGATATTTAAAATCCAGTTTTTAGGGCAAAAAAAATGCTTTGCCCTATCAGAAGTGGATCTTATTAGTCATCATCCAGAGAGTTAAATCACTAAAACTGAAATTTTGCAGTACTGTTTTTGAGTAAAAGTTCAAACTCAGATTTACCTTCCCTAATGAACAGAGCAAAATATTGTCGCTATTACCTGAGTCAGCAGAGAGAGCAGATAAGCCTGGGGGTTTGACTCTGCTTGGGAAGCCAAATACAAGCCAGAGTTTGGATATATAAAAGAAACATTGAAAGAAAAAGTTGTAAGGTCACTTGGACCACTGAAATTAATATCTTGTAATACTTTTACTGGATTAATTTATCATCCATCAATAAAGGGAAGTTACTGCCAGGTTTATAGTACTGTTTGGCTCTGCACAATGGTAATTTAACCTTTTCCCTTGTGTTTTAGTAATTTTAAAAAATGTTCTTAATTGGAAGAAAAGAATAAAATTTTTTTAATCTCAGAAAGCCTTTTTATTTTGATATAATTTCACACTTAAAGAAACGTTGCTAAGAATAGTACAGAAACTTCCGTGTACTCTTTACCTATATTCATCAGTTGTTAACATTTTGCCACATTTGTGTTACACGTTTGAACCTTCTTTTTATGCACCTCCCCCCCACCCCTGCCACCGAGTAATTTGCAGACCTAATGCTCCTTCATCCAGAAATACTTTATTTTTTTTTTTCCCCAAGCACAATGACTTTCTTTTCACTAAGCACAGGGTATTGGTCAAAATCAGGACATTTAATAACTGAGATAATAGTATTATCAAATGCACATTCCATTCTTAGATTTCTCCATTTGTCCCAATAATGTCCTTCATATAACGTAGCTATTTCCCTTTTCTGCCCCCCACGTCTAATCCAGGATCATGCATTTCACTTAGTTGTGATAACTCTATAGTCTCCTTCAGTCTGGAACAGTTCCTTATCCTGTCTTTGTCTTTCACATCTTGGTACTTTTGAAGAAAACAGGCTAATTATAGAGTGTACTTCAGTTTGAGTTTTTCTGTTGTTTCCTTACGATTAGATTCAGGCTGTGCATGTAGGAATACTGCAGAAGCAATGTGTATTCTCAGGGCATCATATCAAGAGGTATATGAGGTTGGTTTGTCTCATTTTGGTGATGTTAGCTTTGATTATTTTATTAAGGTGATATTTGCAAGGTTATTTACTGTAAAGTTACTATTTTCCCTTTGTTATTAATAGGTAGTTTGTAGGAGATGCTTTGAGATTTTATGTACAGATGTCTTATTCCTCATCAAACTTTCATCTAGTAATTTAGCATCCATTGATGATTCTTGACTGAATCAGTTACTACTAGGATGGTTGCAAGATGTTGATTTTCTAACTTATTTCTTCTAAGTATATACAGGGAAGAGCTTTCCTTTCTCACCCACTTGTTTATTCATTTATTTTATTAACATGGACTCATAGATTTTTATTTTATTTTGTGACATTCTGTTATTTATTTTGAAGCTCAAATTGTCTTAGATTTGGCTAGTGGGAGCCTCCTTAGCCCATAATTTTGACATGCCCCTATTGTTCTTGGAGCCCTTTCTTACTTTCTGGCATGGCAAGGTGCTCCAGGCTCATCTTGTACTCAGCCTGCCCCAGTCCTGGAATCAGCCATTTCTCCAAGTAGCCATCATTCCTTTCAGTGGGGAATAAGGTTTATAAACTAAGATCTCTCAGCAAATAGGAGCTAAGAAATATAAATATATATAAATAAATAAACATGTCTATATTTGTGTGTGTGTGTCTGTGTGTAACCATGAGTTCATTTTGATACCTTTAATTCCAGTTCAGCACTACAGATCTAGTCTTGCCCTTTCTGTATTTGTAATGCCCTTCTCTAACAGAGAGAATCTGGTTCCCATTATCTCAGCATATGTACTTGTTTGCCCTGTGCCATAATCAGAAAGTAGTTCTAAACTGCTAACCCATACCATTGCAAAGAAAACTCCTTATAACTAGAGTTCACTATTTGTTTACAGTTTCTTTTTGTGTGTATACTCACAAAATATGAAGTGTTATGTTCAAAAGTTATTTGGGTTGTTTCCTTCCCTTTCCTTCCATCTTTTAATACACTGATTTATTTATTTATTTATTTTGCGGTACGCGGGCCTCTCACTGCTGTGGCCTCTCCTGTTGCGGAGCACAGGCTCCGGACGCGCAGGCTCAGTGGCCA
>NC_041224.1:56427136-56432977 GCF_002837175.3 Physeter macrocephalus
GGGCACGAACCCGTGTCCCCTGCATCGGCAGGCGGACTCTCAAGCACTGCGCCACCAGGGAAGCCCTACACTGATTTATTTGATTTACAGTTAGCTTTGTTTGTTTCTGTTTGATTTCCATTTTAGATTTTTTTCCACCTCATCCTTGCTGATTTTATTTTACTTTTTTTTTTTTTTTTTTTTTTTTTTTTTGCGGTACGCGGGCCTCTCACTGTTGTGGCCTCTCCCGTTGCGGAGCACAGGCTCTGGGTGCACAGGCTCAGCGGCCATGGCTCATGGGCCCAGCCGCTCCACAGCATGTGGGATCCTCCCAGACCGGGGCACGAACTGGTGTCCCCTGCATCGGCAGGCAGACTCTCTACCATTGTGCCACCAGGGAAGCCCTTATTTTACTTTTTGAGTATATAAAACATGAGTATGGTTCCAAAAGTTAAAGCCATACCAAGAAATGTTACTGCCTAACCCTTCTACTCATTCCTATCCACCCTATGTAGACAACCAATTATTTTAATCTATGCTTCCTGTTTCTTGTTGTAAAAAAAATAGCAGGTACATGAGTATTTTCTTATTTTCTCTCACAAAAGGTAGCAAACTAAGTATACTCTTTTGGAATTTGCTTCTTTCATTTAATAGTGTGTTCTGGATATCACTCCATGTTTGTAGAAATTTTACTTATTATTTTTTAACAGCTTCATAGTACTCCATTTGTGATGTGTCACAGTGAATTCAAACATTCTCCTATCTTTGGGCATTTAGGTTTACAGTATTTTGCAGTTTCAGATAATGCTGCAACTAACAGCCTTGTACAAATATATTTTTGTATTATTGGGTATCTTCAGGGAAGATTAAAAGTTTTAACTTTTTAATCATGTGAGCAATAATGTGTAAGTGATTTTATAATAATACTTCAAACTATTTGTCTGCCTGCTCCTATCTTCCCATCTACCGTGATCTTACAGATACATTCAAGGCTGTGGAAGTGAAATACTTTATTGTAATTATATTTCTGTCTGGGAAACCTTGAAATCAGAGAGCTGGAAGTGGCCTTGGAAACATTTTTAGTCTATGTTCAGGTTCATTTTAAGCAGTTGACTTTTCCTTTTACATACTCGTCAATGCTGTTTTACCACCTAAGTACTCAGACCCAGCTGTTGTAGTAGTTTTCTCTTCTAATTTAATTCATGTTAGATTCCTGTGTCATACTGTTAACTGGCTGCTCCCTTGGGTTATAGAATGGCAGGATAAGACGGTTATACATAGGATAGAAATAAGGATTTGGGCATCCATTTTCTCCTACAGGTCTCAGCTCGTTAGTGAGTAGTATAAACTCAGAGGAGCATCTTGGATTCCTAGATAATGCAGCTGGTTGATGACGTCCAGTCTTTTGTTCCAACAAGTGGGCATTGGAGTAGAAGGGCGACCTCTTCCTGCATTGCTAGATAACCAGGTAAAAAGATTGACCACATAGCTTTCCATCAGAAGGGCCATAAAAGGATTACATATGTGTTGAGATAACGAACCCCTCAGCCTAAGGGTGACTGGAGCCTCCAAACAGATCACTTCTGGCCCTGCGATGACTCTTCAGTTTATGTGCATGCACCATACAGATGTTATCATTTTCCATGCATGTCCTGACATGAAAAAGATTAGGAAAGTTGGCTAGAGCAGTCTCAAGATTAGCCTCTGAGAGCCGAGGATGGTGCCCCTTAAAGAGAACCAGGTAATCCTTATTTATCTTGGATAAAGAAGAATTGAATTATTTAGAGTAGAATACGGGAATAGTTGTTTTGAGATTTTTGAAGGTCGTTTTTTACAATATAGGACAACATTAGGAGTGATGTTTTGCTCAAGAATTAGGTTGTCTTACGGTAATGACAGCACACCTGGATTTAAAATATTAATGGGATACAGAAAGAGCCAGTCTAAAGGATGATTGCAGCTTAGTTGATGACAGACTGCAGTGTTTTTACTGTCTTACTACCGCTGTGGCAGAGGGGATAATCTAGTCTTTGGATATTTTTTGATTTCTATGGAGTAGAACCTCTCAAAGGGTCTCATCCTCACTTCTACTAAACAACAATGTCAGTCATTCCCATGAGTTGTTTGGCAGGGGTGAATGGTAGATGCTGTATCGCTGATACCCCTCCTTCTACAAGTAGTGTTCTGATTATCTATTGCTGCATGACAAACTATCTTACATCTTAGTGGCTTAAAACAACCATTTTATTTTTCTTATCATCTTGTGGGTCAGGAATTCAGGAGGAACTTGGCTGGGGCTGTCTCAGCTGGCGTACCTGAAGCTGGAGCATCCACTTCCATGATGGCTTCTTAACTCACATGTCTTGTGCCTCTGTGCTCCTCTCTGTTTCTGTCCCTCCCCACTCTCCCCCACCCCCCATGGTGTCACATTCTGCAAGGTCTCTCTGTGTCGTTTGGGTTTCTCACAGTGTGTTGGTCTCAGGGTGATTAGGCTTCTTGCATGGTGGCTGGCTTCCCCAAGAGCAAGCAATAAAAAGAAGCTGTCAGTTTCTTAAAGCTCAGACCTGCAAATTGACACGCAGTCACTTCTGCCATATTCAGTTAGTCAAGGCACTGCAGAGCCTGCCCAGATTCAAGGAAAGAGGACATAGACCTGCCTCTCAATGGGAGGAGTGGTCATCTTTAATCTATCATAGGGCCGTTAAGCAATACTGAACTGTGACTTTATCAGAAAACTGATCAGAAATTTACTTATCTAATGATTCAGGAGAGATTAACTGATTGCCAGCCTTGAATAAGAATGGGACTGAAGCCAGAGGAGGAAGGTGGGAAAGATTCTCATGGGGCAAAGCAGAAAGGCAACGGAGGTAAGCTTTACTTCATAGTTGCCTTCCCTGCCTTGGCCCTGAACTCTTGGTTCTGTAATCTTCTGTGAGCCCCAGCCTGCCACTTCTGAGCAGTTTGGATTTGGTGCTTATGCTTGGTCTCCTCCTTCAGTATCTGGACCTCTGCTTAGTCTCCTGAGCTCTGCATGGGCTCACTCCTTTAGCCCTGGGCGCTGCCTGTTGCTTTGTATGAGAATTCTCCTGTTTCCCTGCTCCCTGGGAACCCAGGGTGCACTCGCAGAATGAGCCGCAGTGCCAGGGGTGGGAGGTGGCAGTAGGGGTGGAAACACAGGCAGTGATTTTGGCTACGCTCAGGCTGCTCTGGCACCTCTAGCTGTTGCTTAATATCGCTGGATTTCTTCTTTTCTAGACTACGTGAAGGCCCAGTTCCTGCTTTCTTTATGTGACTTTACCACTCTTTCCCCCAGTAATTTCAGAGGATTCAAGTTGAAGATAGAAGAGACTTCAGAAATTTTAGCATTGAATAGGCTCATGAGTATGTGGTTCAAAGAGCATTTATGGTATAAAGAAGATTATACACCTTGCTCTAAACATCTAAGAATATATCAGTTGGAGGGTAAGCTGGGTTAGTCCTGGAGTATATTGCTACTTGTATATGTACTGGAATATTTATAGAATTTTTATGATAATTCTGCCCTATCCTCCAATTTTGAGAGGAATAACACTTTTACTATTGATACTTCTATGGAGAGAGTGTGTGTGTGTGTGTGTGTGTTTTGAATAACAGATGCAAATATTTTTCATTGATCATATGTTTACACACCCGTAGAGTAGTAATCTAGGATTTTGGTTTCACTTACCAGTCATGCTTAATAATTTAGAATAAGTTTATTTCATTAGGACAACTTTATAATACCAGTATCTTTAAATTTAAGACATTTAAACTTTATTTTTGTTATAAAAGAAGTAATGTTTTCTGAAAAAATTCAAACAGTATAGTTGAAAGTAGGTCCATGTGGCTCTAATCCCCCATCCCATTCTTTTTACATGACCGTTAACAGTTACTATGTACCCTTCTAGACTTCAAGCAGTTTATATACAGGTATATAATGTATACACAGAAACACATGGTACGTAATCTTTCTAAAGCAAAAATGACAACCTTCTGGACTTACTGCTCTGCAACAGTCCATACCTTCAAATACTGAGTTTGAGTTCCGGTTCTGTCACTTACTAACTTAGCAAGGTATATAACTTCTCTGTGCCTCAGCTTCCTTATGTATAAAACAGGCCAATAATAATAATAATAATAGGCCAATAATAGTACACACCTCATTGGACTGTAGAGGATTAAATGAAGTAATATTTATAAAGTGGCACAATAAAGTGCAATAGTGCTTGGCACATAGTATGTACTAGATGAATATTAAATAAAGAACTTGCTCTTTGAAAAAACACGTTATGAATATTTTCTTATGGGTTGCTGGCTTTATAGTGTGGCACTTTAAAAACTGTGTTGTTGGTAGGGGGGTGGTATTCTGAGTTTTACTATTGGAGCAGCATGTTTGTCTACAGTTTTTTAAAAAAATATATTTATTTTATTTTTGGCTGTGTTGGGTCTTTGTTGCTGCACGTGGGCTTTTTCTAGTTGCGGCAAGCGGGGGCTACTCTTCGTTGCGGCGCGTGGGCTTCCCACTGCGGTGGCTTCTCTTGTGGAGCACGGGCTCTAGGTACGGGCTTCAGTAGTTGTGGCTCGTGGGCCCCAGAGCACAGGCTTAGTAGTTGTGGCTCACGGGCTTAGGTGCTCCGCGGCATGTGGGATCTTCCCGGACCAGGGCTTGAGCCTGTGTCCCCTGCATTGGCAGGTGGATTCTTAACCACTGTGCCACTAGGGAAGTCCCTGTACCATGGTTTTGAACAGCGATTCCACACACTTTCTGACCTCGCTGTTGCAGTGAGCTGCTGTTACTGACAGGCAATGTGCTGGGAATGTGTTTGCCTCTCAAGTGTTGTGGGAGCAGGAAAAAAAACTGAAGGCTGTTGATTTAGAAAATTATACTACACTAGCAATTAATCTTTTTGTTAAGAAAATTAGGAGGAGAGTGGAGTTGGAAGAATTTTATCTATAGGGAATGATATGATTATTTAATCTATTTTTTGCTTTGTGTTCTTTGAATAATTTTATAATTAGAGGGGACATGCTCATCGCCTAGTTTTTATTCTACAGTGAAGAAATAGACTCAGAATAGTAGTGATGTTCTCAGTTCTATAGCTAGTAATGATAGGCCCAGGACTAGAATCCTAGTCATTGGATCCTCACCTTTCTGAATTCTTAAGAAGCTCAAGAGCCTCTCTGCCAGTTGAAGCAACTATTGAATAATGGATGCACTATAAATGGCTTGCCTATCAGTGCTGAGTGCTTGAACTATTTTGCGTGTAGAGACAGTGACTAAGTTGTATCGTAAGCACTAGTGCATGATGTTTTATAAAAAAATTTAGAATTCCAGGAGAATTGTTGATGGGCCTTGAATACCAAATGTATTCTATCTTATTAGGTTCTATGTAGTGAATAATAAGGCTGTTGAAGATCAGTGGGAAGAAATTTATATTTGCTGTGGATGCCATTTTGCCTTCTGAAAGATATTTGCCTTCTAAAGATGTTCGTGTGTAAATAGGCCCCTTTAAGCCCGGAACTCCCTAGTTTTCTTTTTTTTTAAAATAAATTTATTTTATTTATTTATTTTTGGCTGCACTGGGTCTTTGTTGCTGCACACGGGCTTTCTCTAGTTGTGGCGAGCGGGGGCTACTCTTCATTGTGGTGCGCAGGCTTGTCACTGCCGTGGCTTCTCTTGTTGCGGAGCACGGGATCTAGGCGCATGGGCTTCAGTAGTTGTGGCTTGAGGGCTCTAGAGCGCTGGCTCAGTAGTTGTGGCACATGGGCTTAGTTGCTCCGCAGCATGTGGGATCTTCCCAGACCAGGGCTTGAACCTGTGTCCCCTGCATTGGCAGGTAGATT
>NC_041224.1:56433051-56451166 GCF_002837175.3 Physeter macrocephalus
TTGCGGAGCACAGGCTCCGGACGCGCAGGCTCAGCGGCCACGGCTCGCGGGCCCAGCCGCTCCGCGGCATGCGGGATCCTCCCAGACCGGGGCGCGAACCCGGTTCCCCTGCATCGGCAGGCGGACGCGCAACCACTGCGCCACCAGGGAAGCCCAGGCAGGTAGATTCTTAACCACTGTGCCACCAGGGAAGTCCCCTAGAACTCCCTAGTTTTCTGCCCTTCTTGTCTCTTGGTAAAGGAGCAGACTGTTCTTCCCTGCATAGGAGTAGCAGGGAGTAAAACCACTTTGGTTTGTAGATCACTTGGATGCTTTCCCTCTGCCTTTGTGCTCCATCAGCTGTCCCTTCCTAGTTTCCAGGAGGGTTAAGGCTTTTGGGGGCCTTAGGAAGAAGCCATGAATGCGAGCATGTTTTAGAGGCTGGGCCTCCTTCACCTGTCTCCCCTGCCCAACCTGTGTCAGAGCTTCTACCTTGTGGGAAATGGCCCTAGCTTAGGAGAGGATCGACATTCTCCACTCCCCGCAAAGGGGTGCTGCTGCCAACTTGCAGAGCTCGTGGCTGAGGGTGAGGACAGGGCCAGGGGAGAGTTCTGAGGGTATAGCAGCAGGAGGAGAGTGAAGGGAGCTGGATAGTACCAGCCCCCCAGGCTGAGATGCCCAGGAGCTGAGAGAGGAAACCCGAGCTCGGGGTTGGAAGAATCTAAGCGTACGGGACAGATTGCTGGAGGAGAGTAACTTTGAGGAAATTGCATAATCTGAGTGAAAGAGGACCAGACTTCAGTTTATGACATCCATTTACCCTGCTGCGGCCACATGTAACAGTGTGAGAAATATACTGCATGGTTTCCCTGCCAGGACGTCACCTTGAAGTGTAATTGGGCATAATAAAAAGAGCCCTTATAAGTTTTCAGACTTATCTTTTTGAACTTCTACAAGTTTCCAACCTTATTAACCTCTTTCTCTCAAGTACCGGCATTTAAGATTTAAAAAATAAGAACCCTTCAGTTTAATATTTTTATGTTCTGCTGAATAGATAGTATATTTATAGCTTAAAAACATTTTTTATTGACTGTTTATGGTTTTGTTTTATACACACACACACACACGCACGCACGCGCGCACACACAGTATAATATTTCAGTTTTGTTATGGTTCTTGTAGAGTTTTTTAAAATAGCCTGCAAACCTCTAATGCAGTTTCCATGGGAAATGTGTTCATCCTACAGATAAACTTGAAACCCATCTGTCCATAAATTGAGACTACCTTTTATAATAAAGTTTGTCCCCTTAAGGTGATTAAAATAAATGAATTTAAGATTATTGCAGGTATTCTTTTACTCATGCTATGACCTGTTCTATTTGTTGCAATAATTGAGAGTTTAATTTAAAGTCAGTATTCTTCTATTTTCTAATTGTCTTGGGTACTTTAAAGGTTTTATAATTTGGATAAGGTGTATATACACAGAGTGAATATTCCCCAAAGCAGTGTAATAAATGGCTTCAGAATGCCCCATAATACCCTTTTCTGTGTAGTTTCCTAGCCTTCAGATGTTCTTCTGGTGTGAAACTATTAAGCCCTCAGAGAGTACTGTCATTTAAATAGCCAAGACCAACTGTCTTATCACACATTAAGTCTTAACTTTCTTATTGTAAATATTCATGACAAAAGAAATTTGATTTCTAACTTAGAAAGTGAGGTCTTTTTTGAGATTTAGTAAAAGGCACAGTCACTTCTTTCCGATGTTTTTGAAAGTCAATACTATTTTATTTCCTTTTATTCCTTCTCCTCATCCCTGTCTTAAGCACTTATTTATTTAATCAAGGTATAATTCACATAACATAATACTATTTACTTATTTATTTATTTATGGCCATGCCATGCGGCTTGTGGGATCTTAGTTCCCCAACCAGGGATCGAACCTGGGCTCTTGGCAGTGAAAGCCCCGAGTCCCAACCGCTGGACTGCCAGGGAATTCCCAAAATTAACCATTTTAAAGTGAACAATTCAATTCAGTGCATTTAGTACATCTACAACTACCACCTCTATCTTGTTCCAAGACATTTCATCACCCCAAAATAAACCCTGTACCTATTAGGCAGTTATTCCCCATTTCTTCCCCTTCCCCTAAGCCTTAGGCGTAGGGTATCTTTTTGAAAATTTGAAATTAAGAAATTTAAAAACTGATAAAATGTTATGAGGTAATTGAGATTTTATAAGACTAGATTTAGAGTACACTGTTCTAATTCAGTAACATGAAGAAATGCATTTCATATACTGATAGTGGAAAAATTAGATCACAAAATTGTATGTACTTTTTGTCCATACACACACTTTACAGCCATCGGGGGAAAAATGAACACTTGGTAGGAGACACACCAAAGTTAACAGTGATTTTGTTCTAGATTTTTTTTTTTTCCTCATTCAAAGGAGGGGGGAAAATATCTTCCCATAATTACACAAAAACCAAAAACCTGTAAATGACTAAAAACTTGGGCCTAAACTTACTATTATAACATAATTACTTATTTCAGGATAATATTAAACTTCTTCCAGATTGAGTACAGTGTTTCTTAGTATTTACTAAAAGAAAAAGATTTGCTGGAGGAATAAAACTATGTAATATTTGTAGTTTTTTAATCCTTCAAGTTATATTGCAGACCAGGAATATCTGTTTCAAGTAAACTGTATTCTAATTTATTTTTCCCTTTAAAAATATACTTTATAGGACTTTCTATTCAAACTATAAAAATGTCATATTTTTGTTAATACAAATCAAATACCACAGGGGTGTACAAATAAAAAGCCAACAGTCTCCCTTCACAATAGTCTTCTCATGTACTTGCCTAAAATAATTGCTGTTAGGTTTTTTTTTTTTTTTTTTTTTTTTTTTTGCGGTACGCGGGCCTCTCACTGTTGTGGCCTCTCCCGTTGCGGAGCGCAGGCTCCGGACGCGCAGGCTCAGCGGCCACGGCTCACGGGCCCAGCCGCTCCGCGGCATGTGGGATCCTCCCGGACCGGGGCACGGACCCGTGTCCCCTGCATCGGCAGGCGGATTCTCAGCCACTGCGCCACCGGGGAAGCCCTGGCGTTCTTCTTATTAGCCTTTGTCATGTGACTTACATGCACATATAACAAAATTGGACCCAACTGAGTAAAAAACTAAAATGCCTTCAGGATGGCCCTAGCAGTTAATGTAATGCACTAAGGAAAGGTAAGGCCCTTGGCTAACTGGAAGAGGATTTTTACTACTGAAAGTTTTCTCATTCAAAAATAGTTAGAGCCCTGTGCTGAGCAGAAAGGCAGAGGCCCTTGGGCAGTATATCACTGTACTCTCCTCTTCTTCCTTGCCATCTCCTGCCCTCCCAAATGTAGAATGAATGTATGTCAAAGATTTATTTAACTCATTAATAAGGGAACCAGCAGGATGGTAAAGCTGATTCCAGGAGCATTTGAGGAATTGAGTGAATGCAGACACTGAAGAATGAATGTTGAAGTAAATTGCTAGGCTAGATATAAAACCCATTAATGTCCTGCAGGGTAGTAAAACCATAGCCCTTGGAGTCTGCCAGACAGATATTATCTCTACCAAATAAAAATCTACAAGTTCACCTGTAACTTCATAGAATTTGGGTCCTAATCAATAGTAAACAGCAGGTCAAACAATGGTATTATAATTAAATATCTTTGGGATAATCATGGTATAATGTGTTTTATTATACACTGAAAGGGCTTATAGTTCTTGATTCACTTTATTTCCAGTTTTGGCTAATTTTTCTTAACAATGAGAAAGGCCGATTGTGATGTATGATTAGACAGGACCAATATAATATAGTAGGGATCAGATCTTGGAATAGCTTGGTATCTTAAACTAAGAAATTTAAACTTTGTTTCAACAACTGTTCATTGAGCATATACTGTGTGCCAGGCAGTGGATTTATTATAATCTTGAGTGTGTGGATGTGCTGTGGTGCCCCTAGGTGGCCCCTCCTCCCTAGGAGGCTGACTAGTGGTTCTCAAGTGGTTGTATTAGGGAATCACCTGGGAAGTTGCTTTTCTCAAAACAGACATGTTCTTTTGTCCTTCTGTACCCACCCCAATGTAGATGTCTCTGCCTGAGTAGAACATATGTGTTTTGAAAAATCTTGTTCCAGGTGATTTTTATATCCCTTCCCTTTTAAAATCATTGTTATGTTTATTGGGCTTAAAATTGAGTAAACAGCAAGCAAAATTGTAATCAGTATTTAAAAAGTTTTCATACCCCTTTTTGCCTGCCGTGTCCCTATAATACTCAAACTAAAGTAATTAATGTCCTGATTATACCCTCAGCAAGAATTACATGCAGTTATCATATTTAGAATTATATTTAATGTATTTGAGACATTAATTTGGGAAGAACTGGGCTTAGTCTTCCGAATTGTATCCTTAGGTTATGCCTCTCACTAAATAAACTGAAAGAGTTGTCATTTATAGTAGTATATGATCTGTATGGTAAAGACGTGATTAAAAAATTAGACTTAAAAATGGTTTTTTTAAAATCTTTTTTTTAAAATGTTTTGTCTTTTAATTTATTTTTTGGTTGCGCCATGAGGCATGCGGGATCTTAGTTCCCCAGCCAGGGATGGAACCCTGTGCCCCCTGCATTGGGAACGTGGAGTCTTAACCACTGGACCGCCAGGGAATTCCCTTAAAAATGCTTTTGTGTAAATGCACTCACAAAGCAAGGATTTGTGATTTCAGTACACCTAAGCAGCCATGGAATTTATAACCTAATCACAGGATGTGGTATTACAGATTAGGGGAGAAACTGGGAAATAACGTGATACAATTGGCATATTGTGTATTTTTCTTTTTATTAGTGTGCCGGTCCAACAAAAGCCCCTGGGTCTGTTTGACTTGTTCAAGTGTCCACTGTGGAAGGTAGGTGACATGCTTATTACTTCACTAACCCAACTTGCTTTTTTCAGTTTACCTTTAAGCTTTATGTCAAAGTTTTATTGATTTGGATTTATTTAGCACCGTTGTTTAGTTATAGCGTGTACGTAATTCTCTGTAGGGCTTCCCTCTCCTAATAGAATCCCTTTGTTCAGTGATGGAACTGAGGAAAATCTAGGGGGGAAAACCCCTTTATATTGATACTCAGAAGAATTAATTTGATGATCAAGACAATCTACTAGTAATATTTTATTGACATGTGGCCAATTTTGTTTCACCTGTTACCTACCCTTCCCTACCTTTACTGACTTTTTAATCAAATCCCAGATATCACATCATTCTTCTGAAAACAAAACAGATAAAGGAATTCCCTCGAAAATGGTCTCACTGTGGAGTTCATTATTTATGCTAAGATGTACCAAATATATCATTGTTCCGTTAAGACATTTTTGCTTTCTAGGAACTCCCAAACCCAGTTCAAGCCTGAGCATTTCCTCCCAGTTCTTGGCTTCAAAATGATGTTACTTAAATACTTTAGTAACTCTTTCTTCTAGCACAAACTCGAATAAATATCAAACTTTGTGTGTCTGGTAGTAGCACATTTATTTCTATGGCTCTTTTAGCTTAGAAAATCTGCTTTGAATTTACTTCAGAAGTTAGTAGCTTAGCAGCAAGGAGGTGGGAAATCATACCGAGTCACACAGGCTGAAATCTATATTGTATTTATTTGGATGGTTTCCCCATCGTTATTCGTAAACCCTCATTGCATGAAGAGAGCATCTTTGTTCAGTTAACTTGATTTTTCACATTTTCAGTCCTGGAATTGAGTCTATTTTTCCATGTACACTTAAGAGTACTTTTGGAAAATGTTAACTGCATATCTTAATTGTGGTTATTGTGGTTTTGAAATCTCTAGGATTTGGGGAACCTGAAAATACTTTGTACAGATAACATTTTTTTAAAAAAAGAAGAAAAGTAGAAGCACTTAAATTCTGCACTTGAAGAGACAGATTCCTCTCCTAGATTTTGAGAGGTGAGAATTATAATGCAATAAAATTTATATAGTTCTATCCTCCAGTTGTCTCATAGTGCTTTACAGCCTAAATCTGGAAGGTCATATGTCAACAAAAAGACCTGACATACTCTCAAAAAGTGAAGACATGAGTGTTCTTAACAGCAAGCAACAAACAGTTCTCTAAGTAGGTATTGGAAAAATAAATTGAAAATTTTCTAGGCTCTGTAGGTAGTATGTTTCCAATGGTAAGCAATCTTAAATTTGGAAATCTGGCATGGTTTCAGAGAAATATAATTAAGTAGATTACACAGATAATGAGAGTAACCTGCATTTGGATCTTCATTTTACATAGCTGATTGGCTAATTTTCTTTTGCCATGTAATCCTGGGTGTTGATTGCGAAGAATGACGATTTTTTTAGTAATTTAGACCACTTGTCTTTAGGGGAGTCTTAAACTGAATATTCTTTCAAACTAGGAAATGTACTTTATCAGTAGTATATTTGAGTTATATATTGTATTGGTCTTCATGACACCGTCCCTTTTAAGTTATTTTTTCAATTTTTTGTGATGGTTGTTAAAAAATCTGTTACATGTATATTGACACGTTTCCTTTTTAGACCAAATTGGTTAAAATCTAAAACTAGATGAGGGAAATATTTATTTTTATGTGGTAGTTTATACATGACTGTTAACTTCTGACATGTATTTGAATATTAGCCAAAACATTGCTAATCTTTTTTTTTTTTTTTTTTTTTTTTTTTTTGTGGTATGCGGGCCTCCCTCTGCTGTGGCCTCTCCCGTTGCGGAGCACAGGCTCCGGACGCGCAGGCCCAGCGGCCATGGCTCACGGACCCAGCCGCTCCGCGGCATGTGGGATCCTCCCGGACCGGGGCACGAACCCGGTTCCCCTGCATCGGCAGGCGGACGTGCAACCACTGCACCACCAGGGAAGCCCTGAACATTGCTAATCTTAATGTTAGCAGTAATACACTTCTTACTTTATCACTGACATTTATTACAGTAAACCATGGAAATATCTAGTACATTTGGAGGCTACAGTATGGTGGCTAAAGGAACTATATGTACTATTCATTCATTCATGCATTCTGAGCCATGGATTATTTAATCACCTAACAATCCATGAGGTATAAGTACTGTTATCTCTGTTTTATAGATGAGAAAACAGAAGTAGAGAGGTTAAGTAACTCACCCAAGCTCACCAGGCCAGCATGTGATGATGCCTGCTAAAACCCAGGCTGTCTAATTTTTGAGTTTATACTCTTAATCATTATTTTTATTTTAACTCAG
This sequence comes from Physeter macrocephalus, assembly GCF_002837175.3. Taxonomy (NCBI): domain Eukaryota; kingdom Metazoa; phylum Chordata; class Mammalia; order Artiodactyla; family Physeteridae; genus Physeter; species Physeter macrocephalus. The sequence continues at coordinate 56,440,308 of NC_041224.1, forward strand.
CCATATATACAATGGAATTAAAAATTCATTTTAGTCCACTTTTGTGAACAGAAGACCCTACACACAAGTCTTAGTTATGTTTATTACAGTGAAAAAAAGGGGGGAAACGTGATCAAACTCTGAGTTGAGGTTAGTAGTGCCTCTGATGCTTCCAGGTTTCCTGGGGTAGAGTGGCCAGGCTTGGAGTTGATCCTCCTTACTTACCACAAACTATCCTACTTTCCCCAAGGTAAGTGTTGCTCCTTGTACAATTAAGGCATATCATGACAAAAATGTCACCGTAACTCTCTGAGCAGGTTTACTTTGGCACTATTTAACCGACATTTGTTTTGACTGTTCTGAGTTTACAATTAGGCCTTACCGTCTATAAATTGGCAGCTTTCTAGGAACTGGGAAGTTTTTGTTTTATGAGGGTCTTCAAGTAGTGGTCAGTTATGGCATTGTACAGTATTTAGGTGAAGGTGTAGATGAACCCTTATTTCAGTTTCATTTTGCTTTTTGTGATAAAATGATTTAGTAAATTTGAGTTGGAAAGTGAGTTGGAAAGTGTTAGAAAATTTTTCTGACTGTAGTCAACCTTTGATTATCTTTGCCTATGTAGTAAGAAATAACAGTTTATATAAGCTTAAGATAATTTCTGTTTTGTTTGGATTTCTTTTAAACAAACTGATTTCCATATTAGTGGAGTGATTCAAATGGCATTCAAATGAAAGATCTGAAGCCATATTGATGAGAAAGAGATGGGAGATTATCCTGTTTCCATATCTGACTCTCATGTTTTATATTAAGCAGCAACCTAAGCAGAGCCTACCGCCCTGTGGGCAGTGATTGAGTAATTTAGTTTGCAAAGCTTGTCTTGGATAATAGCTGAGTTGGGAGTTAGCAGCCTAAGAAAACTTAAAAAAAGAAAAAGGCTGTAGCAAAAGTATCAGCAAAGGAGTTGATAAGTGATAATATCAATGGTATTGAAACTGATTTGCATAGATAACGCCTTTCCTTGCCTGGTCCTAGTCTCGTATATAATAATAAGTTGACTGTATTTGATTGCAAAAAAGGAGCATATTTTAAGTACTCAGCTTAATAAATCACTAAGTGATGAATGCTCTTACAGGATTGAATGCTCTTTATTAGAAGGAATTCTTTCTTATTCTGATTTGATAACCATCTAATTTTATTATCATCTCCTGCTACTTTAACTTCCAAAGCAATATTTAGATTAAAATGTATTTTCATTTGATTTTTGTAAGGTATGTGAATGGCCATGCAAAAAAACATTATGAAGATGCACAAATACCCTTAACCAACCATAAGAAATCAGAAAAGCAAGAAAAAGCTCAGCACACAGTGTGTATGGATTGCAGTAGCTACAGTACATACTGGTAAGTATTAATATTATCTGAAAATGATATTCCTTTACTATGTGTGCGCAGGCGTTTTCTCATCTTCCTCGCTCTTTCCCCTCCCCCCAGTCTCTAAGCCAGTGGGGACTCCATTACTGGCTTTTAGTCCTGTTGGAATTCACAGAGGACTGGGGCTATCAGGAATGCTTGTCCTTATTCATTCAGATGTAAATTTGCATTGCCCTTTCAACCTCTAGCTCTCCTCTTCTTTCCCATCCCACTAAGGTTCAGGGAAATGAAAATTATTTGTTGTTGTTCATTATAATTCCTTTTCTTTTTCTTGTTTTGTTTTTAATTGAAGAATAATATGATAAAAACCCACATTCCTACTGTCCAGTTAACGTTTTGTTATATAATCTTAAATTTTTAACTTCTTTGTTTAAAAAATTATTTTGACAGTCTCCCCTGTCCCAACACAGTTCCACTCTCCTCTTCTACTCTGTAGATAAACATCAAGAATTTTGTGTGTAGCCTTTCAGGCTAATTTTTTTTTAAGTGTCACATCCTTTAAAAGGATATTGGAGGCCCTGTTCTCTCTTTGTAATATACTATACATGTCTGTTTCATATAAATGACAATAAAGTAAGAATTTTTCTGACTACTTTGAACAGGTTATTCAGGTTACAAGTGATGTCTAACAATCCATATCCATTCGGTATGCTCAAAGAGTCAGTGTATTTTACAGTTTTAACTTCGGCGTGAAGCAAATTTCTTTCCTTGACTAGTAAATTATGAATAATTCTTTACAGTTTTAATCATTTTACTGAATTCGAAAGGTTTTTGACATTGAAAGGAAAAAAAAAGCCATTTAAAGGAGTCCTTTTGTTTTTGTTTTTGCCATATAGCCCTCAAATGTTACATGAAGGCAGTACTGGGCAGGGATGGGGATTTAAAGTCCAAATACTGCTTTTGATTCACACTTTCTGCTGAAGTTGTGTGCTAATCCTTTCTACATTATCCTTAGCTGCTTGTTGTATTGTAGAAAGGTGTCCCATCAAAAGGAAGAAAAAAAGGTCAGTGGCTTACCAAGTTTACATTTTTACATGTTTAACATTATTACACTGTGGCTATTGAATAAAACATTGTAAGGTTTAGTCCTGTAGATCACTAGTATTTCAGTGATCCTTTGTGTGGAAGATGTCCGGACATGGAAGAGAGACAAGCTAGAGGTACATGAAGACATCAGTAAAGGTGAAAACCTTGGGAAGATTTTCTGAGCCCAGCGCTCAGTTTATTATTATTTGCTCTCATAAAACACTCCTTCCTACAAAAGTTAAGCATTAGCCAAGCTGGTAAAGTGTTTTCATGAGTTTCCCCGCCTTTCCCTCAGGACATTTATATACTAGAATGACACAGCTATCTAATTGACAGAACCATGTGTTTCTGTAAGGTTGTAAGTATTTCTCTTTCAACAGCAGGAATTAAGATCATTCTTGAGGCATCTGTCCCACAGTCATCATTGCAGGTCATGTCAACCTGTATGCACCAGATGTTGAAAACGTTCATTATTCTTGATTTTTAGTTAGCAATGTGCATGAAATATTTAGTGGGGAAATTTGGAAATAGAATTAAATCTCTGTGTGCAGTGGGTTTTCTTGCTGTTGGTAAGATTATGAGGAAATAGTAACTCTTTGAGGAAATTTAAAGAATTATCTTGGAATTTTCTTAATGGAGTGGAATTATATTCGTAGGTCTCTTTAAAAATATAGACTGTATACTTTAATGTCTTTGTATATTGCATTTTAGAGGAATACCTTTATTAACTAGGACTGGAATTTAATGTGCTTTATATTGGTATAGTATGCTAAAGTACAAGTCATTGCACGGCTGAATTGGAATTAAATGGCAGATCTTGGACCTTGGGGGAATATACACCATGGCAGGGGTTTCTTGGACGGTTGCCAGTCTTTTGTGTGAAGTTATACAGAGCCGCAAGTGTGTGGACTCTGAGAGCTGCTGAAATGCAGGAAGGGAGCTGCAGCTGGTCACATAACCGTGTCATTTGTGGGTTTAGAACAAAATGCCAGGGAATCATCCTGTAGCATTACACTGACAGCCTAAAAGGAAACTGTGTTGTAGTAAGCTGATGAAGCTGTAGTTTAAATTACCATTTTCCCCACACCTCACTATGATTAAGAAACAAAAAAGGATTTCTTCTTCTGTATGCAGTGTGTGTGTGTGTGTGTGTGTGTGTGTGTGTGTGTTATTTTCCAGTGCACCTTATTAACTTCACTTCAGTTTGTAAATTTTCCTTGTGTGTAAATTTCTTGTGGTTAGACTAATTGGTTTACTTTAGAGGTGTATTAGGTTTAACCTATTTGATTATTAATTATTATGCTTGTAGTCAAAATATTTTGACTGTAGCTAATGTTAAGGCTCCTTTTCCATGTGCTCTGTCCTCTGAAGAAGTTGAAACATGCTCTGAGGCTTACAGTTTTTCTATCCTTATTTTCCCTTTTCCAAGAGTCTCTGCCTGGTCCTGTCTTTGCATATCCTTTATGAGGTCATCATTGAGCACTCCCCCCTCCCCCAACTAGCTCCAACGGTAGCTGGATGTAATCTCCCCTAAACTCAGTCCTTGGGATACTTATAATTTCCTGCTGCATGTTAGTTATTTGTAAATGTCCTTGGGGACTGCAGGAACCATATGTCAGATCTTTGTATCGTCCACAGTACTCAGTGTGTGGTGCCGAGTAGGCAGTAGATGTTTGAAAGACTGAATTTTGTTAACTGTTTCCCCAAAATGGGGAAGGTTGTACCAAATCTATACTATTGTGCCCTCCTGATCCTTTCGGAAGGACTGAAGAGCTGCAGAACCCTTTTCCTGAAGAAGACTCAAATCACAGCATATGTGAGCTATTCCATTTACCTCCCGAGAGGGACACCCTTGTAGAGCAGGTCCTTTCGCTTCTGATATAAACTGGGCGTCCAGGAGAAGCACATATTAACCAAGCAGAACATAAAACGGGTCATTATTTCAAAAGAGGGAGAGAATCATTTTGGTTTGACACAAACCCACTCCTTTAGGAGACAAATGAAGATTTTAATAAAAATGAAAATCTTAAGATTTTCACACAAGGGCAAGTGTTCAGATTATTGTGTGTGTGTTCAGTAATATTTCCTTTCCTCCTACCCCAAATTCCCTCCCCCAGTTAATACAAATGGAATTGTATGTAGTATACAGTATTGTATCAAAAAAAAGATTAAAATTGATTGAGAAGAAACAAAGATTAAAATTAGGAACTTTTATTTGACATCTTATGTAGATAGACATTTGGAGTTAATAGATTTAAAATACTGAACAGATAATTTTTGACATCTGACATAGTCTTGTCAACTTATCAACAATAGCTGAATTTCTGAGAATTCAAAAGTATGAAAGGAGTATTAAAACTAAATTACTAGAATTTTTCCTTCCTGGCAGGGTAATGTTTTAAAGCACTCCTTCAAACAAAGAAATATTATGAAATGTGAGTCAATTCATTTGTCTAGAAAAAAGACTTGTATTTTAGATTTTAAACACCTATAATAAATAGCAGTTTTAATTAAAACTAATAAAAATAAAGGTTTTATTTGTGGGTTTAAATGGATGCTGAATCATTTTCAAAGGCAGTTGTGATTAAAAATTAAAAAGGGGAAGATTTTTTGTTGACTATCCTTATAAACTTTTTGGGCACAAATTTTCAGTGTTGTAAAGATTAGAGAACAGGAAGAATTTTGTTTATTTAAAAACAGTATTTTGAAGTTTTATTAAAAAGAAACTTTTTAGCACGTGGTCTGAAAACAAAAGACTCTTTCTTAATAAGCTGGTACTTGTCTGCTTTTAACAAAGGAAATGAGTTTTCTCTGCAAGTATTCTAATTTTCCAAAATTGGCTTAGTTGATGGCCGTGCATTAGAATTGAATAAAAGAGAATTTTAAAATAAGCTTGTTTTCTAAAACAGTTCTTTGGATTTAACTTTTGTTGGTTTGAAATAAATGAAGTCACTGGAATATCAGCTTTTTTTGTTTTGTTTTGTTTTTTGTTTTCTGTAACTATATCTGTCATTTATAATAAAACTGGAGGTCAAAGTTTACTCTAGGTGTCATATTATGATGTTATCTATTATACAAGGGAGTGAAAAGGAATTTAAAACTTAATGATCGATTTGCCATTGCCCTTTCTTGAGGGGTACTTTTTGCATTAAAGTTTTTTGATTTTGTTTCTTTGGTATTAGTATTATACATGACTTACTGTATAAAGATTGCCTTATAGCCAGTAGATTAAAGGACTTGTTCCTTTACTGTTGCATAAAAAAATCAGGTTCATTTGTATGATGATTGCTTCTTGTTTCACGTGGGTGAAGAATGATTTGGTCTGGGAATATTTTCTTATTGCTTCAAGAATATGATGTGGAGACTTATGACTTGGGTAGCTTCAATAGCACTTACAACAGGAATGGAAAAAGCTTTAGAATTTTAAAGCTGAGAAAGAGAGAGAGATTTTCTTTCTTTTGAGTGTGACATCTGCGCCATGTAATATGGTAGCAGTTGAGCAATTAAAAGTGGCTAGTGGGACTGAGGAATTGAATGTTTTATTTTATTTTAATGATTATGTTTAAATTGCCACATGTACTGGTAGCTACTATATCAGACAGTGTAGCCTCACACTTAAAATTTAACATTGAGTATATTAATATTATGAAACTTTAAAAACCTTTAGACAAAAATCTGATAGAAACTCCAAAAAGAAAATAAGTCAATTTCACTAACTAAAATAGTTGTAAATAAGTATAACTTAAAGCAAATCTAACCGAGTAAAATGAAAAGAAAAATTATATAATTACTGAGTTAATTTCACTAGTCTGCCAAACATATTCATTTTAAAGGGAATCCCAGATTATTGTATCATTAGAAGCAAAAATACATTTATAAATAAGCCATTTCTGATTTTTAAGAAACTAATAACATTGAAATAAAAGGAAACTATTAAAATATGATAGTCCCCACCAAAGAAAGCAAACATCATATGCAAATTGATGAAATACTAAAGCTATTTCCATTAACATCAGAAACAAGACAAATACTTCCTATCATCATTTATATCATCGTCACTATTATTAAACATTGCTTTGGCAGTTCTAGCCATTGAAATAAGACAGAATAAATTGTTGGTATAAATATTAGAAAAGAACAAATTATTTCTGCTTTCAAATTATATAATGCTGAGAAGACTCAGGGTGACTGTAGTAGAAAACAAGTAGAATTAATAATTTTGAGATGGTGATACATAATAAATATGCAAAAACTAATAGCTTTCTCTTCATTAGCAGTCATTAGTTAAAAATGGAAATGACCAAACAAAAAAACAAACATTCAACATAATGACAAAAATTATAAACTAAATCTAGGAATAAGTATTACAGAAAGATACAAAGCAAAGATATGGATCCTTTGTGAAGAAAACCTGACATTGTAAACAGTTCCTTTCCCCCTCAAATTTTTACCTTCAAAAGTTTTCCTGGAGACAGGGTCTGATGAACATGATGGTCCTCGAACATAATGTGCTCAACATCCAAAAAAATCAAAATAGCGGATATGTTGCTTTTATTCAGTACATAAATATTCATTGAGAACCAGCTGTATGTTAGGAACCTAGTCTTTAGTGCAGTGGTCTCTAAAATAATGCACTTGAAGGTGTGGGAGGAAAATAGCAGAAATTTTATTAAAACTTTTTATCTGGCAAAAAAAAATCATTGGCAAATATTTAAAATACCTAGTGCCAGTGGTCTGTAGACTAGGTGGTTATGTGTCATGAACCACACACGGAGTGTCCTGAATCAGCTTCATGTGTGGCGTCCTCACCCTTGTTCACTTTTAGCATTGTGCAGTATGTTAACAGTTTTTGTCTGCCTAGTTACGTGGATTTATTTAATTTTACCAAGAATCAACCCTCTTCAAATGGATACACATTTTAAAAGATATTTTATGAGAAAAAATCCTCCAAGGTAATAACAGTAACAATAGTAAGACAAATACTGGTGAACAAGGAAAAGGTAAGCTGACATACACTCCTACTCTGAGCTTATCAAATACATTACAAAGTAAAAATATCGGCTATCTAATAAAAACACAAACTAATCAGATCTGATAAATTGGACAAAAAGTTTGAGACTGTGTGAAGTATGAATTTATATCCATTATCATTAATGTCAAACCTCACCCTATGTATATATTGTACTTTGAGATACTAGTTTAATAATGGTATGAAGACATTTAAAAAGTTTATTTCATCTCTAGCTCATTCTTCTAAAATTTTTCTTTTTTATACTATATGCATATTAATTTAGATTTACTTGCATATATAATTAGTACAAACATGTAAATGTGTTGGGGGTGATGGATGCTCAGTTTTGTGGCTTATTTTTTATATGATTAGGAGCCATTGAAAATAATTTGAAGATTTCGTCTTAGTGGACTGGTGTTTTTCCTTTTATAATTAGAGAGGGCATGAGGCGCAGGCTGGAAATAGGAAGGAAACAAGTGTTTCTAAAATTAGAATTTTTAAAAGGAGGTAAACCCACATTAAATTTTAGGACGAGAAAATGATTGAGCCATGCTGCATGTTTTAGTTTTTGGAGAATGGGGAAAAAGTACAGATAGGGATGACCAAGTACGGAATATTTTTTGCTGTTAAACAAGTGAATGGTGCTACATGGAAAATACTGAGGGAGGGTAAGGGAGTTGGTGGTGTATGGAATGAAAGCTTAAATTTAAACATAAAGCAGGTAACACTGAAGTGAAAGGGAAGATTGGGAGGGAAAGATGAGAGAGAAGAAAATTTAGGTAAGGTCGACATTGCAGGGACCATCAAATACTATAGCTTAATTTGGCTACAGATATATATGCATTTGAAAGTCACTGTATTTGGGGGGGGCGGAGGGGGATATCATACTAAAGGAAATAACCAAGGTTTAGAATAAAATATTAGTTGAGATGGAGGAGGAAAAAGATGGGTTTGGGGGAGATTATAGAGAGAAAAATATTTAGAGAGGATTAGGCATGATTAGATGCTAGAAATTAGAAAAAAATCACAATCTTAAAAATGTACACATAAGGAATCAATGTAATGAAGAAATTGTACAGTTTTGCTATTTATTAGAATAAGCAGAATTTGAAATAACTTGAGCTGTGATATTATCAGTTTTTTACCCAATTATAATAGTAGTATAAATAATTGGTATTTTTTATGAAAATTTACCTGCTACCTGCTACATGTTCTTTCAGTGCAAGGTAGTAAAATTAATTGTGTATCTTCTGCTCTGAACAGCAGTATATATATAATACCCTACTCTACATTTAATCAGCTTATTAACTATTGGCTTGAAGTACTTTAAAACTACTTTAGCATCATATTTGGTTCAAGGAATTTGGTTTGAGACTAATTTTTACATAGCTAAGATGATAGTATACTTTGTCTCAAGGTGTTAGAAGTAGAGAAAGATACCAGTACCTTCTCCTTCCTTGCCTTTTTATATCTTATTTCCTTATCTAACATCTCTAATATGTTGCCTGATATGACTTCTAAGTATTTCTTTTTGTCTTTAGTGTTCAGTTTACTTAAATTTCCTTAAACAGTTCTTTCTTTTTAGTAAATACAGAAGTAAACGTTTTCCTTGTCTGACAAGTAGTCTGTTAGAGGTAGAACTCATCTTTACTTGAAGAATCACCTAAAATCACTAAATTTAAACTTGCTTAAGTGTTAATATAATAGCCTAAAAGTTGGTTGTGTAATATAGGTAGTTCCTGACTTTTGTTTGCTAGACATGTGAAGTCCTATTTATATGAAAAGATGCCAAAACCTGGACCTCAGCTCCAATTTCTCAGTAGAAAGAAGAAAAAGAGGAGTAGAACTTTTTATATTATTTCAGTTAGTTTTGGGAACCAGGTGTATTTTCACCTTGCAACATTTAACCATATTTTATAACAATATTTATTTCAAAATGGGAAATGCATTCCAAGTTTCAGAGGAGCAATCTAGAAGCTTTGAAACACAGCCTACAAGTTATGCACTTTTTTGTACTTATTCTGGTATAATCTCCTTGAAGGGAAAACTAAGAATAGTGGCAAATTTTATTTTTTTTCAGGTGTTAGAGGTAAGCATAATACTGACCTAATACCTTCAACACAATTGTAAACCAGGAAGAGATTTTTAGAACTTGTTTACTTTAAATCCTTCTTATTGCCTTGGGACTTTTTAATATCAGTATTAGTGGGATAGTTTCCAGTTTGAAAGCAGCATCTCAGCTAAAGACTAAGGTAACCAGACAACATTTAAATTCTTATTTACTTCCTACTTTTTTATTTTCTTTTGACCTCTGGGTCAAGGAGGAAGAAGAAATCAGAACAGGGGATGGGGGCAGCTAGAGACGGGTGTGCTGTGAGGCAACCCTGGTTACACAGCAAAAGGAAGCTGACATTTATTGACCCTCTACCACGTGCCAGGCGCCCCTGGACGTTTTGACCTGTGGAAGCAGGTGCTTTCCTTTTATCATCGTCGTCTCATAACGCTTGTATAGTGCGGTGAATTCAGACAGGACAAAAGTTAGAATCTTAGAAGTAAATGTCCTTCATAGTGACTGTTAAGAAGATCTAAAATTGACTCTTGGCAATAGGACAATTGTGAAAACTTAAAATTTTTTAAGCCAGTGAGAACAAATTCAGCCAAAATAAAATTGATTTCTTATAGTTCATTAAAGATATATTTATTACCTCTTTATAATATTGGGTAGTAGTATAGTAGAACAGCTAGTATCTTAGATATTTTCTAGGCTAGCAGTGCTGTGCAAGAGAAATAATTCGTCACATATGTAATTTAAAATTTTCTAGTAGCCACATTAAAAAAGCAAAGACAAACAGCTTGATTAATTTTAACTGTATATTTTATTTAACCCAGTTATCCAAAATATTATCATGTCAACATGGTAATCCATATAGAATATTAGACATAGTTTGCATCATTTTTAATATGAAACCTTCAAAATCCAGTATGTATTTTACACATACAGCACATCTCCATTCAGATGCTAACTTTTTGTCAGAAATGCTTGATCTGTATTTAGTCATAAAAATTGCAGTTAAAAATGTAGATTCCAAACACTATTAAAAATTTTCCAATAAATGAATAAAGTACCAAAAAACCCCATTTTCTTTAATACTTGGCATCTGTTTTGACAAGACTGACTCATCTGTTTTAGAATAATTGAGTCCGAAGCAAAAGCATATCAGTCTCAAAACTGTATCTAATTTAAGTAAATCCACTAACCCTTGTAACCACTCAGTATTATCAACATCAAATTCAAAGGACCATTATATAAACTGAAAATCAACTCCAAATTTGCCCATATCAACAAAGCATTCTTCAATTTTTTTTTTTTTTTTTTTTTTTTGTGTGTGTGTGTGTGTGTGTGTTACGTGGGC
>NC_041224.1:56451176-56485102 GCF_002837175.3 Physeter macrocephalus
TCTTTCCGGACCAGGGCACGAACCCGTGTCCCCTGCATCGGCAGGCAGACTCTCAACCACTGCGCCACCAGGGAAGCCCCTCATTCTTCAATTTTTCTTGTAGATTTTGCAGACAACTTACATAATGCTATTGTATTTAAAATCTTCTGTATATTTATTCGTGTTGAAATGTGTAAAATCATTATTGATTTGTATTATGAATAGTTTAAATTTTAACATAAATTCTCATACCTGTCTAGCTAGGTCACAAACAAGCTTTTATTCTCTCCTTGGATCTTTAAATTTAACTCATTCATGTGCACTGTGATATAGGTGAAAAAATGTAAATCATGCTGTGATGTTTTCTCTTTGTTCAATATTGGCAGGTGTTCCTTTTGTTTCAAGAAAATCTTGAATTAGAGTTAACAGTACAGTAAACCTCTGTAAAATTCTTCCATGACTCAAGCAGTGAACATTGGCAAAGAACATGTAGTCATTATATTCATTATCTTCTATTTCTTTTAACAGTTCCATAAACTGGTGATGCGTCAGAGCGTTTGCACATGTATACTGAACAATTTTAATAACTGCATCCATGCTACAGTCTACTTTACAGCACATATATTTTCAATATGTTAATATGCAGTGGATCAAATAAGGGAAATAATTCCATTAAATCCGGGTTTTTGATCCCACGTAGCAGGTCCTTGTCTGTCTTGATAGAAACTTTTTCCTGTCTAGCCGAAAGTGACAGATGTAAAAGATTAAAAAATAATTACAACATGTGGTTGATTGTTTTTAAGGTTGCAAATAGATGAAGACATTTCAATTTGGAAGTCATTTGAAACAAAACATACCCAAAGTATTAATTGGCCATTGTCTCTTGTCTTGTAAAACTCATCTAAAGCTAAAAGTACTTACAATTTTCAAATGTTGAATGAATTGATCTTTAATAATGTTAGAAAGGTCTTTTATTCACTAACAATTGCTTGGTGGATCAACTGAAGATCTTTCACTTTTTGTAAATATCCTTTTTGATCTTTATCTCAAATTCTAAAACATAACTCCCTTAACTGTAATAATAATTTAATGTTTCATCTCTCCATCTAAAAATGGTTTTCTTTCTTGAGCAAGAATTCAAGCTATTTTAAAGCTTGCCAGAATTACAAGCTCAAATCCTTAAAATCACTAAGAAACTTCTTTGTTATACATTTCATTATGATTTCATTGATTGTGACAAATTTCATTGATTATTTTTTGACTATAGAGAAGCAACTTCTTATTAAATTATTATGCATTTGCTGAAAATGACTCAATATTGTCTACTTCATTATCTTAAAACCTTTTTTACACAGCTTATTAATTTGGCTCTGCTGTATTAAATCGTAATTGCCATTATTTGTAAAATTTGTGATACAACTTTTCCACTCGATTCTGCCTCATTAGTGTGCCTATGTTGTCAATTACACATTTGTGTGTAATCTTTTTTTAAAAGTTCCAAACTTCATTTGGAAGTTAAAATTTTTTTTCATTGTTTTTAACCCAGAAAAATAATTTATTTACATTAATTATTAAAATAAGTATTTCAGTTTAACTACCAATTACGATTTACATAGGTATCACTGTAACTCCTGCTGTCTGCAGAAAATATTCAAATAAGCACATTACAGAGCTTCATTATTGCATAGAAAAATAACTGAAACCTTCTGTTGACATAAACTAGACTGGTGATGTGCTTACGTGTGATCCTAGAAATGACACGTGCACCCACACTGTGTACTGCAGTACATCTTATATGATGTCATAATAAAAGTGAAATATAGTTTTACCAAAACCATAAAGTATTTAATGGAAATATATTTTATACTGCTTTAGTTAAATAAAATTTTATATCAATTAAAATTTTTAAAGATTAAAATGCATTTCCTCAGTTGCATTAGTCACATTAGGACAGCTCTAGAGTCTAGAGAAACTTATTCATTTTAATGATGAACATTCAGAGAGATGAAGCAGCTAGACCCAGTTAAGTCAGATTAGTTCAGAATGGAGCAAGGCCGTAAATGAATCTGTATTTCAAAATATATGAAAATGTTCCTTTAACAAATGTTAAAGGTTGAATTCATGTCACACCAAAAAGAATTACTTTAATAAGAAAAAAATCAGTTATTTCATATAATCTGAAACAATTTGTTTCTTTAAACAAAGCAACCTTTTGTTTTTTTTTGTAGAAGCTAAGGGGTTTACTTTTCAATGAGATATTCTAGCAGCATGTAAATACATGAAAGATGATCTGAATTTGCTTTTAGACTTCATTCCCCAGATGAACACTAGCATTTGGAGTTATTTTTGTTTTGAACACTGGGTATTCTTTTAACCAAAATACATGCATATATTTATGCAAACATAGAATGAAAATGTAAGCAGGAATTAGAGTAACAAGACAATTTCATTCTTTAGTGAATGCCTGAGGTTCATGGAGGAACCAAGTGTCTTAAACCCAGATTTGCAGAGTAGACCTTACCCTCTTAACATTTATGCTGAGAGGAAGCAAGGAATTAAACCTTTTCACTAATTTAATTCCTTTATGTCTTTGTCATAAAACTGATAAGGAATTATTTTCCTGCCATTGCTGGTACTTTGATCATAGAGAAACGGTCTAGGATGTAAAAAGTAGCTTTTGCTATTTGTAGAAACGTTAGGGATTGACCACGGGAGCTTGGAGAATACGTTAGAGACTCTTGATTGACAACATAGGCAGTCAATTAATGCGGAGGGCCATGTTAAATAATTACATATATATTTTACTTAAAGTTTTCAAAAGCACTCACATTTTGAATTCTGTGAATAAGAGACACAAGCCATGCTTTTGTATGTAATCTTTTTTAAAAAAAATTACTTTCCCTCATCCTATTCACAATTTTTTTATAGACTGGTTTCAGGTATGTAAGAAATGTTTTTTGGATTCTGCTAGAGATGACCTAATTTTTACTAATTGCTATGCATTCAGAGTTTTGTTTGCTCAGAATGGCAGTGTTATTGTCATTATTCTTTGGTAGTTATAATAAGTGGTTTTGTACAAAGCTGCAGTTCAAAAGAATATTTTGGTACTAGCTGGTAAGTTTTTATTAAAATTGGCCTTATTCTAGGAAGAAAATTGAATGCTAATGTACAAGTTAAAGTTTATTATGTGTGATTCCTTATATTATTTGCTTATTGACTTGCTAAAACACACACACACACACACACACACACACACACACACACACACACACACACACACAATATCAGTTTTAAGGAACATCTTAAACGTCTTTCTTCAAAGCGGTTATCGGTTTCCTGAAAGATGTAGCCACTGTTTTATACTTTTGTTTTCTAACACCTTGGAATGAAAAGGTTCATTCTTCTCAACCATCTGAATTCAGTTTATTTAAATTAAATTATGTGTAAAATATATGGCTTTTAGTTTTTTTATTCAAATATCCCTACAGGTTAATTACTTTTTTCCTGCTTTTCTCTTAAATCTCTCCTCCCTGCAAACTCTCCATTAATTTGAGTTGGGAAGGATCACATTAAAGATTTAGGCTTCGTGCTACATGAACAGAATTGGTGCTTTGTATTTCATTTTCCATGTATTATGTACCACTGAAAAGAATATAACACATGTAGTAGCGTATTTCATTTTTGAAAGAGGAATTGAAGAGCTTTTGAATAAAAATGTGTAAAGAAACTGGTGTTCATTGCCTACGTGGCTTTTTAAAAGGACTCTTAAAAAGCATTCCATTGTGGATTCCAAGTCCTCTTTAAACTCACCACTGACAGTAACTGCCTGCAGAGGCATGTGATCATCTTGGCAGTAGCCAGGCCTTTTAGTGATTTCATTACTGTGGTTTCCTCAAGCTCTTTACACACATTGATTAATATTTTCCTTGCAGTTATCGCTGTGATGATTTTGTGATTAATGACACCAAGCTGGGACTGGTACAGAAAGTCAGAGAACACTTACAAAACTTGGAAAAGTAAGTAATAGGCCTTGGGAAAGAAGGGATGCAGTGGGGTTGAGGGGTCTATCAGCATTTCTGAGTGGGATTTTTGTTTATGAGTTCCATAACTTCATCACGTTTTTAGTGTGATTGAAATGTGAACAAAATAAACTTTGGAGTTGGGTATCTGAAAATGCCCATAGTCAGTGATCATAGCTCAGCATTTATTTTGTTTAATATTTGTCATAAACCATATCCAAGGGCTCCAGAGCCTGTTTTTTAGTTATTATCCACCAACTTATAAGCTCCTCAGTTTATTTGCAAGGGGAATTTTGGTAGTGCAAGGGAAGGGCAAAAAATGATACAAAATCATTATAGAGTTACCTTTGATATTAGAAAATCCTTATCCAAATGTCTTATGAGGTCTTCTTAGAAACTCTGAAATTTATGTATCAAGGGAAAATAGGTTTAATTATATTATTGTTCAGCGTGCATCTGTGTGATAGCACAAGATCCTCGTTTCTTCTTTTCCTTTTTTTGTTAGGGTCAGTATTTATCACTTGAAAGTATAGGAAGCTGTGAAATGCTTTGTCATCATAAAGAAATTAAACTGCTTAAGTGAATAGTATTATTTTTTGCTATAGCCAAATAGGTTAGTCCGATAAAACTCACTAGACCCAAAATTCAAGCAGTAAACAGAAACCCCAGTAGCAACGTCTTTGAAGCTGCAGTGGATAGAAGCATGGCCCTGGAATGGTCTCTGACTCAGGTGAAATTTGTGTAAATCACCCCTAATCGTCAAGTGCCATCTAATTTATTTATTTTTTGTTGTTTTTAAAAAAATCTTTAATGGAGTATAATTGCTTTACAACATCTTATTTATTTTGACAGTCGATGTATAAATGGTATTGTGAGAACACGCCACAAGTGGGAGTCCTTTAGCAAACTTACATGTGTAGCCAACAGAGTATTTTAAAATTGAGTGCTGAGAGGGAATAACCTGTTTTGAGTGAAACACCGTCTAGCTTTGGTTAACCAAAGTCTCTGTGCATGGCTCTGTCTAAATAGACTATAAGCTGATAAGGGAAGAATTGATTTCTTTGAAACCTAGGCCAATTAGAACAGTCTGGGTTTAAGTGCACTTTGGCTTGTCATCTTGGGGCTCCTCACTTTTTCAAAGCGCCTCCTCCCTTTTAATTTGAACAAAGCAGCAGGAGCATATCTAGGGTTAGAGACACAGGTATAGACACACAGATCTAAAATATTGAATTTGGTCTGAAATAATCACAATTAACTGTGAAGTAGGAGATTCCTGCAGTAATTTATGTAAATATCACTCTTTGGTGTGGTGATGTCATTGTAAAGATCTTACTAACTTGATTCTTTGTTATAGAAGTAGGTAGCTACCAAATTATTTCTTCCTGCCACTAATAGTTTTCTCTAAGAAAAGACTGTCATCTCAATGACAAATAAATTCATCAGAACTAAGTCAAAGGGAAAACCGGACGTTCAAGAACCTGCATGCGTTTATGCAGATATTGAATCTTTTATTTCCATTTATTTCTTCATCAGGTAAAAGATGTCACAGACTGCCTTGTCTACACTTCTCCTTGGTCCCACTGAAAAGCTACTTTGCAATCCTTTTTCTATGTCGATAAACATTACCTAAATTTATTTTTATTTTTTCAAACATAGGCTTTAATCTGTAATGGAAGCGACAATGAAAGAACTATGATTACATTTGAGTTTTACTTTAGACTGTTTAGTGTATCCTCTGGAGAAGCACTGCGCACCAGAAACGTATTAATCTACACTGTCCAGTATGGTAGCCACTAGACACATGTGACTCTTGAGTACTTGAAAATTAGCTAGTGTGACGAGGAACTGAATTTTACATTTTCTTTTTTTTTTTTTTGCGGTACGCGGGCCTCTCACTGTTGTGGCCTCTCCCGTTGCGGAGCACAGGCTCCGAACGCGCAGGCTCAGCGCCCATGGCTCACGGGCCTAGCCCGCTCCGCGGCATGTGGGATCTTCCGGGACCGGGGCACGAACCCTCGTCCCCTGCATCGGCAGGCGGACTCTCAACCACTGCGCCACCAGGGAAGCCCTGAATTTTACATTTTTAAGTTTAATTAATTTAAATTTATTAGCCACACATGGCTCACGGGCCTAGCCCGCTCCGCGGCATGTGGGATCTTCCCGGACCGGGGCACGAACCCTCGTCCCCTGCATCGGCAGGCGGACTCTCAACCACTGCGCCACCAGGGAAGCCCTGAATTTTACATTTTTAAGTTTAATTAATTTAAATTTATTAGCCACATGTTGTGAGCAGCTACCATATTAAATAGCGTGGATCTAAAGGATTCTACCATTTTGAGAATCATTGATGGTAAAATATAATAACATATTTTTAAAAAGCTAAATGCTTTTTTTGTATAGGTTAAAACTAAAAGTTAACTATTAGGCATTGTCACAGTATATACACTGTGCTTGTGACTGAACTTCCTTACCTACAGAATTTGTGAAGGAATAACTTAACATCGTAGTACATATGGGATTATCTCTTTTTACCTTGTAGTCACCAGTACACTGAGAGGGACATACATTTCTGAAGACATTTTTCCTAAGAATATTTTTAGATTTGAAACAGCTGACTGTCACTAGATCTGATGCTCTAAAGACAGTTCATGTGGAAATTCTGGAAAGAAAAATAATTATATATTTTCTTTGGATTAGCCTGGTACTTTTGGAAGATGGGAAAGAGTTGGTAGACTTAAAAAGTCTATGTTGTTTAATAGTAACTTCCACTTCCTTTAGATTAGTTCCCCTGATACATAATAATTTTAAAGTGACCCTTTGAAGATAGGAATTATTTTCTAATAAATTTCAAACTAATATCTCTTTCAATGAGAAACATTTAATTTAAATTCAGAATTTATGTGCTAATTAGGATTTGTTTTAGAATATGCTTTGTAGCATAGCTGAATCAATTGATATATGCCTATGCGTCTATAATTTATCATTCTGCAAACTCAGATTATATCATCATCTATTACAACATATTAACAAAACATGATACCTTTATCAAAATTAAGAAAGAAGTGGCATAGTATTTGCGACTTAATGTTAAATCTCAGAATAATCAAGTCAGACCAGTGTTTTTCTTTTTTATGAGTAGTGGGTGTTCTCTTGTTTGAAGCTTCACCATTGATTAGGTAGATAGAGCGGTGGAGGAGAGGGACTGTCCAACAGACCACATCCACTTGGCCAGCTTTTCTGGGAAGTGCCTGGGGGTGGCAGCTTCCAGCCCCCGCCCTGCTGGAGGAGCAGTGGGGATTTCCACGGGAAGTGGAACTCCTCAGTTACTTGAAATACTTGTGGGCCACAGTGGCCTAATGGGTCACTTCCTGGCCTGGCTAAGCAGCCAGGCAGGGCTTCATACCCTAGATACTTAGAACAGCCATGTTTACTCTGTCCTGCTGTGTAGTGTTGTGTATGTATGAATGTCTTTTTGACTGTCTGTTTGTGCTTTAATAGCTCAGCTTTCACAGCTGACAGGCATAGGAAAAGAAAACTTTTGGAAAACTCATCACTGAACAGCAAGTTACTAAAAGTAAATGTAAGTAATTAAAATGTATTCAAATATAAGAATTGGTTGAGATCTAGTCACTGTTTGATTACAATTCTAACATTAATGTTGCCCTTTATAAACTTTTATAAACGTATGCCTTGGATTTGGAATATTTTACAAAATGTTTGCCACTTGTACTAATGATTCTTGACGTGACTAAATACCCCAGCGAGTCTGTCTGTCAGTGCCTTCCTTCTGTCAGGATGACTACCGTGCTCCTCTGCCTTAGCAGGCATTTGTTCTTAATGCCTACTCATGTACCTTATTACTCCATCTCTATAGGACCCCAAAGATCCTTGCTTCCTTCTGTTAAAGGTCCCTAGTGCAAATTCTATGGGTCTGGGGCTTCCCTGGTGGCACAGTGGTTAAGAATCCGCCTGCCAACGCAGGGGACACGGGTTCGAGCCCTGGTCCGGGAAGATCCCACATGCCGCGGAGCGACTAAGCCCGTGCACCACAACTATGAGCCTGCGCTCTAGAGCCCACGAGCCACAACTACTGAGCCCGTGTGCCACAACTACTGAAGCCCATGCGCCTAGAGCCCTGCTCTGCAGCAAGAGAAGCCACCACAATGAGAAGCCCGTGCACCTCAACTAGAGAAGGCCCGCAGGTAGCAACAAAGACCCAACACAGCCAAAAAATAAATAAATAAAATAAAAATCTTAAAAAAAAAAAAAATGCTTTGGGTCTGAAGTTTTGGTAAGTTTTTTCCTTAGGACTTCATTAATACAATTTCACCTTAAAAGAATATGCTTCCTCATTCTGATACCCATCTCTTACCAGATGTATGGCCATTAATGGAGTAACAAAGTTTAAAGATGACTAAATATTGTAAAATATACCAGTAATTTTGTCCTGCATCTACCTCTCTGCTGTCATGCTACCTCTGTTTAGACACACACTTAATTAAGTGTTACAATTTTGTGGAAGAAAGAGCTAAAGTGATGCCTTGGGTTGGATGGGTAGATTCACTAACCATGTGTAGTATTCAGACATCACAGTGCATTTGTACAGCTAATCAAAAAACAAAGCCCTAGTCTTTAAGGGAAGTTCAGGTAGTTTTTTCAGATTGATATTCCATTGCTAGGAAAACATGTATTGGTCATTTGCATGGCTTAGAGTTAAAAGCTGGGGGACAGAAATACTTGGCATGTTTATATTTTTTTCAATTTGTAGTAGCTTTAATAGAGTCTTATGACAGCATTAAGTCTTAAACTTATTTCTTTTAAGGATCTTCCTGGTTTTTGCATTGTGTACTCCACAGTACTTATTAATGGTGACTCCCTCATAAGCTTCCATTTAGAACAATCCTAGGATCAGAAACAGCCTTCTAAAAAGATCCAGACACGTTTACAGAGAGTAGAAAGAGAATTTGAAATATTTGTTGGACTGAAAAGTATCAATTCCGAACTGGCTTGTTGCTAGAGTTTCAAATATAGGCCTTTGTTCTTCTTTGATGTTGAAACAGTTGGCCTTCTCTTGGTATTACTGAAGGCCACCTCTTGTTCCATTCTACAGGGAAGCACCACTGCCATTTGTGCCACAGGCCTTCGGAATTTGGGGAACACGTGTTTCATGAACGCCATCCTTCAGTCACTCAGGTACTGTTACAGTCAGAGCTTAAGTATCTGACATTAGTTTCTGGTGGAATGGTTAAGAGCGAAGGCTCTGGGTTCAGATCCTGTCTCTGCCACTAACTCTAGCCTGGTAACTTGGGGCAAGTTACCTCAGTTCCCTGTGCGTTAGTTTTCTCATCAGTGAAATTGGGGATAATAGTCTACCTCACAGGGTAGTCAGGAAGATATTATATAATTTACGTAAAGTGCTTAGAACAGTGCCTAGCAGTAAATAACTGTTAGCTGTTATTATTTAGTTCCTGTTCCTTCTTGAATAGGCTTGAGCACAGGCCAGCAAACTTCTGTAAAAGGCCAGATTAAATAAATATTTTTAATCTTTGCATGCCACATCCAGGCTTTCTCACACATCTTCTCCTCCCTTCAATACCCGTCTCCCTTTTAAACAACTCTTTAAAAATATAAAACTCACTTTAAAAATGTAAAAGCTCACTGGCCCAGGGTCAGATTTGTCCTGTGGGCCATAGTTTGCAGACCCCTGGGCTATAAGGAACCTTTTTCAGATAACTTAGTTCAATCATTAGTTGAGTCTTAAGTATGGTCATAAGAACAGATGTTTAGAAGATCTTCAAAATGTAAGATGAGCAGGGACTTCCCTGGTGGTACAGCGGTTGACTCTGTGCTTCCACTGCAGGGGGCTCGGGTTCGATTCCTGGTCAGGGAACTAAGATCCCACATGCTGTGTGGCCAAAGAAAAAAAGAGTAAGATGAAAAGGAAAAATAAAATAGACAACAAGGCTGACCTAAGTCATACAGAAGAAATTATTTAGAAAGTTGTATACTTTTAGATTTTAATGTGGTATCAAAGACCACAGTAAATTATTTTCCCAAGGCCACCTTGCTAATAAGGAACAGAAGCCATATGTGATCTCTCCTTAAAGGTACTGGCTCTCAGCTTATCTAGTCTTGCTCAAAGAAGAAGTTCTAGTCACTACTGAATTCTCCTTGTTACTCTTATAGTGTATTTAAACAATATGGTTGGTTTCATGGCTTTTATTTGAGGAAATTATTGAACACTTGGGAACAAAGACCCTGAAAAGAAAGAAATGGTGACAGTCTATAGATGGGAAGGGGGAATTGAGGATTTCTGGAACAGAGATTTTGCTCTAAGGTCTTTGTTTATTTTTGCAAAGTCATCTACTTATATTCCCTTTAAAAAAAATATGTATTTATTTATTTATTTATTTGGTTGCTCTGGGTCTTAGTTGTGGCAGGCGGGCTCCTTAGTTGTGGCTCCAGGGCTCCTAAGTTGTGGCATGCAAACTCTTAGTTGCAGCATGCATGTGGGATCTAGTTTCCTGACCAGGGATTGAACCCGGGCCCCCTGCATTGGGAGTGCAGAGTCTTACTCACTGTGCCACCAGGAAGTCCCCCTTATGTTGTTTTCTTGGAGTAAATGAGGAAGCTTAATGGAGAAATGCAATGTTAAGAGATTGCATTGAGTACCATTTTAATGAGAAATTGAAATATCACATTTTCAAAATCCCTATACTGTATAGGTCTCATAGTGCTTTCTTTACTTCTTAATACATTTAAAAATTAATAATTTTTTTCCCTTCCTTTTAAAATAGTAACATTGAGCAGTTTTGCTGTTATTTCAAAGAGCTGCCTGCTGTGGAGTTAAGGAATGGGAAGACAGCAGGAAGGCGAACGTACCATACCAGGAGCCAGGGGGACAACAACGTGTGAGTCTAAGAATATGTCCTTTCTGGCTTTGAGCTACAGAACAAATGACTCTACTGGTGATTTCCATTGCATTATCTGAGTTAATAGGCACGTGCATTAAAAAAAAACACCACCACCAAAACAACTCTCAATTGTGTTTAAGTATCTAGCTAGCAATCTTAATAATTGTTGGAATTCTTTTATTTCTATTTACCTAGTAGGCAGGACAAATGTAGCACTCTGCTTGTTGAGTCTTTGAATTGGGGCATTCTAAAATTGACATCTATGAAGGAAATACAGTTCTAGGTATAGACCGGTGTGAATATCATTAGTCTTTGTGAATTGATTTGTCTGATAGGGTTAGGTAAACCTGTCTTGGATAATTAAATTAATTTGTAGTTATCAAATTAATTATGGAGCAGTACAATTTTTAGTTGATATGGAAGGGGAAAAAAGTTGACAAGTGATTATTGAGAACCAAACCAATATATATTCAAATTCAGTGCAGCCATGTTCTCTTTGGGGTTCAGAAAGATTTATCATATTATCATGACCGTAAGGGGTATCTTAACATTACTGAAATAGGTCTACGATTTATCATCTGTATGTATTTTAATGTAATGTTTTCCCTGCCTGCCCATCCCTGCTCCCGCACACCCCATCCCCACACATTCTGAAAAGCTGTCTTATAATCTGACAGTGTTCTGCCTAGATGCCTGAGGGAGAATAGGATAGGCCGTGTTAGAATAGTGTGTAGTGTGGAGTATGCAGTGAAGCCAGGCATTGGAGCAGGGATGGAATGATAGCACTAGAAGTGGTGTTTTAAGAGTTTACTTTGGTAGCAGCATATAGGATGAGCTGGAACGCGCCTGCATTCAAGGAGGCTTTTCACTTTATAGTAATTGGTTAGAGGGAATAGCCGTGAAATGAAGAGGAAAAAAGTACATGTGCACAAAAGTTAAGGGAAGAATTAGTAGTACTTGATGCATTAGTGTCATTTAGGGTTTAGTTATGAATTATAGAAATTGCCACTGGCCATTTTAGGCAGAAAAGGAATTTATTGAAAGTCTGTTGGTGAGCTTACCATTACTGGATAGGGGGAAAATCAGGTCTGGAGTCTAGGCATCCATAAGGGTGCCCCATTAGGACCGCTGTCCATGCTGCACCGAAGTTCCCATTGCTGGCACTGCTGCAGTTGGGTGCTGGGTGGATGCTGCTGTTACTGCTGCCCCTGCACTCCTGACTGTGCTCTTTGCCACCAGAAACAATCTGGCACTGTTCCAGCTTCAAATAGGCATAGCCAGGCCATGTACCTGAGTCCTGGCTTCAAGGCGGAGCGGGCGGGGGCTGAGAGAGCAAGTACCTGGCCTTTTCAGCTTCCACAGTAGGAGGCAGGCTTTGACTCTTAAGGTGGGGTTCCTCAAACACAGGATGAGGGTTCAGGTACTAGGAAGTAAAAAATATGATTTGTATCTCAGGAACCTACTGGATAACAGGGGTTGAGAAAGAAGATAGTGAGATCCCCTGTGATATCAACCAGGTATCCACGAGTATGGTAGCTGTATTGACACATACAGTCATCGAAGTTGAGGAGGTGTATAAGTTTACCTACACGCATAGAAGACCAAAACTAACAGTGACTTAAACACCCATGGTTTATCTTCTCACGTAAAAGTTGGAGGTTATCCATCTAGGTTTATTTCACACAATCACTGGGCTCCTCTGGCTCTCTGTCCCACCAGCCCTGGGGGAGACTCTTATCCACATCATCCACAATGGTGCTGGCGCACCACCGTTTCGTCCTCATTCTAGCTGGAAGGCAGAAGGAAGGGGTGAATAAGAAGGACCACTCTTTCTCTTTAAGGGAACTTGTCAGAAATTGGGCACACTCAAATTTTTTTTTATTCCAGGAGCTCATGTGCCAAGAAAAAAATGGAAGTTGTATTCCTGTGAGAGAAGGGGCGATTGGAGACTGAGGGGCAGTAGGGAGAGTACGGAGAGCAGGTTTAGGACACACTGAGTTAGAAGAGACAAGAGGGCAGCCAGTAGAAAGTTCCTGTTGGAACCTGGAGACAGCTGAATAAAAGTGGTCATGAGAAAAATCTGGAGTTTAGATTTGGATTTGAGAGTCATTGGTATAGAGGTGAGTGTTGAAGCTTTGTGGCCAGATGAACTCTGCGGCAGAGCTGAGCAGACAGTCACGCACCGAGGTCTGGGAAGTGCGCTCCTAGAGGGGGGCAGGAAGGAGAAAGGCAAGAGATGGAGAAAGAGATTCTATTACTTGTTTTATGGGTTTTTATGAAAGATTACATTCTTAGGTAATTTGTAATTTGATTTGTAACTTATCCATTGCTTTATTTTACAAGTATGGCAGTACTTTGGCATACTCAGAGTTCAACATATAGTTAAAAAACTAGTTTTGTCTGTAATTACTGCTATTTGTATGGGTTTTGAGATGCTGTACTTAGCTGTCAGGTTTAGTTCAGAAGAGACCAAACTCTTTTTATGATTTCATTTTTTATTTGTGGATTTTAGACAGTTTGTCATTGTGTATTGAAATAGTAGCCTCTCACTAATGCTGAGGGTCTCATCATCCCCTGCTCTTTTCTAGGTCTTTGGTGGAAGAGTTTAGAAAGACACTCTGTGCATTATGGCAAGGTAGCCAGACTGCATTTAGCCCAGAGTCCTTATTTTATGTTGTTTGGAAGATTATGCCGAATTTTAGGTAAGTATTATTTAATGAAGGGTATTTAAAACATTAATATTAGTCTTTACACTGTTCCCGAAACAATTTCCAACAAAGTGGTGGTATTCTCAATAATGAAACCAGTGTTTTGTTTTTTAAGGAGAAGAGCAGAAGTTGGATATATCCTACTAGACAAATGTGTTTAAATAATAGATAGACCTTAGAAAAATCTTTAACAAAAGGCAGGGCAGTTTGTTGTTATAAAAACATAGCCCTTATAAATAACTTAACGTGCTCTAGGAAAACATACTGGACAAAATTTCCTTGATTTTTTCAAAATCTTATACAGAGTAATTATCATCATACACTGTCCTGTTATTTCAGCTAAAAAAAAAAAATCCAAACGTAAACAGTAGAAAACCATGGTATCGTATTCACTGTTCTGGTCTGGGTTCTAAAGACCTTACGAGACTGTAGTTAAGTCTATTGGGATTCATTCGCTTTCCCGAAGGTAACACAATTAACACATCATCTCCTAATGTGGTTATAGAGTCACAGCGTTTCCCGTGTTCTTTATCTGGTCTCGCTTGATTGGGGAAACAGCCCTGCTGTCAGAGAAATCTACCTCTTCTCCTAAGCTAGTCCTCCCCGTAGGTAACAGCAGATCTGAAGCACTACGGGTGCTTGACAGCAGCCTTTGCCACCTTCTGCTGATTTTATCTTTCTGAAGCACGTCATGGTTCCTACTAGTCATGATTTTGGCACCTTATGTACAGCCCTCTCCTTTTTTAAAACCAGCACGCTCTAGTAAAACTCAGTAATATATCTTGCTTTACTGTCTCAGAGTGGTTTAGATATATTGGTAGTATAGAGAAATGTCTAAAGGGTAACAGCTTCAAAGGACTATACTTTGTTGCCTTACCAAAGAGTCTAGCCTTGAGGATCAGACATAATTGACTACTGTTAACCCTGGTCTTTGTTTTGAAGGAAATTTCTTTTATATTTCATGTTATTTAAATCTCTCCTGAGAAGGAGAGAATAATTTTGTAAGAATTTTAGAATTTCCTGACTCTAAATGGGAAAGGTAGAAATGATTAAGTTACTGCTAATCACGTCTAGACTTGATATAAAATTTCTAACAATCACCTACTTAGACTCTTGATAGGGATTTAATCTTTCTTTGTGTTTGGTTATTATATAGAAATTGCTTCCATTTGTTGAATGTCTGTTATGTGTCGAGCACTTTAGGTATTTTTTATATCTGATCTTCATTAAGAAACACAACAAAATTCCCATCAGGGTAAGAAGTGTTAGCCCCATCTCAAAGAAGATGGAACTGAGACAGAGGAGAGTCGTTTGTTCAGTTTTATACATCTAGTAGGTGTTGGGACCAGAATTAGAACCCAGGTCTTTGGGGTGTTGGTCAGCGATAGATGTGTTAACAGTAATTTGTCCGCGTGCCCCAGTGAGGCCCACCAACCACCTTTATACTCTTCTACTTGGTTCCCATGGTGACTCAGTTCCCTCTTCATTTAATAGAATTCTACTTTTCATCTAAATCTGCCCATATCTCTGCTCTTTCTAGTTTCTTTAGCCCAGCTGTGAGCATGATTTAGTTTTTAGCTGCTTAATTTTACTCATTCTATTATTCCTACCAATGAAGGGAAAGAACTTTTGGAATTGGTAACCAGGTTGAGAAATTCGGATGGCGTTTCCGGAGTGATTCCTAGTACATATGAACTCTTAGATTTCCTTAATGACTGATCAGAATAGGATGTCTGTGTGTTCTTAGCAGGGCTTTCTCTTCATTCTGTAGTAATTCAGATTGTTCCTCACTTTCATGTAATCAGAGAATAATTTTCTCTTGGTTAGCTCTAGATCTTGAGATTATATCATGAATAAAGTTTTAGTGCAGGGTCACTGCACAATGCCCAGGTGTGAGGTAGGGTTTTCTTCTTGTAATTGTTACTCCTATTATGTCTACAGGGTAACATGCCGAAGTGGAAATGCAATGAATCTTGAATTATGTTTGTATTTATAATCGCAAAGTAAAATTCTTTAAAGTTTAGAAAGCCCATTTTCCTTGATTAACATATGACAGTATCTAGGGAGTGTGATACCTTGGAATAAAATAAGAGGAGCCTGGGGAGTTCCCTGGTGGCCTAGTGATTAGGATCCCAGGTTTTCACTGCTGTGGCCTGGGTTCAATCCCTGGTCGGGGAACTGAGATCCCGTGAGCTGCGCGGCATGGCCAAGGGGGAAAAAAAAGCGAGGAGCCTGAAATACAATCATGCATGTAGAAGTAGGAACAACTTTCATTTATTAAATAAATGCAGAAAAAAAAGTACCCTAAATGTAATCAACAGCTTTGGAAAAAGAAATCATCAGAGCTATTCTTTCTCTTTTCCCACGCAAACCAAAAGCCAGTCACTCAGCAGGGAAACTGTTCCTGAGTTTGAACTTCCCAGGATACATATATCTAACTTACCACACTTCTTATGGCTTCCTAGTATGCCCAGCTTTTCCTGTCCTTTCTTTTTTCATAAAAATACCTTAAAGTGTATTTTTTTTAAATAGACAAAAATACACATGGTTCAAAATTTCAAAAGGTAAAGAAAGGTTATACAATGAAAGTTTTTTCTTTTACTCTATTCCCCAGCCTTTCATTTTGCTTTCTGGGAGCAACCATAGTTAACAGATTTTTGTGTAGCCTTTCAGTGATGTTCTGTGTGTATATACATACAAGCATGTGCATAATTTTTTTTTTTTTAAAGAAGATGTTGGGGGTAGGAGTTTATTTTTGCTGTGTTGCGTCTTCGTTTCTGTGCGAGGGCTTTCTCTAGTTGCGGCAAGCAGGGGCCACGCTTCATCGCGGTGCACGGGCCTCTCATTATCGCGGCCTCTCGTTGCAGAGTACAGGCTCCAGATGCACAGGCTCAGTGGTTGTGGCTCACGGGCCCAGCCGCTCCGCGGCACGTGGGATCCTCCCAGACCAGGGCTCGAACCCATGTCTCCTGCATTAGCAGGCAGATTCTCAACCACTGTGCCACCAGGGAAGCCCCATAATTTTTAACATAAATGGTAACATATCTTGTTTTTCTACTTTGAGATGATTCATGTTAGTATATAAATAGCTTTCTCAGTCATTTTATGGCTGCATAATATTCCACTTTATGGTTGCATCATGATTTAATAGTCCCCTACCAATGATTACATAGGTTACGTTTCTTCTTCTTTGCTGTTCCAAATAGTGCTGAAGTGGGTAATCTCATATGTATAATGAAGATATTTAAAAGAGGAATTGCTGGGTCAAAAGACAATTAGCTTTTGTAATTTTGATAGTCTTTTCTGCTAGCCTTTGTTACTCCTTGCTTTCCTTAACATGATTTTGTCTTATTGCCTCCATATATTTGTCTGTCATCTGCTTCCTGTCTACGGTATTTGTGGTCGCATCTCTTTCTTTAGAATCCAGCTTAATGCTAACGCTCTCCAGGAAAGTCTCTTGATAATTCATATCAGTTCATAGTATTTATTCCCTTGATTCATCGTGTCACTTACGTGCTATTTCTACTTTCATGTAAAACTTGATTTAATATATCTTCATTGACTTCCCAAGACAGTTTTCTTTCGTTTTCTTAAATGTTTAAAAAATGATGGATGAAGAAATTACTGAAAAATCTTTCTTGAATTTGCTAGCTATTCTACTTGGCTTTGTAGAAAATATAAAAGATCTTTGTAGATAATATCACTTGAAAAGATCTATTTAATTTAATAATAATCCTTCTTGGGTATTTGTAAATAGAGGACTTTAAAAAAACACCAAGCTGTTTATATTTTAAACAATATAGGCATACCTCAGTAATGTTTGGGTTTGGTTCCAGGCCACTGAAATAAATTAGCAAATATCGAAATAAAGCTGTTCCAAATAGTGAACTTTTTTCAGAGTCATCCATGAGGTTTGGAATCTGCTTCATCCAAACTCCTGTTAGTGTTGATATTCTGACCTCTTCCCATGAATCACAAATGATGTTCTTAATGGCATCTAGAATGGGGAATCCTTTCTGAAGGTTTTCAGTTTGCTTTGCTCAGATCCATCAGAGGAATCACTATCTGTGGCCTTACAAAATGTATTTCTTCAAGAATAGGACTTGAAAGTCAAAATGACTCCTTGATCCATGGGCTGCAGAATGGATGTTGTGTTAGCAGGCATGAAAACAACATTCATCTCATTGTATGTCTCCATCAGAGCTCTTGGGTGACCAGGTGTGTTGTCCATGAGCAGTAATAAATCTTTTCTGAGCAGTAGGTCTCAACAGTGGGCTTAAAATATTCAGTAAACCATGTTGTAAACAGATATGCTGCCATCCAGGCTTTGTTGTTCCATTTATAGAGCACAGGCAGAGTAGATTTAGCATTATTCTTAAGGGTCCTAGGATTTTCAGAATGATGAATGAGCATGCTTCAATTTAAAGTCACCAGCTGTATTAGCGAGCCCCTAACAAGAGAGGCAGCCTGTCCTTTGAAGCTTTGAAGCCAGGCGTTGACTTCTCCTCTCTAGCTAGGAAGGTCCTAGATGGCATCTTCTTCCAGTATAAGGCTGTTTTATCTACATTGAAAATCTGTTATTTGGTGTAGCTTCCTTCATTATTGATCTTCTTAGCAAGACCTGGATATCTTGCTGCCGGTTCTGCATCAGCACTTGCTGCTTCACCTTGCACTTTTCTGTTATGGAGACGGCTTCTTTCCTTAAGCCTCACTAACCAACCTCTGCTAGCTTCAGACTTCTCTTCTGCAGCTTTCTCACTTCTCTCAGCCTTCATGGAATTGAGGAGAGTTAGTTAGTGCCTTGCTCTAAATTAAGCTTGGGCTGAAGGGAATGTTGTGGCTGGTTTGATCTTCTATCCAGACTGATAAAACTTTCTTCATATCAGCAATAGGGTTTCATTTTTTTATCAGTCGTGTCTTCACTGGGGCAGCACTTTTACTTTCCTTCAAGAACTTTTCCTTTGCTTTCACAACTTGGCTGTTTGGTGCAAGAGGCCTAACTTTTGGCCTGTCTCAGCATTTGACATGCCTTCCTCACTAAACTTACTCCTTTTAGCATTTTTAAAAATATATTTATTTATTTAGGCTGCATCGGATCTTAGTTGCGGCACATGGGAGCTTCATTGTGGCGTGCAGGCTTCTCTCTGGTTGTCGTGGGGGGGGGTCAGTAGTTGCAGCACGTGTGCTCTCTAGTTGTGGCCCACGGGCTCTAGAGCACGCAGGCTTAGTTGCCCCGTGGCATGTGGGATCTTAGTTGCCCGACCAGGGACCAAACCCGTGTCCCCTGCATTGGAAGGCAGATTCTTAACCACTGGACCACCAGGGAAGTCCCAGCTTAATCCTTTCAGCTTTTGATTTCAAGTGAGAGACATGCGACTCTTCCTGTCACTTAAACACTGAGAGGCCATTGAGGGTTATTAATTGGACTAATTGCAATATTGTTGTGTCTCAGGGAATAGAGAGGCCTGAGAGAGGGAGAGAGGCAGGAACAGCCTGTCGGTGGAGCAGTCAGAACACACACATTTATTAAGTCTGCTGCCTTTTATGGTTTGTGGCATCCTAAAACTATTACAGTAGTAACATCAAAGATCACTGATCATAGATCACGTTAACAAATAATAACAATAATGGAAAAGTTTAAAGTATTGCGAGAATTACCAAAATGTGATAGAGAGACACAAAGTGAACAAATGTTGGAAAGGGGCACCAATAGACTTGCTTGATGCAGGGTTGCCACAGACTTTCAATTTGTAAAAACGGCAGTATCTGCAAAGCACAACAAAGCAAAGTGCAGTAAAACCAGGTATGCTGTATTAGTTCTAAGAATTTAGCTATCGTATTTTTTTTGCATGTGTTTTGTAAACAAAACATCATTTTTGTCATTTTCGTTTTCTGGTATTTTTGTCTTGAAGAAACTCGGCCTTGATTGGTCCCTCACACTGGATAGGAATAGCTAAATTCAACTGATTTTGGTTTTGCAGATAATTTGGACAAAACAGTAACTTATTTTAAATATGAACAGAATCTAAAATTCTAATGTGACCTAGGTACTTTAGAAGAAGTTTGTTCTAGTATGATAAAATTTGATTCTGTAGAGGCATATCCTATTCCGTATTGGTCTTTGCCATTTTACACATAATGTACTGGTCCTGCCAAAACACAGAGAATGGTCAGTAATGCACAGGCATGTGTCACAGTTGCACATGTTGGAGCATCACACAAGTGCTTGTGTGTGCCTGTATTATGTGGTGTCTGTTTTATTATTTGGAGTGTCTGCCTTTCACTTAAGCAGGTGCAGAGTAACATTTTCCTTGATCATTCTTTATTGGAACATTTCTTTGTTCTTAAGATCCGAATAAATATGGCTTGCCTCGTTGTGTCAAAACTTGTTGTGAAGAGACAGTTGCTCTGTGTTCCTATGCACTGTGCCTCAGCGATATCTGTCCTTCTCTGCCCCCTCATTCAAAAGGGATGCATCATGATCTTCTAGGCTTTTTGTATTTGCAGTGTGCTCTCCACAGATGATTTCTCATAGCATCTTTATGACACAGATTTTCTGTAGACATTAAGAAGAGGTAATGCTTATCGAAGGTCACAGACAAGTGAAGATAAGGAACAGTGTTAAAATTGGAGCCACCATGCTTTCCCTCTGTATTCTTTTCTCTCTCAATTCTGATCTGTCACAGAGATACCAGTTGGTTCTTCATAAATTCATTTCCTCACTAATTCACAAACACCTGTTTGGGTGACATCACTGAAATAATTTGTATACAGAACATGAACACTGCACCCAAATGTGAGGGGTGTTTCCTTTAACATGATTACCAAACAAAAGAAACCTAAGTTGACTGCAGAGGAAACTCTGAAGCCCAGACTGTATAATTGAGAAATAATTGAAAAGATAACTGAAGTCTGTTGAATTTAATATACTAAATAATAATTATTAAGATTTTCAGATAAATCAATGAAAGGTTTTATTTAAATGTTTAGAAATGGAATTGTAAATGTCTCTTTAGTCAGAATCAAAAAAATGTCCCAGTCCTAGACGAAACATAGACTTTTTGTTATCTGGTAAAGATCACAAATTGAAACAGATCCCCATAACTTATCTTTATAAAACAATGAGTGTTCCATGATCTCACGTAGGTCAACAAATGTGTTTCTAATGGTAAAGGAAACATTAGAAAATAATGTATTTTGATATAAGGAAAGAGAAGCAAGAGAATCATGGTATGGTTGGAAATATTCATTAATGTACATGAGGCAGATTGTTTTAAAAAGGGACGGGTGTGTTTGATGAAAACACAAATTGACATAACTGCAAGGTACTGGTTTTCAGGATCCATTTTAGAAAATAATGATTAGATATTAGGTTATTTTGGTGAGAGAATAAAACATTTTTTATATGCGATAGAATTTCAAATATGACCTGAAATGCTGATCTTACCTTTGAGTCACGAAAAAAGTGTATGTTCTGTTGAAAAAGTTTAAAGCACCTCCTTAGATATATAAAGGAACTACCAACTTTGAATACTTTTGACTGTGAATTTTAACATTTTTATTCATAAGTCTTAGAAATACTTGAACATATATATTAATATTTAGCTGCTAAATAGTGTCGAAAAAGTTACAGTGAAATGCTAAAGTGACTTTCGATTTAGGTTCCATTGATTAGGCAGATCATTTCCATAATTTATTTCCAGGAGAAATTTTAGGAAAAGGTGGGGGACTCTGGTTAAAAGAAATTTTGTTTATAGAACCACTGCCTGGAAGAGTGGTGGAAGTTTTGACTCAAGACCAGGCCAGAAAACTTGCCACTTAGAGCAAAGATTAAAGAGAACCTTCCATGCCTGTAAAAATGTAGGCAGTAGTCTCTCCTATCCATAATTTTATTAATGTACTTTAGATATCATTGCTGGATTTATCTACATAAACCTCTATTACCTTCCAACTGTACCAGCTTAATTTTCTGTCAGATTTCGTTACTGTTCACTTGTCATTGATCTGTATTAGTAGAATTCCATAGAATTTCCTGACTGAATATAGTGTAAGAAGTAACCTCAGAATATGTTGCTGTATATATTAAAGTTTTGGGCTAGAGCATAATTATAGTCAATGCGTTTTAAAGTTTTTATTTATTTAAAAAATGTCTTGAATCAGAAATTAGGATGCAAGTATAGAATGTTATACGTCTTTAACTCTTTAGATAAAGTTTTTCTTCCTTTCAGCCAGTGTTTAAAAATTAGTATCTTTCAGTCTAAAGATTTAGTTTTAAATTCCTTCTTTCTTATGATGGTGGTTTAGACCTAGTTTTCTGGTGCAGGTTAAGATGTGAAATTTTAACATTTGAGCATCTTGTAGAGAGGCCATGTGGGAAATGGGAAGATTCACAGTCCGTCCAGGAGACATGTTACTCTCCTGTTGGAGGACTTCAGGCAGGTCACACAACCCCTTTTTTGCCCCTCAGTTTTCCTCTTAAGTGAGGTCAGTTGAGATCACTAGAAGTTCAATTAGCTCTACTATTCTGTGTTTTCAAACTTGTTTTTCAGTAGTGGAATTCTGTCTTGAAGGTACTTTTATGTGTAAAACAAGGAGGAAGTGAGGAGGACGGATCAGGGCGCCTCCCTGTGCTCTGAGCGAAGGGCTGTGGCCCTTCTCAACACTTTGCCCTCCTGCATGTTTGGCTGGGCAGGCGGAGCCCCACAGTGACTGTTTCTGTTTGCTCCAAGGGGCTATCAGCAGCAGGACGCTCATGAGTTCATGCGCTACCTGTTAGACCACCTGCACTTGGAACTCCAGGGCGGTTTCAACGGTATTTCCCGCTCATCAATTCTGCAAGAGAATTCTACTCTGTCTGCAAGTAACAAATGTTGCATGTAAGATTTAGTTTCCTTTTGTTTTCTGGGAAGACCTCAGAGTTCTACTGGTGTTCTTGTTTATTAGATTTATAATGGAAGGTGGAAAGTTTTCTGGACCTTTGCTGAAACTTTTGTGCACTTGAACTTTGTGACCAAGTGGAGTAGCACATGCCTCCTGCTTCCAGATGGAAGGCATCTTGTACTTGCATCTAGGTGTAGTTCTAATTGTTATTTGCTATAGATTATTTTTAAACTTGAAAAAATAGAAAATATTTGTACAATTTAGCACTTAAAAGTTTTCCTCCAAATGTATTGAATAACGTATGGGAGACAATTTTCATATACTAAAATAATTACATTTGTTCACTAATAACAGGCTTAAAATATTTTGAATGTGAATTGTTCTAAAGCCGCATTTGGACTTAAATGTTCCAAAAATATGTCTGTTCTTTAATCAAATTGAGGCATTTGTAACTTTTCAGAATTTTTTTTTGGCTCTCAGTATGAACAAAACAAACCTTTTGGGTTGCTTTCCCACGTACTAATACCCCGAAATATACATTGAGATCAGAATGTTTATTTTGCTGAGGGAGAGATAATTGACTTTTATTTCAGCTTGGATCTTGGTTAGTTGTCTCCTTTTGTTCAAATTTTGGGAAAAGTTTCATATTGACCTATGCAGGAAAGGGATTTTATAAGACGAACTCCCCAAAGAAAGAAGAAGAGAGTAAGTTATATATAGGGTTTGCTGTAGTATATTGCCTGACTGTCCGTAAATCGGATTTTGTGTAAAGATAAGGTCTTTTTAATGACAGAGCAGTCTCACAGCTAATCTGACTGTATCAGAGATGGGCAGTCAACATGAATTGCCATACTTTTTAAAATGTTTGAACCTAGGTCCTTAGGAGCTATGGTTCAAATTAGAATCCAGTACAGAAGGGGAAGGACCTGTGATCTGGTAGAAATGTTCTTGCTGCTAGCACCAAATCAAACATAGTATTAAATGAAAAATTCTGTTCTGTATTTTAGGATGATATATTCATACACAAAGGATATTGAACTGGACTCTGTGAAGGATAGTCTGTGTGAAGTGGGAAGATATATGTCTTTATTATTTTATTTGATGCCCAGGGCACCCTTAGGGAATCACATTGTGTGATACAAGATGTTCTTTTAGTAACTAATGCGTTTTCAGTATTAATCCATACCCTTTCATGATATTTTAAATAATAGTAATTTTAAGTTCCATTAGTGAGTTAGGATCATAAAAAAATTATCAAGTATTCAAAACTCAGGCTCCTTTATATTTTCTTAAATTCACTGGAGGATGCATTTCAGGATCTAAGGATCATATTTGCTAAAACTACAAAAAAAAAAAGGGTCTCCTGTATTTGTATTTATTCGTATAAACACACTGAACCCTACTGAAGGTGAGGGTGAGGATGGTGGAAATAAATGGCGGATGTGTTATTTTTAATACATAGAAAATCATGAGTGCCAATATAAAGGAACTTTGCAGCATAATAGCCTGTCCAAGTAGCCAATATTTAAACTCTCTAGTTGTGTAGTTATGATAAGTGGAACAGTGATTTTGAAATAATTCGTGAATCTTGTTTTAAGTTATTTTATAATGACTAAGCTTAATGCCATACACATCAGATAGCCAAGAATTCATTAGTATCTTTTTCTCAGAGGAAGAAATTATAAAGGAAGATGTACATTGAGTTTAAATGTACTGCTTTTTAATAAAGCAGTTTCCATTTTAATTAAAGGCAGCAGTGTGTGTGAACATCAGTATGAAAGGGTCAGTCATAGTCCCTTTATTTTTCAGTAGATCTTTTGGGGGGGGGTATATCCTTTGTTTGTGATACAGATATTAAATCTAAAACCTGAAATGGCCATTCTATCCTACAGTTCCCATTGTATCTTCCCTTTATAATTTACTAAAGCCATGTGTATCCTATGAACAACTTAAAAAAGCAAAAAAGCTACAGTATGTTTCTTTTGCCAGCAAGGAAGGAAGCCCTGTCATAGAAAAGGAAGCAAACTTTTAAAATAATAGAATTGCTCAGGTAGGTTTTGTCTGTCTCATCATTGCAGTAGGTCTAATTTGGAGCAACTCGAAGTACAGTTCAGTGTATTAGGAGTACTATTGACTGTAAGTGACAGAAACCACCTCAAGTTGCTATTAGCGAAAAAGAGCAATATACTGGCTCAAGTAACTGCATAAGTGCACAAAAGTTAATATCTGTGTTCACTCTAGTGCTATTAATGAAAGCACACAAATGAACCTCAGTATCCATGAATATTTTAATTTTTATTCTGATTCATCTTTATTTGTTCTGTTGACAGTTTTATGTGGGTTCCTGTTGTTGCAGTGAAACCCAAAGCCATTTTGGTTTTTAAAATAATTTTTTTATTGAAGTATATAGTTGATTTACCCATTAATATTATATTAGTTAAATTAAGAGAAGGAGCATAGTGTCCAGAGCAGGTGCTCAGGTCAGGCCAGCTGTGTGAACTTGGGCCAAGTTATTTAACCTATGAACCTCAACTTCCTGGTCTGCAAAATGGGGATGATCTTATCTACCTCAGAGTTGTGAGGATTAACTGATTTAAATGGAAAGTACTTAGAATGGAGCCTGGCATGTAAGTGTGCTAAATAATATAAGTGCTTGCTAATCATGCTGTCACTGGTGCACTTTCTCAGCTGTTCTTGTGCATTCTCTGTCCATACCGTGGCAGGCTGTGCACCTGTTAAAGAGTGAGTTACATGTCCAAGATACATACTTAGGAAAGAAAAGCAAAAGGCAGGTATGATCCTGATTATTGTTATAAAAGATGCTTACAACACTCTAAGGGCTTTCTTTTTGGTAAGCACTTGTCTAAAAGCACTGTACGTATATTCCCATTTCATCGTCACCAGGCCTCTAAGGTAGATAGATGTTATGCCTGTTTCACATCTGATGAAGCTGAGGCACAGAGAGGTTAAGTAACATTAGAACAGTTGGTTTTTTATTGTTCTTAAAGTGCTGTACATATTTTTTGATCTCCACAAGGGAATTATTATATTGTTTTAAGTGAGCTTTTAATAAAAAGGCTTGTTGATAGTAACATCCAGCACTTCAAATGTGAAGTCATATCTCCACCAGTGATTACTAAGTATGTATTAAATTTGTTTACCTCATTTTCCCCAAATACGACCATCTAAAAAAAATTCTGAAACTATCCTTGATCAAGGTTGTTGTTCACAGTAAAGTAATTGAGAGTGCTCCCCATAATATGAGAAGTCTTGCAAAGGGTCCAATCTAAGGCAGTTCCCTCTTTTCTGAGGGGTATAATTGAGGGAAAGGGGTCCTGTTGCCCTGAGTACAGGCATGTATGTGATCTGTTAGTAATGGCAAATGTTCAGTGTTTGTTAGTAACTTTTGTACAAAGTAGTGGGATTGGGAGAGGAGCTGGGGGAAGGACAGTGGCTTAAACCTTTTATTTGGTATACTTCTATATATTAGCTTTGAAATTTTTGTGTTATTTTATAATTTAAATTAATAAATGATATATATATATATACACCCCCAAACAGAGCCACCTATAGGACTTTTACACATATGTATTTTAGTTTTTTACTGAGATGTTTTCCTGTGTGATTTGCTTTAGAAATGGAGCATCTACAGTTGTCACGGCTATATTCGGAGGCATTCTCCAAAATGAGGTTAACTGCCTCATATGTGGGACAGAATCTAGAAAGTTTGATCCATTCCTAGGTAAGACATATTTGGCATATGGAGATATGACATTGTATTAAAATAATAACTGTAATGTTTCCTTTGAAAACTAAGACAGTAAAGAGATAAATCCTTAAAAATACATCAATTTATGAAATTATTTTTTGAGTGTGGTTATATGCCTTTAACAGTTCTGTTTTCCTATTTCCTTTTAAGACCTTTCATTAGATATTCCAAGTCAGTTCAGAAATAAGCGCTCTAAGAATCAAGAAAATGGACCAGTTTGTTCATTACGAGGTAAAGATACTTTGATGT
Organism: Physeter macrocephalus; assembly: GCF_002837175.3. NCBI lineage: Eukaryota > Metazoa > Chordata > Mammalia > Artiodactyla > Physeteridae > Physeter > Physeter macrocephalus. The sequence goes on from NC_041224.1 coordinate 56,477,695, forward strand.
TCTAGAATTTTTCCCCCTTGAAATAGCAAATAATTGTTTTAATGAATTCGTGTTATAACTTAACAAAAGTCAAACCTGAATGTCTCATCTTGTACAAAAAAATTCTGTTTAGCAAGAATGCCTGCCAGAGATACTGACCTGCCAGGTGAAACATAAAATATTTCTCACCTTTCTCCTCTTTTGAAAACTAGTTTAAAATTAAAAGTTTGTAACAAAACTTTTTCTGATCTAGTGAAATAGAATTTATTCTATGGATATTCCACTGGTAACCAGAGGAAGAAAGAACCTCAGAAAAGTTTTATAAATTATGGTGTCATTCACTCTTTTGTATGACTAATAATTTGAGAGCTCTCTTGATGACATAACTGTTGGCTAAGCCTGAGGCCTTGCTTTTAATTGCAAGATTAAAATTCACATTTACTTTGAGAGATTTCTGAACAGATTTTTTCCTTAATGAGTATTAACTACTTTAGTCAAGGCAAAAGACCTGTCCTTGACCAACCACTAAAATGACTGATCATTCTTTTTAGTCATAGAAAGAAGAAACTAGGATAGAAAAAATAAAGAGGATCTAATATGTGTTCTGTCATTAAGTACCTCTACAGTGAAGGCAAATAAAAAGTTTCTACCCTGAATTACATGTTCACTAAAAGTTTTAGGGAGTATTGTCATAATGATTAATATACATATACTGTAAACTTTTCTTACAAAACAGAAGATTCTGTTGGTCTAAAACTGTACTGTCCAGTATGCAACCATGAAGTCACATGTGCCTATTAAAATTTAAATTAATCAAAGTGAAATTTCAAATTCTATTGCTCAGTTATACTAGCCATATTAGAGCGCTCAGTAGCCGCATGTGGCCAGTGGCTACTGTAGTGGTCAGCACAGATGCAGAACATTTCCACTGTTGCAGAAAGTTCTGCTGGACGGTGCTGCTGTAGAATCAAATTATACTGTAAAATGTATATGAAAACACTTTGTAGATGCTTTTAGTTTGTTCTCCACCTATACAACAGTGTTGATTGTCTCTTTTGAACAGGAGTACAGAAGAAATTTAAGGAAGCCCCATCCAGGCCACTTTCCCCTAAAATATGTGGCTATAGTATGTTTCTCTAAAACTGTTTTTTGGCCTATTTGAGATTAAGAAAATATCACAGTATACTTGATAGCAAGTGTCTGTCAGATCATTTTCCCTTTATATATATGGCATGTGAATACAGGCTAACTTAAGCAGAAAACAAATATTATTTGATCATTTAGAGGGGAAATCAGTGAAAGTTAAATTTTTAAAGGAATTAGCCTCATATTATATAATCTAAATTAGATTGACTTCATCTTAAAATTTCAATAAGAACACTAATAATATTAATGTAGTAAAAAATACTGTTCCTCAATATATATATGTGGGTATATATTTGAATAATAATTCCTCATGTTTAACAAAACCGTTAGTCCAGATGATTTTTGACTGATTGGAAGACCCAGAGACACTCATTTGTTCAGGTTTCTTTCCTCCTTCCTTCAGTGCTGATTCCCATACCCCTCCTGAATTGGTCATACATGGTTCTTATTTCCTCTGTAACATTTCACTTAAACTTAATGCCCTAATACTGAGAGATGTTCCTTTCTTGAGACCATCCAGGAGAGTGTATGACACAGCTTACTTAGGTGGTTGACTGGTACTATATAAACAAGAAGAGTGGCAAATGGAATTTGCCTCATATCCCAAGTAATATTTTTCTTGGCATAGACTCCTTGAAATCTGATGAAGATTGGTATTAGCATCAGGGGGCCCAGACCATCCTGAGGTGTTGAGGGTTTGGCTGGAAACATGTTACCTGTATACTCAGCTGGCTTTCCTTTGAATTCTCAGACTTCATTTTGTTAAAGAGCTTACTGTCAGCTTTAGAATTTCTAAACCATGCAGTATCTGCGAAATGCAACAAAACGAGATTTTCAGACGATGCTGGTGGTTTTCAAGAAGGCGCCTAGTAAAGGACCCAGAGGGCTAGAAAAATTTCCAGATGAAAAGGCAGCATATTTCGGAAACTTTCATAAGGTAGCTGAACTGTGTACAACGTCAAAAATATAACCAGGTTGCCTCGAGAGACAAAGAAGCATGCAGTGGCAATTATCTTTCATGATGAAGCATCAAAGACATTTGCCTGTGAGGGCTCAACTTCTGCTTAAGAATGAGGGAGAGGCTGGAGACAAGATGGTGGAGTAGAAGGACTTGAGCTCACCTCCTCTCACAAAAACACCAAATCACAACTAACTGCTGAACAACCATCAACAAAAAAGACTCGAACCTACCAAAAAGATATTCTATACCCAAAGACAAAGAAGAAGCCACAATGAGACAGTAGGAGGGGTGCTTCTAAAATATAATCAAATCCCATATCCAGCAGGTGGGTGACCTACAAACTGGAAAATAATTATATCACAGAGATTCCCACAGGAGTGAGAGTTCTGAGCACAATATCAGGCTTCCCAGCCTTGGGGTCTGGAATCAGGAGGAGGAGTCCCCAGAGCATTTGGATTTGAAGGCCAGGGGTGCTTGAGTGCAGGAGCTCCATAGGACTGGAGGAAACAGAGACTCCACTCTTGGAGGGCGCACACAAGGTTTCACATGCACTGGGACCCAGGGCAAAGCAATCATAGGAGCCTGGGTCAGACCTACCTGAGGGTCTTGGAAGGTCTCCTGGGGACACGGGGGTCGACTCTGGCTCACTGTGGGGACAAGGACACTGGTGGCGGACGCCCCAGGGAATACTCAATTGGTGTGAGCTCTCCTGGAGGTCACCATTTTGGCAAAGAGACCTGACCCCACCACCCAACAGCCTACAGGCTTCAGTGCTGGGACGCTTCAGGCCAAACAACCAACAGGGTGGGAACACAGCCCCACCCATCATCAGACAGGCTGCCTAAAGTCATCCAGAGCCAACAGCCACCTATAAATACACCTCTTGAGATGGCCTTGCCCACCAGAGGGACAAGACCCAGCTCCACCCACCAGGGGGCAGACACCAGTCCCTCCCACCAAGAAGCCTGCACAAGTCCCTGGACCAACCTCACCCACCAGAGGGCAGACACCAGAACCAAGAAGAATTACAGTCCTGCAGCCTGGGGAATGGAGACCTCAAACACACAAAGGTAGATAAAATGAGATTGCAGAGAAATATGTTCCAGGTGAAAGAACAAGATAAAACCCCAGAAGAACAACTAAATGAAGTGGAGATAGGCAATCTCCTTGAAAAAAAAATTCAGAGTAATAACAGTAAAGTTGATCCAAGATCTCAGAAAAAGAATGGAGGCACAGACCAAGAGGATACAAGAAATGTTTAATAAAGAGCTACAAGCTTTAAAGAACAACAAGAGATGAACAATACAATAACCTAAATGAAAAAACACACTAGAAGGAATAAATAGTAGAATAAATGAGGCAGAAGAACAAACAAGTGAGCTGGAAGACAGACTGGTGGAAATCACTGCTGTGGAACAGAATAAAGAAAGAAGAATGAAAAGAAATGAGGACAGTCTAAGAGACCTCCAGGATAACATTAAATGTACCAACATTCGCATTATATGGGTCCCAGAAGGAGAAGAAAGAAAGGGCCTGAGAAAATATTTGAAGAGATAATAGCCAAAAACTTCCCTAACATGAGAAAGGAAACACACAGTCAAGTCCAGGAAGTGCAGAGAATCCCATACAGGATAAACCCAAGGAGGAACACACCGAGACACATATTAATCAAATTGACAAAAATTAAAGACAAAAAGAAAATATTAAAAACAACAAGTGAAAAGCAACAAATAACATACAAGGGAATCCCCATACGGTTATCAGCTGATTTTTCAGCAGAAACTCTGCAGGCCAGAAGGGAGTGGCATGATATACTTAAAGTGATGAAAGGGAAAAACCTACAACCAAGAATACTCAACCCAGCAAGGCTCTCGTTCATATTCAACAGAGAAATCAAAAGCTTTACAGACAAGCAAAAGCTAAGAGAATTCAGCATCACCAGTTTTATGACAAATGCAAAAGGAACTTCTCTAGGTGGAAAAGGCCACAGCTAGAAATGAGAAAATTACGAATGGGAAAGCTCACCAATAAAGGTAAACATACAGTAAAGGTAGGAAATCATCAAACCACAAATATGATATCAAAATCAGCAATTGTGAGAAAAGGAGAGTACAAATGCATTTGAAATTAAGAGACCAGCAACTTAATCCTGTATATATATATAGACTGCTATATCAAAACCTCAATGTAGCTGCAAACCAAAAATCTATAATACACACATGAAAAAGAAAAAGCAGTCCAAACACAACACTAAAGATAGTCATCAAATCACAAGAGAAGAGAACAAAAGAGGAAGGGAAGAAAAAAAACCTACAAAAACAAATCCAAAACAATTAACAAAATGGCAGTAAGAACATACATACTGATAATTACCTTAAACATAAACAGATTAAGTGCTCGAACCAAAAGACATAGATTGGCTGAATAGATACAAAAACAAGACCCATATATACGCTATCCACAAAAGACCCACCTCAAATCTAAGGACACATACAGACTGAAAGTGAGGACATGGAAAAAGATATTCCATGCAAATGGAAATCAAAAGAAAGCTGGAGTAGCAATACTCATATCAGACAAAATAGACTTTAAAGACTGTTACAAGAGACAAAGAAGGACATTACAAAGTGATCAAGGAATCAATCCAAGAAGATATAACAATTGTAAATATATATATGCACTCAACATAGGAGCACCTAAATATATAAGGCAAATGCTAATAGCCATAAAGGGAGAAATCAACAGTAACACAATAATAGTGGGGGACTTTAACACCCCACTTAACATCAATGGACAGATCATCCAGAAAGAAAATAAATAAGGAAACACAGGCCTTAAATGACACATTAGACCAGACGGACTTAATTGACATTTATAGAACATTCCATCCGAAAGCAGCAGAATACACCTTCTCAAGTGCACATGGAACATTCTCCAGGATAGATCACATGTTGGGCAACAAAGCAAGCCTTGGTAAATTTAAGAAAACTGAAATCATATCAAGCTTCTTTTCTGACCACAATGCTGTAAGATTAGAAATCAACTACAAGGAAAAAACTAAAAAAAATGTGGAGGCTAAACATTATGCTATCAAATAACCAATGGATCACTTAAGAAATCAAAGAGGAAGTCAAAAAGTACCTGGAGACAAATGAAAATGAAAGCCAAGATGATACAAAACTTATGGGACACAGCAAAAGCAGTTCTAAGAGGGAAGTTTATAGCAAGACAATCTTACCTTAGGAAACAAGAAAAATCTCAAGTAAACAACCTAACCTTACACCTAAAGCAACTAGAGAAAGAAGAACAAACAAAACCCAAAGTTAGTAGAAGAAATCATAAAGATCAGAGCAGAAATAAATGAAATAGAGATGAAGAAAATAACAGAAAAGATCAAGGAAACTAAAAGCTGGTTCTTTGAGAAGATAAGCAAAATTGATAAACTTTCTGCCAGACTCATCAAGAAGAAAAGGGAGGGCTCAAATCAATACAATTAGAAATGAAAAAGAAGATATAGTGGATACCACAGAAATACAAAGGATCATAAGAGACAAGCAACTATATGCCAATAAAATGGACAACCTAGAAGAAATGGACAAATTCTTTTTTTTTTTCAAACTTCCAAGATTGAACCAGGAAGAAACAGAAAATATGAACAGACCTATCATGAGTACCAAAATTGAAACTCTGATTTTAAAACTTCAAACAAATGAAAGTCCAGGACCAGATGGCTTCACAGGCAAAGTCTATCAAACATTTAGAGAAGAGTTAACACCTATCCTTCTGAAACTATTCCAAAATACTGCAGAGGAAGGAACACTCCCCAACTCATTCTATGAGGCCACCATCACCCTGATAACCAAAACCAGACAAAGGTGCCACAAAAAAGAAACTTACAGGCTAATATCACTGATGAACACAGCTGCAAAAATCCTCAACAAAATACTAGCAAGCCGAATCCAACAATACATTAAAAGGGTCATACACCATGATCAAGTGGGATTCTAGGAATAAACCTACCTGAGGAGGCAAAAGACCTATACTCCAAAAACTATAAGACAATAATGAAAGAAACTGAACATGACACAAACAGATGGAAAGATATACCACATTTGAAAGTGGGCCTAGAGGGAACCTACCTCAACATAATAAAAGCCATATATTACAAACCCACAGTTAACATCACACTCAATGGTGAAAAGCTGAAAGCATTTCCTCTAAGATCAGGAATAAGACAAGGATATCCACTCTTGCCACTTTTATTCAACATAGTTTTGGAAGTCCTAGTGACAGCAGAGAAGAAAAAAATAAAAGGAATAAAAATTGGAAAGGAAGAAATAAAACTGTCACAATTGCAAATGACATGATACTATACATAGAAAATCCTAAAGATGCCAACAGAAAACTACTAGACCTCATCAATGAATTTGGTAAAGTTGCAGGATACAAAATTAATATACAGTAATTTGTTGCATTTCTATACACTAACAATGAATTATCAAAAAAGTAAATTAAGAAAACAATCTCATTTACTATCACATCAAAATGAATAAAGTACCTAGGAATAAACCTACCTAATGAGAAAAAACTTCTCTACTGTGAAAATTATAAGATGCTGATGAAAGAAACTGAAGATGACACAAACAGATGGAAAGATATACCATGTTCTGGGATTGGAAGAATCAGTATTATCAAAATGACTATACTACCCAAAGCAATCTACAGATTCAATGCAATCTCTATTAAATTACCAATGGCATTTTTCACAGAACTAGAACAAAAAAATTTTACAATTTTAATGGAATCACAAATGACCCCAAATAGCCAAAGAAAAACGGAACTGGAGGAATCATGCTCCCTGACTTCAGACTAGTATACATAGAAAATCCTAAAGATGCTACTAGAAAACTACTAAAGCTCATCAGTGAATTTGGTAAAGTTGCAAGATACAAAATTAATACACAGAAATCTCTTGCATTCCTATACACTAACAACCACAGAAATCTCTTGCATTCCTATACACTAAGAACCACAGATCAGAAAGAGAAATTAAGGAAACAATCCCATTTACCATCACATCAAAAAGAGCAAAGTACCTAGGAATAAACCTACCTGAGGAGGCAAAAGACCTATACTCCAAAAACTATAAGATAATAATGAAAGAAACTGAACATGACACAAACAGATGGAAAGATATACCACATTCTGGGATTGGAAGAATCAGTATTATCAAAATGACTATACTACCCAAAGCAATCTACAGATTCAATGCAATCTCTATTAAATTACCAATGGCATTTTTCACAGAACTAGAACAAAAAA
>NC_041224.1:56485122-56558046 GCF_002837175.3 Physeter macrocephalus
TGCTCCCTGACTTCAGACTATACTACAAAGCTACAGTAATCAAAACAGTATGGTACTGGCCCAAAACAAATATAGATCAATGGAACAGGACAGAAAGTCCAGAGATAAACCCATGCACCTATGGTCAACTAATCTATGACAGAGGGGGCAAGAATATACAATGGAAAAAAGACAGTCTCTTCAGTAAGTGGTGCTGGGAAAACTGGACAGCTCTGTGTAAAAGAATGAAACTAGAATATTCTCTAACACCATACACAAAAATAAAATGGATTAAAGACCTAAATGTAAGACTGGATACTGTAAAACCCTTAGAGGAAAACATAGGCAGGACACTCTTTGACATAAATGGCAACAAAATCTTTTTGGCTCCACCTCCTACAGTAATGAAAACAACACCTTAGGCGCAGCAAAGGAAACCATAAAGAAAACAAAAAGACAGCCCTCAGAATGGGAGAAAATATTTGCAAATGAAGCAACTGACAAGGGATTAATCTTCAAAATATACAAACAGCTCATGCAGCTCAATAACAAAAACACCAAACAACCCAATCAAAAAATGGGCAGATCTAAACAGACATTTCTCCAAAGAAGACATACAGATGGCCAAAAAGGACATGAAAAGATGCTTACATCACTAATTTTTAGAGAAATGCACATCAAAACTACAATGAGGTATCACCTCACACCAGTCAGAATGGCCATCATCAGAAAGTCTACAAACAATAAATGCTGGAGAGAGTGTGGAGAAAAGGGAAACCTCTTGCACTGTTGGTAGGAATGTAAATTGGTTACAACCATTATGAACAACAGTATGGAGGTTCCTTAAAAAAGTAAAACTAGAACTATCATATGACCAGCAATCCCACTCCTGGGCATATATCTGGAGAAAACCATAATTTGATAAGATATATGCACCCCAATGTTCACTGCAGCACTATATACCATAGCCAGGACATGGAAGCAACCTAAATGTCCATCAACAGAGGAATGGATAAAGAAGATGTGGTACATATATACAACAGAATATTAGCCATAAAAAATAAAATAATGTCATTTGCAATAACATGGATGGACTTAGAGATTATCATACTAAGTAGCCAACAGAGAAAGACCAATACCATATATCGCTTATATGTGGAATCTAAAAAAAAAAAGATACTAATGAATTTATATACCAAACAGAAATAGGCCCACAGACATAGAAAACAAACTTAAGGTTACCAAAGGGGAAAGCGGGGCAAGGGATAAATTATAATAGGAGTTTGGGATTAACATATACACATGACTATATATAAAGTAGATAACCAACAAGGTCCTACTGTATAGCACAGGAACTATACTCAATATTCTGTAATAACCTATAAGGGAAAGGAATCTGAAAAAATCGATATATGCGTATGTATAACTGAATCACTTTGCTGTGCACCTGAAACCCAGACAGTATTGTAAATCAAATACACTTCAGTAAAAAATAAACAAATAAATAGCTTATGTCAGCTTTAAAAAGTATATGATGGGGTGTGGTAACGCTTCATTCTTTTTGTTTAACACTAATATCAATTAAGGGCAGTCGTTTTTCTTGGACAGTCCACAGTGTGATGAATTTTAGTTGAGTAATACATATTTGTTTATTAAATGGGGATGGAGATGTGTGATTACCTGATAAGTCTTGCTTTTACATGCTTAGACATCTACTTGGCTAGAATTACTTATGTGCTTTTTGGGTCTGTAATTGTTAAGGTTAGTTTTCATTTAAAAAGGAAAGGTGATGGTGAGAAAGACCACTGTCATTTGAAATCATTTAAATGAAAGGGTGTATGGGAGGTTAAAATAACCCCATGTCTAAACCCTAACAAAGATACCATCCAAAAGGAAAAACAATGTAGCTTTGTCTTACTAATACTATAAAGAATCTTAAATAAAATGTTAGCAGATAGAATCCAGTAGTGTCCTAAAACAGTAATATACAGAGATCAAGTAGGATTTATTTCAATAATGCAAGACTGATTTAATATTAGAAAGTATAATTTATTGGGAGAAGAAAAATCAAAATGCCCAAATAGGTTTTGATAAAATTGCAAATTCATGACTGATTAAAATAAGGAACAAAAAGCCCTATTATTATAGGAATAGACATGTTCTTGTTGAGGATTATCTATCAGAAGCTGTCAGTGATCATCATAGCTAATAGTGAAGCACTAATGACTTTCCATTACAGTCAGGAATCAGCCAGGAGGACTGCTGCTGTGGGACAAGGCTGTAGACAAGGAAAAGAAATAAGAATAAGTAGTGAAGAGGAAAGACCAAATTATTACATACCTAGAACATTTCAAGAGAATCATTTGGAAATTATGAAAGAATATTTAGCCCTATTTCTGGAACGCAGGAGACCTGCTTTTCTAGCCCTCAGTTAACAAAAAATAAACACAGATATTGATTTGATAAATAAATGCTTAATGTGGAGCTAAAAAGCTTAGTAAGGTGGCCAAATAGAAAACAGGCAAAAAACAACTGCTTTCTTATACATAGCAAAAGATCCTATTCACAGTTGTATTAAAAACTCCAAAGTACTTGAGGTTAAATTTATTGAGAAATATGCAAGACCTAGATGAAGAAATTAGAAAACTTTATAAAATGACAGAAAAAGCTAGAATTAACAGAGCCATGTCATATTCTTGGATGGGAAGACCCAGTATGATAGAGATGTAGTTTTCCCCCAAATTACTGCTTAAATTTATTCTAATTAGTTCAGAATTACTTCTATAAGCAGATATTCTTAAGAGGAACTAAAAAAGTTTTAAAACAAAAATAATGGAGCAGGACAGAGATGACATAGGTAGTGTCCTAGAAGTACTATGTATACGGGAATATATATGGAATATATAGGCAAAGGAGACACTTCAAATTAGAGGACAAAATAAGAAATTAGTCAATAAGTTGTGTTAGTGTAAATGAAAATTTATGTGGGAACCATTAATTTCATTCCTAACTCATATGTTTTCCCAGATTAATTTGAGACTTCAAGATTTAGTGTGAAAAATAAAACCACAAGGACATTATAGTAAAACATCTTTTTGATTGTGTTGTAGGAGAGAGCTTTGTAAGTATATCATGAAGGCTAGAAATTCATAAATTTAACTGTATAATGGTAAAAGATGCCATAAACAAAGTAGAAAAGATGATAAACTTGAAACTAATATTTATAACATATATGAAAAAAAGTACTTGGGCAAAATATATGAATAAGAAAGAAATGCACATGGTCAATTTAACATCTGGAAAAATACTAAGTCTCATTTATATTCAAGAAAGTGTAAGTAAAGCAAAATTAGTCAAGATGATAAAGACAGATAATATGCATTGTTAGTGAAAGTTTCGTAAGGTGGGCACTCTCATATATTGGTGTTAGGAGTATAAATTGGTACAGTTGTTTTTGGAGGGTAGTGATCACCATTTTTAATGGGCTTTTTTTTAGACATAGTAATTTCATTTGTGAACGTGGACAGTAACATATGTAAAAGATATTCATGGAAACATTGCTATTGCAAAAAATCAGAAGTAACTTATATGTTCACCAGTAGGGCATTGGTTTCATACACTGTGCTATGTAACATTTAAGAAAGATAAAACTGATCAACAGCTAGGCCACAGAAAGAAAGCTACAAAATATTGTAGAGTCAAACACTATCCATGGAAGTACATATATAGAATTATTCCATGAATTCTTCCATTTATATAATATTAAAAAAATACGTGCATTAAAATGCTTGAGCAGCGTACACCTGTTCACAGTGACTATCTTAGTGGGTAGTGGGATTCAGAAAGAAATGGAACTGGGACTATTTTTCATCTCTTTTATATTGTTTTGAGTTTAACTTATTGTATATCACCTTTATATATTTGTTTTGGGGGAGTAAAACAAAATGTGGATTATTTATGCATACTTTCCAATTACTGCTTTGTTTAATTTATATAGTGTATAAAGTGATCTAGTAACTTCAACACATCAGTGTTATTCCCTGCTCTCTATAGAATGCTATTTAACAGTTTAGGTAATGCGTTAGACTGACATTTATGAAATATATGCCCTGAAACCTTTAAGAATCTTAGGAGTTTCAGAAGCCACCTTGGCATGCGTATACACACACACACACATATACATACATACATATATATATGGCATATACACACACACACACAAACACATATATTTTTCCCTCATGAAATGCAGTAAAGTACAAATGAAAACGTTAAGCATTTTCTCAGATCCTTAATGAAGGTAAGTAGAGAACAACAAAACTTGGCTGAGGTGTGAGTGATGGGTGCCTAGTAGACTGGTCACCGGCCATGTGACTCACTTCTACATGTGAGCTCTGAGGTGAGATTCATGTTCATGCTGCTGCAAAATATTACACTGTAGTACATTTTGGGGTCATTCAGACTTTTGAAATAGTTAAGATGGCAGTTGTCAAATCTGTGAATGTCAAGGAGATGCTGTATCTAGGCAGTCCTCCTTTTAAAGAAATGTTTGTGTGCATATGTTTCAAACAAAGAAGCAAAATTCTTTGTATGTTTATTGTAGAATTTGGGGACAATTCAAAAGAGCACAAAGAGGAAAAGAAACATCCCTTATAAGCTTATTTCCAGAAATACCATGGTTAAGGATATTTTAATTTAAAAACTCCTTTAAAAGCTACTTTATAAAAAGGCAGCAGTTGGGGGCTTCCCCGGTGGCGCAGTGGTTGAGAGTCCGCCTGCCGATGCAGGGGACACGGGTTCGTGCCCCGGTCCGGGAAGATCCCACATGCCGCGGAGCGGCTGGGCCCGTGAGCCATGGCCGCTGAGCCTGTGCGTCCGGAGCCTGTGCTCCGCAACGGGAGAGGCCACAACAGTGAGAGGCCCGCGTACGGTGCAAAAAAAAAAAAAAAAAAAAAAAAAAAGAAAGGCAGCAGTTGGAACTTTACAATTGTTATGAGTTATTATTTTTTTAACCCATAGAAAACCATTACAAATAGGCCTTAACTTTTCAGGAGAACTAAAGAAGCTTTTTTAAACCCATAGGGAGATGATTGTGGTAGTGGGGGGTAGTTCTCTACAAATCCAGCAAGGATTTATAATGTCGTTTCTTCACTGAAACTACTCCTAGAAGCTGCCCCCGGCACAGCAGTTTTCTGGCCTGTCATTGTCTGGGGACAGCCGCAGGTGTGGGCTTCCTGTGCCTGTGGCAGCGCCAGGGAGAGGTGTGAGAACAGAGAGAGAGTGGGCTCCGAGAGGCCGCTGGGGCCACCATTTTTAAAACTGAGTGTTGGAAAAACTAGGCTCAGCTTGTATTGCTTGCGTGTGAATTGTCTGATGGGCCTTTCATGGCTCCTATTCCATTTTGGCTTATCATGTACGGCCTCACATGAAAAGGAGGGAACTCTGCACTATCTTGTACATAAGTCAGTTGTGGGACCACTTACTTGGTGGTCACCCCATAAGTTTAAGCCTCTCACAAAGTCAGGGAGGAAGAAAAATACAAAGGAAGAAAATGTTGGAAAGCAAAAATTTGCTGGAGGAAGGTGAAACTGTGTTGGGGAGAAGAAAAGGACTGGACGGTTGCTAGAGGGAGGGGCTTTGTTTTCAGAAAAGGAGCAGGATGATGCGGGGCCAAGGCCAGATGCTGTGGCTGTAGGCCTGTGTGTGGAAAGTGGGCAGGGCCTCCCCACGGAGGGAGTCCTGCAGGGCGGCTGCAGAGGCGCCCACCCGTGTCTTAGCAGGGAGAAGAAACCAGAGAGCACTGCAGTACTTCTGCGCATTTTACATTTTGGTCTCAAAAATGCAACTGAGTCGCTGTGAAATGTTGATATATTCTTTCAATGATCTCAACATTTGTAAGGGTATCATATTCCTGAAATTAGAGGGTCTAAATAATTATCAACGGAGACTTTCACCATGCCACCTACTAACTCATTAGTAACTCCCTCTGAATGACTGCATGCTTCCATACACAGGAAAGTGGTTCAATGCAGGTTAAATATAGGAAAAAGATGCTTCCCCACCATCAAGTTGTTTCTGCTTCTCAGTGTTATGTGGCTGGGGAGACTTGAGGAATGGATGTCTTGCTAGCAAATCATACCACCACCTGGTTAATGGGACGGAGAAGCTGAGTGACCAAGCATCTCAGAGTCCTCATTCTTCCCTACTCTCTTTGTTTATGAAAGCTTCAGGCAGATATTGATTTTCACTTATTTAAAAAAAAAAGTTTGTTTATGCTGGTAAAATATACGTAAAATTTACCATGTTAATAATTTAAGTGTACAATTCAGCAGCATTCAGTAAACTCACAATATTATGCAACTATCGCCACTATTTCCAGAACTTTAAAAATCATCCAAAACAGAAAATGTACCAATTAAACAGTAATTCCCCATTCCTCTTTCCCTAGCTCTGGTACCTCTATTCTACATTCTATGAATCATACTATTATCCTTCTGTGACTGGCATATTTCATTTAGCATAACGTTTTCAAGGTTCATCCATACTATGGCATGTATCAGAATTGCCTGCCTTTTTAAGACCGAATAATATTCCATTGTACATATATATCACATTTTGTTTATCCATTAATCTGTTGATGTAACTTTGGGTTGCTTTTACCTTTTGGCTATTATGAAGAATGCTGCTGCAAACCTAAGTGTACAAATACTGTTTGAGTCCCTGCTTTCAGTTCTTCTGAGTGTATACCTAGGAGTGGAATTGCTAGATTATATGGTAATTCTTTAACTTTCTGAGGTACTGCCAAACTGTTTTCCACAGTGGCTGCACCATTTTACATTCCCACCAGCAATGCATGAGGATTCTAATTTCTCTATGTTCTAGCTAATACCTGTTATTTTTCAGTTTTTTTCAAAAAATAATAGCCATCATAATGAGTGTGAAGTGGTATCTCATTGTGGTTTTGAACTGCATTTTACTAATCATTAATGATGTTGAATGATGTGCTTATTTGGCCATTTGTATATCTGCTCTGGGGAAATGTCTAAGTCCTTTGCCTATTTTTGAATCGAGTGGTTTATTTTTGTTGTTGTTGAGTTGTAGGAGTTCTTTATATATTTTATCTATTAATCCCTTACTGGAGACATAATTTGCAAATATTTTTCTCCCATTCTGTGGTTAGTCTTTTCACTCTGTTGTTAGTGTCCTTTGATACACAAAAGTTTTTAATTTTGACAAAGTCCAGTTTATCTAATTTTTCTTTTGTTGCCCCTGCATTTGGTATCATATCAAAGAAATCATTGTCAAATCCAAAGTCATGAAGCTTTTTCCTTATATTTTCTTCTAAGAGTTTTGAATTAATTTTTGTATATGGTATTAGGTAAGGTCTAACTTCATTCTTTTGCATGTGGATATCCAGTTTCCCTAGCACCATTTGTTGAAAAGACTGTCATTTCCCCATTGAATGATCCTGTTGCTCTTGTCAAAATTCTGTTGCCCATATATTTGAGGGTTTACTTCTGGACTCTCTATTCTCTTTCACTTTATGTCACTACTACAGCTACGTATGGAACAATTTTCTCTGAAAGAACCCTGAAAACTAACTTTATGTCAGTACTACACTATGGCTTTGTAGTAAGTTTTGAAATCAGAAAAGTGTGAGTCCTGCAACTTGGTTCTTCTTTTTCAGATTGTTTTGGCTATTTGGGATTCTTTGAGATTCCATAGGAATTTTAGAATGGGCTTTTCTATTTCTGCAAAAAATGCCACTGGGATTTCTACGGAAATTGCATTGAATCTTTGTACTTCTATTGGTGGTATTGTCATGTTAACAATATCAAGTCTTCCAATCCGTGAACGTGGGATGTCTTCCCATTTATTTAGGTCTTTATAAAATTTCTTTCAGCAGTGTTTTGTAGTTTTCAGTACAAATCCTTTGTCTTCTTGGTTAAATGTTTTACTATTTTATTCCTTTTAAAAATGCTATTGTAAATGAGATTGTCTTAATTTTATTTTTGGGTTGTTCATTGTTAGTGTACAAAAACACCTGATTTTTGTGTGTTGATTCTGTATCCTGTAACTTTACCAAATTGGTATATTAGCTCTAGCAGTTTGGTTTTTTATTTTTAGAGTCTTCTACATAAAAGATCATATTATCTGCAAACAGATAATTTTACTTTTTCCTTTCAATTTTAATGGCTTTTCTTTATCATGCCTATTTGCTCTGGCTAAAATTGCCAATACTATGTTGAATAGAAGTGGCAAAAGCATCTTTGTCTTGTTCCTAATCTTAGGGGAAAAGCTTTCAGTCTTTCACAATTCAGTATGATGTTTGCTTTGAATTTTTCATACGTGACCTTTATCATGTTAAAGAAGTTGCCTTCTTTTCCTAGTTTATTGAGTGTTTACATGCTGATTTTTAAATGTGGGAAATTATATTTTTCTTTCCTATGTCTAATCCCATTCCCCACCTCCCCCTCCTTCCTTGCAAGGTTACAGCTTTCACACGATGCAACAAATACTTGCTGATGGAAGTTCTCATAATTTCAGCTTCAGAGATTACAAGACCATAGTGATCAATCTAAAGGGATTCATAGTACAAGCCAGTCTGTGGTATAGTCAGTACTCTTGTAGCTAGAGATGTGTAACTTCAGAGGTCCCTAAGGGCAGTGTCACTCTAAGTTTAATATTTGTTACTTGCTTCAGGAAACAAAAGGTCAAAACAATATACCCTTTCCTAGGAACCATCCTTGAGATAAAATAGCAGGTTGGCAATGGAGTATTACCAAAATCTATTAAGACAAGGTTAAGAGGGAAGGGTCATTTCCCCTGGAGGTTGGGAAAGGCTCAAAAAAAAAAAAAACAAAAAACAAAACGTGAAAAGTTGAGGAGAGGCAGTTGTGGGATGTACATTCCAGGTATTGGGATCAGGGAGCAAAGGTATAGTCAAGAATGCCTGCAGGGAATTGTACCAATGATCTTTTAGTTCAGTCTCCCAAGACAATAGAAATAAAAACAAAAATAAACAAATGGGACCTAATCAAACTTACAAGCTTTTGCACAGCAAAATAAACCATAAACAAAACAAAAAGACAATCTATAAGATGGAAGAAAATATTTGCAAACAATGCAACTGACAAGGGATTAATTTCCAAAATATACAGACAGTACATACAACTCAACAACAAAAAAACAACCCAATTGAAAAATGGGCAGAAGACCTAAATAGACATTTCTCCAAAGAAGAAATATAAATGGCCAATAGGCACATGAAAAGATGGTCCACATCACTAATTATTAGAGAAAGGCAAATCAACTACAGTGAGGTACCACGTCACACCCGTCAGAATGGCCATCATTAAAATCTCTGCAAATAACAAATACTGGAGAGGGTGTGGAGAAAAGGGAAATCTCCCACACTGGTGGGGGGAATGTAAGTTGGTGCAGCCACTATGGAGAACAGTATGAAGCTTTCTTAAAAAACTAAAAATAGAGTTGCCATATGATCTAGCAATCCCACTCCTGAGCGAGGTAAAATAGCAGGTTGGCAATGGAGTATTACCAAAATCTATTAGGACAAGGTTAAGAGGGAAGGGTCATTTCCCCTGGAGGTTGGGAAAGGCTCAAAAAAAAAAAAACACATATCCATACCAAACTCTAATCCAACAAGATACATGCACCCCTATGGCAGCACTGTTCACAACAGCCAAGATGTGGAAACAACCTAAATGTCCATCGACAGATGAATGGATAAGAAAGATGTGGTACATATACACAATGGAATACTACCCAGTCATAAAAAAGAACAAAATAATGCCATTTGCAGCAACATGGATGCAACTAGAGACTATCATATTAAATGAAGTCAGTCAGAAAGAGAACGACAAATACCATATGATATCACTCGTATGTGGAATCTAAAATATGACACAAGTGAACCTATGTATAAAACAGAAACAGACTCATGGACATAGAGAACAGACTTGGGGTTGCCAAGGGGGAGAGGGTTGGGGGAGGGATGGATTGGGAGGTTGGGGTCAGCAGATGTAACCTTTTATATATAGAATGGATAAATAATAAGGTCCTACTGTATAGCACAGAGAACTATATTCAATATCATATGATAAACCATAATGGAAGAGAATGTAAAAAGAATGTACATATACATATAACTGAATCACTTTCCTGTACAGCAGAAATTAACACAACATTGCAAATCGACTATACTTCAATTTAAAAAAAAGAAGAAGAAGAAGAAAAAAAAAGAATGCATGGGGATTCCAGCTCAAGACGTGACATAGGAAGATCCTGAGCTTAACTCCTTCCATGGACACACCAAATCTACAGTTACATATGGAACAATTTGCTCTGAAAAAAACCCTAAAAACTAACAGTGACTCCTGCACATTGGGCAAGTAAGAAGGGAACCACATTGTAGTGGGTAGGAGAGGCTGAGACACAATCTCACCATAAGCCCACACCCAGGGCAGCAACCCACATAGGGAGGGAACTCAAAACCCAGAGCTTCTCCCTTCACTAGGCACTCCAACTTTTAAAACCTGCACTTGAGAGGTGAGGCCTCAAAACAGCTTTGAAAACCAGCAGGGCTTGCATCCACCAGACCCACGAGACTTAGAAATGGCTCTTAAAGGGCTTGTGCACAGACTCACTCACTTTAGGGTCCCATGCAGAAGCAGACCTTTGAAAAGCACCGAGACTTTATGTGAGGCTTATTTGCTAACCTTAAAGCATCAGCCTGAGGGGCAGGGGCCTGCTGAGATACCCTTCAGGGATGGAGGCTGGTAGGTGCCATCTTCATGCTCTCCCTTTGCCTTGGTAAAACCTGCAGGTGCCACATTTTGTTTGTGTGTGTGTTCTGCTTTGGGTTGGTGCCATCTTTACACTCCTTTTCTGTTTTGCTCCAGACAGCAGGCACCATCTTCAGGCTGTCCTCTGCCATGCTCCAGAGCACCAACATCTCCTGAAGGGGAACTTTCACATGCATCCGGTGCCCCAGTTTTGGCAGCTCCCATCAGGGGATACCCCTTTATCACATGGTTCTGGAGGCCCAAGGGGCTTACATTCATTCCTGCATCCCATGAGACTATAACAATGGAGACACAGTTCTTGGCAGACTGCCATCCCCACAGCATTGCATAGAAAACAGACAAACGTACCCAGTCTTTCTGAGACTTTGCTTGTCCAGGAGCTTTGGCCTGAGGGGCAGGCTTCTGGTCTGGTGCAGTTCTAGGGGCCTACAGAGTTGCTCTCAGGGAGTGGAGGCCAGCAGATGCAACCTTTGTGTTCTAGCAAGCCTAGAGCCTTGCTCTAGCTCACCAGTATCTTCCAGAAAGGAGCTTATACCCTTGTCTGGCACTCGGATTTTTGTAGCTGCTGTCAGGGGACACCTTTATGTCACCTGGCTCTGGTGGCCAGCAGGGCTTATGCTCACAGGTCCCAGAGGACTATAACCAATGGAGAAAGAGCTCTTAAACAGCTATCACTCTCCAGGCACAGAAAGAAGCAACAGACCTAGGAGCTCAGCCTTTCTCTGTAAGAGGCCTATATGCTTATCATCATAGCTGTAGCCTGAGGGGTAGGCTTCTAATTAGACACACACACCTAAGGGCTGACTATAATCCTTTCCAGAGAACCTGGAGGATGGGTCCTTCGGCCATGTATAGTTCCAGTATATCCTGAAGGCGAGCTCTTAGACATGTCTGGTGCCCCATTTTTTGTGACCGCAGCCCATGGGATGCCCCTTGATTGCCTGTCTCTGGAGGCCAGAGGGGAGGGACTTGTGTTCCTGGGTCCCACAGGACTCTAACCATTGAAGATAGTGCTTGGTAGGCTACTACCTCTAGGGCACTGCACAAACAGCAGACTAAAACCCCAAGTCTTCCTGCAAAAGAGGCCAATTTACTTATCCTGGAGCTTTGGCTTGAGAGGCAGGCTTCTGGTTTGGCACACACCTAGGGGCTTATAGAGGTACTCTCAGGCAACACAGGCCAGGGAGGTCATCTTTGCACTCTCCCTCTGCCTTGCCACAGCTCACTGGTATCTCCCAGAAAGGAGTTTATACCCTCGTCTGGACCCCAATTTTTTGACTCTGGTGGGAGGGACACCTCCAGCTCTGGTGGCTAGTGAAACTTATGCTTGCAGTCCCATAGGCCTGTATATATTTGCATACTTTAAAAGCTGCTGCCTGAGATTCTTCCCTTTGGGACACTGACAGGTCTTGACACACCTTCAACTACTGGGAACTATTAAAAATAAAATAGGCGGCTGCTTAGACAATCACAAAGCTTTGAGAGACAACCAAGAGCTAGGGCATGGTTGAGCAATATGGTTCATCTCCTACACAAAGTCCACTCCTTCAAGACTGGGAGAGGTGGCTGTTGTATCTAATGCATAGAGTCGAGCAAAATGAAGAAACAGAGCACTATGTTCCAAATGAAAGAACAAGATAAAACCTCAGAAAAAAACCTTAATTAAACAGAGATAAGTAATTTACCTGATAAGGAGTTCAAAATAATGGTCATAAAGATGCTCACCATCTCAGGAGAAGAATGGATGAACAACAGTGAGAACTTCAACAAAGAGATAGAAAACTCACATCAGGACATATAATTAAAGTGTCAAAAGTTAAAAACAGAGAATCTTAATCTTTCAGCAGAAACTTTGCAGGCCAGAAGGGAGTAGCACAATATATTCAAAGTGCTGAAGGAAAAGAACTTCCAACAGGAATATTCTAGCTGGTAAATTTATCATTCAGAATTGAAGAAGAGATAGAGTTTTGCAGACAGGCAAAAGCTAAAGGAGTTCGTCACCACTAAAGTGACCTTGCAAGAAGTGTTAGAGAGACTTCTTTGAGCTGAAAATAAAGGGCACTAATTAGTAACAAAAACATAAAGTATAAATTTTAACCATTAAAGGTAAATATAGATAGTAAAAGTAGTGGATTAATCACTTAGAAAGCTAGTATGAAGGTTAAAAGACAGAAGTAGTAAAACAACTATACAATAATTAAGAGCTAAGATAAAAAGATGTGACATTAATTATACTCTAATAAAGATGTTTTAAAAAAAAAATGTGAGGGCTTCCCTGGTGGCACAGTGGTTGAGAATCCACCTGCCGATACAGGGGACACGGGTTCGTGCCCCGGTCCGGGAAGATTGCACATGCTGCGGAGCGGCTCGGCCCGTGAGCCATGGCCGTGAAGCCTGTGCGTCCGGAGCCTGTGCTCTGCAACGCGAGAGGCCACAACAGTGAGAGGCCCGTGTACCACAAAAAAAAAAAAAAAAAAAAAAAAAAAGGTGATATCAAAAACATAAAATGTGGGCAGGAGGAAAATGGAGCTTTAGAATGCGTTTGAACTTGTTATCAACTTAAAATAGACTGTTATAAATATAAGTTGTAAGTCTAAAATATAATATGTAAGCCTCATGGTAACCACAATGTAAAAACCTACATTAAATACACAAAAGATAATGAGAAAGGAATTTAAGCATACCACTAAAGAAAATCATCAAACCACAAAGGAAGAGAGCAAGAGAAGAAAGGAACAGAGAGGAACTACAAAACAGCCAGAAAACAATTAACAAAATGGCAGTAGGTACATTACTTTAAATACACTAAATTCTCCAATCAAGAGACAGAGCAGCTGAATGGGTTAAAAAAACAAGACCCATCTATATGCTGCTTACAAGAGACTCACTGCAGATATAAGGACACAAAGAGTGAAAGTAGAGGGATGGAAAAATATATTCCATGCAAATGGAAACCAAAACAAACCTAGGATAGGTATGTCAGACAAAATGGATTTTAAAACAAAGACTGTAATAAGACACAAAGATGGGCATTATATAATGATAAAGGGGTCAATACAACAAGAGGATGTAACATTTGTAAATATTTAGGCACCCAATATAGGAGCACCTAACTATATAAAGCAAATATTAACCGACTTAAAGTGAGAAATAGACAGCAATACAATAAATAGTGGGGACTTTAATGCCCCAGTTACATCAATGCATAGATCATCCAGAGAGAAAATCCATCAGGAAACACTGGCCTTAAATGACACATTAGATCAGATAGCCTTAACAGATATATACACAACATTCCATACAAAAGCAACAGAATACACATTCTTCTCAAGTGCACATGGAATATTCCCCAGGTAGATCATATGTAAGGCCACAAAACAAGTCTTTTTTTTTGGTCATACCGTGTGGCTCATGAGATCTTAGTTCCCAGACCAGGGATTGAAACTGGGTCCTTGGCAGTGAAAGCATGGAGTCCTAACCACTGGACCACTAGGGAATTCCCAAAACAAGTCTTAATAATTTTAAGAAGACTGAAATCATATCAAACATCTTTCCCAGCCATGATGGTATGAAAGTAGAAGTCAACTACAAGAAGAAAATTAGAAAAATGACAAACGTGGAGATGAAAACAACTTGCTACTGAACAACCAGTAGGTCAAAGAAGAAATCAAAAGAGAAATCAAACATACCTTCAGACAAATGTAAAGGGAAATACAACATACCAAACTTATGTGACGCAGCAAAGGCAGTTGTAAGAGGGAAGTTCACAGCAATAAATGCTTACCTCAAGAAACAAGAAAAATCTCGAATAAAGAACCTAACTTTACACCTCAAGTAACTAGAAAAAGAACAAATGATATCCAAAGTTACTAAAAGGAAGGAAATAACAATGATCAGAGTAGAAATAAATGAATTAGAGACAAAAAAGGCAACAGAAAAGATCAATAAATCTAAGAGCTGATTCTCTGAAAAGATAAACTAAGTTGCCAAACCTTTTGTTATGATTTACCAAGCAAAAAAGAGAGGACTGGGAATTCCCTGGCAGTCCAGTGGTTGGGATTTTGTGCTTCCACTGCAGGGGGCATGGTTCAATCCCTGGTTGGGGAACTAAGATCCCACATGCCACGTGGCATGGCCAAATAAATAAGTAAAAGCACATATTAAAAACTATTTAAAAAAAGGACTCAGATAAAATCAGAAGTGAAAGAGGAGACATTACAACTGATACCACAGATATACAAAGGATCATAAGAGGCTACTAGGAACAATTATATGCCAACAAATTGGACAATATAGAAGAAATGAATAAATTCCTAGAAACATACAACCTACCAAGACTGAATCATGAAGAAATAGGAAATGTGAACAGACTGATTACTAGTAAGGAAATTGAACCAGTAATCAAAGCCTCCCAACAAACAGTAGTCCAGGACCAGACAGCTTTACTGGTGAATGCAACCAAACATTCAAAGAAGAATACAATCCTTCTCAAACTTCCAATAAACAGAAGAGGAGGGAACACTTCCAAACTCATAAGGCCAGCATTACCTGATACCAAAGTCAGACAAGGACACCACAAAAAAAGAAAGTTACAGGCCGGTATCGCTGATGAACATACACACAGAAAACCTCAAAAAAATATTAGCACACCCAATTCAACAATACATTAAAAGGATCATATACCAATGATTAAGTAGGATTTATTTCAGGGATGCAAGGATGGTTCAACATCTGCAAAGTCGATCAATGTGTTATACCACATTTACAAAAATGAAGCATAAAAATCATATGATCATCTCTATACATGCAGAAAAAGATTCGAGAAAATTCAACATCCATTTATGCTAAAAACTCTCAAAGTGGGTATAGAGGGAATACACCTCAACATAATAAAGGCCATATATGTCAGGTCCACAGCTAACATCATACTCAATGGTGAAAAGCTGAAATCTTTTCTTCGAATATCAGGAACAAGACAAGAATGCCCACTTATGTCACTTTAATTCAACATAGTATTGGAAGACCTAGCCAGAGCAGTTAGGCAAGAAAAAGAAATAAGGGCATTCAAATCAGAAAGGAAGATGTGAAACTGTCACTATTTGCAAATGACATATTATATATAGAAAATGCCAAAGACTCCACCAAAAAACTGTTAGAATTAAACAAATTCAGTAAAGTTGCAGGATACAAAATGAACATACAAAAACCCGTTGCATTTCTATATGTTAATAACGAACTATCAGAAAGAGAAATTAAGAAAACAATACCATTTACAACCGCATCAAAAAGAATAAAATACTTAGAAATAAATCCAACCAAGGATGTAAAAGACGTGTACTGGCATATACATCATTGATATTATGTATAAAATAGATAAGTGATGGGAACATACTGTATAGCACAGGGAACTCTACCTAATGCACTGTGGTAACCTAAATGGGAGGGACGTCCAAAAGGGAGGGGATATCTGCATGTGTATGGCTGATTCATTTTGTTGTGCAGTGGAGGCTAACACAACATTGTAAAGCAACCATACTCCAATAAAAATTAATTAAAATAAAATAAAAGATGTGTACTTGGAAAACTACAAGACAGTGACAAAAGAAATTGAAGATGACACGAACAGATAGAAAGATATACTGTGCTCACAGATTGGAAGAATCAATGGTTAAAATGACCATAATACCCAAGACAATCTACAGATTCAGTACAATCCCTACGAAAATACCAATGTCATTATTCACAGAACTAGAACAAATAATTCTAAAATTTGTATGGAAACACAAATGACCCCGAACAGCCAAAGCAATCTAGAGAAGAAAAGAACAAAGCTGGAAATATTATGCTCCCTGATTTCAAACTATACTACAAAGTTACAGTCATCAAAACAGTATCGTATTGGCACAAACACAGACACATAGATCAGTGGAACAGAATAGAGAACCCAGAAATAAACCATGCATACATGGTCAGTTAATTTGACAAAGGAGCCAAGAATATGCAATGGGGAAAGGACCGGACCATCTCTTCAATAAACGGTGTTTGGAAAACCAGACAGCCATATGTAAAAGAATGAAACTGGACCACTATGTTACACACAAATTAACTCAAAATGGATTAAAGAATTGAACGTAAGACCTGAAACCCTAAAATCTCTAGAAGAAAACATACACAGTAAGTTCCTTGACCTTAGTCTTGGTGAAGATTTTCTGGATCTGACTCCAAAAGCAAAGGCAACAAAAACAAAAACAAACAAGTGGGACTACATTAAAGTAAAAAGCTTCTGCACAGCAAAGGAAATCATCAACAAAATGAAAAAGCAACCTACTGAATTTGCATCATATATCTGATAAGGGGTTAATATCCAAAATATGTAAAACACTTGCACAACTCAATAGCAGAAAAAAACAATCTGCAGTCGACCCTTGAGCAATGAGGCGGTTAGTCCATGTATAATTTATAGTCAGCCCTTCATGTCCACAGTTCTTCTGCATCCATGGATTCAACCAACCACAGACCATGTAGTACTGTAGTATTTACTACTAAAAAATATCTGTATGAGTGGACCTGCATAGTTTAAACCTGCGTTGTTCAAGAGTCAGCTGAAGGGGGCTTCCCTGGTGGCGCAGTGGTTAAGAATCCAGCTGCCAATGCAGGGGACATGGGTTTGAGCCCTGGTCTGGGAAGATCCCACATGACGTGAAGCAGCTAAGCCCGTGCACCACAACTACTGAGCCTGCGTTCTAGAGCCCATGAGCCACAACTGCTGAGCCCACATGCCACAACTACTAAAGCCCATGCACCTATAGCCTGTGCTCTGCAACTGCAATGAGAAGACACCGCAATGAGAAGCCCACTCATCGCAATGAAGAGTAGCCCCCGCTCGCCGCAAATAAAGAAAGCCCGCACACAGCAACGAAGACCCAACGCACCAACGCAGCCAAAAATAAATAAATAAAATAATAAATTTTTTTTTAAAAAGAGTCAGCTGAAGGAATGGACAGAAGATCTGAATAGACATTTTTCCAAGAAGACATAGAGAGGGCCAACAGGTATATGAAAAGATGCTCAACATCATTATCAGGGAAATAAAAATCAAAACCACAATGAAATACCACCTCACACCTGTAAGAATGGCTGTCATCAAGAAGACAACAAATAAGTGCTGAGGAGGATGTAGAGAAAAGGGAACCCTCATACACTGTTAGTGGGATTGTAAATTGGTGCAGCCACTATGGAAAACAGTATGGAGGTTCCTTACAAAATTAAAAATAGAACTACCATATGATCCAGCAATTCCACTTCTGGGTATTTATCCAAAGAAAACAAAAACACTAATTTCAAAAGATATATGCACCCTCATGTTCACTGCAGCATTATTTACAATAGCCGAGATATGGAAACAACCTAAGTGTCCACTGATGGGTGAATGGGTAAAGAAAATGTGATACATACACACACATACACTCACACACTCACTGACTCACATGCACAATGGAATATAATTCAGCCCTTAGAAAGAATGAAATCTCAGGACTGCCCTGGTGGTGCAGTGGTTATGAATCCACCTGCCAATGTAGGGGACACGGGGTTCGATCCCTGGTCCGGGAAGATCCCACATGCTGCAAAGCAGCTAAGCCTGTGTACCACAACTAGTGAGCCTGTGCTCTAGAGCCTGAGAGCCACAACTACTGAGCCCACGTGCTGCAACTACTGAAGCCTGCGCACCTAGAGCCTGTGCTCCACAAGAGAAGCCGCCACAATGAGAAACCCGCGCACCACAATGAAGAGTAGCCTCTGCTCGCTGCAACTAGAGAAAAGCCCGCGTGCAGCAATGAAGACCGACGCAGCCAAAAAGAAAGAAAAAAAAAAAAGAATGAAATCTTGCCATTTGGGACAACATGGATGGATCTTGAGGGCATTGTGCTAAGTGCAATAAGTCAGGCAGAGAAAGACAAATACCATATGATCTCACTTATGTATGGAATCTAAAAAACAAAAGCTCATAGATAAAGAGAACAGATTGATGGGTGCCAGAATTGGGGTGGAGGGTGGGTAAAATGGGTGAAGGGGGTCAAAAGGTACAAACTTGCACTTATAAAGTCACAGGGATGTAATGTATAGCATGCTAACTATAGTTTATACTGTATTGCATATTTGGAAGTCACTAAGAGGGTAAATCTTAAAAGTCCTCGTCAGAAGAAAAAAATTTGAAACATATATGGTGACTAAAGGTAACTAGATTTATTGTGATCATTTTACAATATATACAACTATTGAATCATTATATTATACACCTGAAGCTAATATAATATGTTATGCTTTAAAAGGTATGCTTAAAAAAAGAAGAGAGGACATGGGCCTCTGGCTACGTGCTGGCCTGTGCAGAACCCGGCCCACATCTAATCCCTGCTAGGTCTTGCCCCACTAACTCCCCCCACATCTAATCCCTGCTAGCTCTTGCCCCACTAACTCCCCTGAACGGGCTCTTTCTCACACTCTCTCTAGTGCCAAGGCTGACTATGACTTGAAGACTCTGAGCACAGCGAGAGTGTTGCCTCTCCTTATACGCTAGGTTTGTGCTTGCGACCCAACTTCTCAAACCAAACAGTATATTGTGTAAAGATACATAAATGCATATATATGGAATATAAAGACAAGCCAAGAAATGATTAAATGGAGGTCAGGATAATGACTACTTCTGGGGTTGGGGGAGGGCTGACTGGGATGAGGCACTCAGGAAGCTCTTAACAGGGCTGCCGCACAGGCTACCCCCTGAACAGCTCTAGGGGATGCCATTCACATAAAGTCTGGCTCCTCAAGTACTAGAGAGAGTCCATTTCCTTACTGGAGTGGTGAGTACATAGGCATTCATATTTTTCTCTAAAAAAATATATTTATTCTCACAGAACAATACGTACATTTTATTGATACATGGACTTCTGAATATATTACTAATTTTGCCAAGATTTGGCAAACTTTTTCTATAAAGGGCCAGGTGGTAATGTTTTTAGGCTTTACAGCAAATAAGGTCTACGTCACAGCTACTCAGTTCTGCTGTTGTAGTGTAAAAGCGGCCACAGAGTATATAAATGAGTGGGTGTGGTTATGTTCCAAATTTTATTTACAAAACCAGGTGGCTGGATTTGGCTTGGGGCCAAAGTTTACCAAATGCCATATTACACGGTTAAATCTTTAAAAGAAAAATATATAGCTGTGGTTTATCTAGGGGATTCTGAGTAGTGTGTGAAGCAAAGGATTCACTGGAGATATAATAGGAAGGTCAGTAATGCAGCCTTCTGTAATGTGTGTTTATTAAGTTATGACTGAAAATGTTTGAGGTAAACTTGACATTTTTATGAACTTGGGGCTTTGTCCTTTGTTATGTAAGATACTGAGAGAAAATTGCTCTTTGAACCTTGATTTCATTAGGGAACCATTTTTATCAGAATTATCCAGATTAATTCTTTTACTAATAATAGTAAACCCAACTACAGTGATACCATCTGTCATGAATTGATCATCATCAGATTATTAGACATGATGCCAGGCACATTATACATGTTATTTCTCTTCCTCACCAGTCCTTCAATGTAGACTTTTTTTTTTGGTCTCCATTTTGCAACTGAGAAAGGCTGACTCTTCTAAGGTCATATAGCTAATAAAGCTGAGATCTGAACCTGAGTTGTTCAGCTTCGAAGTTCATAATCTTTTCTTCCTACAGTACACTGCCTCTATAAAAGACATCCTGTTTTAATGCTGCCAAAATCAATTTGGTTTTAGATTGTCTTCGCAGTTTTACCGACTTAGAAGAACTTGATGAGACAGAGTTATATATGTGCCACAAGTGCAAGAAGAAACAAAAGTCCACTAAAAAGTTTTGGATTCAGAAACTACCCAAGGTAAGTGTTGAGGTTCAAATTATAATGCAATTTTGAGGGAAAAAATGCTTATGACTGACTGGAAGACAAATTATTTTTCTAACTTTATACTTATATAATCTGTTCTGCATTTGGTCTCTAAGGTTTTCAGTAAAACTAAATACACCCTTTAAGAATTCATAAGTAAATGTGTCCTAATCACTATTTACAATGTGTGGGGTTTTTTTCCCACCACACCACTAAAAAGCACTTCTCTGACACCATGGGTGTCCTACAATTGAACTCAATTCCGACACTATCTACCCAGAGATAGCATCAGATTCCACAGGGTAAGGGCTCAGTCCCACAAGATCACCCTCCACATCAGACACCAATCACAAGCCCAGGTTGTTACTTTGTGCGTTATGCTTCTCAACTACAAACTACAGATTGAGGGTTCCTATGACCCTTTCCCTGGACTTCAGACACCAGTGCACATTGTTACCCCTACTTGTGACCAACTAGTTATAAATCAGAGGTTCCCATGACCCCCTCCCTTGGGTTCTATTAATTTGCTAGAGCAGCTCACAGAACACAGGAAACCCGTTTGCTCACTAGGTTACCAATTTAAGACAAAGGATGTTAAAGGATACAAATCAACAACCAGATGAAGAGATACAAAGGGCAAAGTCCTGCACAAAGGAGCTTCTGCCCTCATGGAGTTGGGGGCCCTGCATGGTGGCACGTGGAAGAGCTCTGGTTCCCCAACGTAGAAGCTCTCCAAACCCTGTCCTTTTGGGCTTCATTACACAGGCTGACTGATTAAATCACTGGCCACTGCTGATCATTCAAACTCCAGTCCCCCTCCCCTCTTGGGGGTCAGGGGGGTTGGGACTGAAACTTCCAACTCTCTCATCTCTTGATTGGTTCTCTTGGCAACCAGCGCCCATACCTCATTAACATAAAAAGACACCTTCATGGCTCTCCTCACTTAGAAAATTTCAAGGCTTTTAGAAGCTCTTTGCCAGGAAAGGAGACAAAGACTAAAAACATACTGTTATAAATCACAGTACCACAATAAGGTATTCATGGAAGAAACTAATATCAAGAATCAAAAGAAAAACTGGTAGGCCACCTAAAATATTATTTAAGAGACATCAGTACCAAGTAGCTAATTTTGATTGAAAGGTAATATTTTTATAATTTTATAATATTTTATAATTTTTGTCTTTATCTCTCATCCAGGTGCTATGCTTACATTTGAAAAGATTTCATTGGACAGCATATTTAAGAAACAAAGTTGATACATATGTAGAATTTCCCCTGAGAGGCCTAGACATGAAATGCTACTTACTAGAGGTAAGGTAATTACCTTTGTTAGCCTGGTGAAAAGATGGCTCTTCAGTAAAATTAAGTCTTCACAAAGAGAGGGTAGAGGGTAGAGGTCACTGAGGTAGGGAGATGCTGATGTCATTGACCACTGCTCCTAACTCAGCCCTGGGGTACCTTCTCCCTTGTTCTGTAGCCTGAGAACAGCGGCCCAGAGAACTGCCTCTATGACCTTGCTGCTGTGGTGGTGCACCATGGTTCCGGGTGAGTATGCCAGCAGGCTTCTCAGGGCTGGGAATACAGAGTGAATGACCCACAATTTTGTACCACTCCCGATAACTCTCCCCAGACTCCCTATACAGTAGATTCAGATTCATTAAAATGGGTGAAGTAGAACTTTCCTTCAATCTTGGTGGGAAAGAATATTCCTGAGGATGTTGCAAAGCATGAAGAGAAGGTGCATGAAACCAAAATGGAGAAGGGTTCATTTGAGCCCAGCATTCGGAACCAGTCTATTGTCCACAAAATCCTGAGTAGTCTTTACTCCAAAGCTGTTGATTTCCTTGGCCAATTGATATTTAAATGGGCGGCAATAGGGGATTATTTAGAATAACTTTACTTCATGTCATCTACTTTAAAGGTGCATTTCTTGTTTTGTTAAATGGCATTCTCGATTACTTTTTCCCCCTGAAAGTCTGTATTAGGGGTATATACCTTATTTCTGGTCTGCTTGAGAATGGCAGTTTTACCTTCAGACTTGGCAAACCGCTATCCATGTTGAAAATCCTTTTCCCTCTGAACTTTGTAAACATTGCTCCACTGACTTCACCATTCATAGTTATAAATGACAAGTCCACTACGTGTCTGATTCTCATTTGTTTTTTTCTTTGGACTTAAGAAATTACATGCGTTTCTCTTTGGTAGTTGACAGGGGCACTCTTAGTCTGAAGTCTTCAGCTCATGGAAATGTTGTAAGGGTTTTTCTAGCAGTTTATGAAGGTCTCTATTCTATCTACAGGCTTTCTCCTACCCGGGAGGACTGACTCTGGGGCTCCATGTGTGAGTGGGTGGGTCATGCTGAGAGAGAAAAGCCTTTGATGGCCAAAGTAGGAGGGAAAGTGCTTCCCTGGAGGCAGATTTCTGTCTTATGCTCAGGTTTCTTCCAAGACTTTGATAGGAAATCTGGTCCTCAGTTTTCCATGTTTCCATAGGCTTTGACCTCTTCTTGTTAGGTTGAGAGCTCCTTCACTGTTTGGTTTCTCTGTTAATCCAGTACCATGTAAACACTGCTGTGTGTGTCCTAAAAAATCCTCAATTTCTGGTCAGTCCATGGCACTCTACCCTGTTTTCCAGTGTCAATATATTCCTTGTCATTTCAGTGAGTTTTGAGAAGATAAACACATGAGCCCAAGCAACCATCTTAAATTATAAGCCTCTAGGATTTATTCTCTAACTACAGTACTTATTAAAATTTATTGTCTACCTAGTAATTTATATGGTTGCATAGATTCTTTTGTGATTTCTGTAGTCTTTTTCTTTGATCATTTGACCTTTCCTTACAGGGTCGGTTCTGGACATTACACAGCATATGCAACTCATGAAGGTCGCTGGTTCCATTTCAATGACAGTACTGTAACACTGACTGATGAAGACACCGTTGTGAAGGCCAAGGCCTACATCCTTTTTTATGTGGAACGCCAGGCCAAAGCTGGGTCGGATAAACTTTAATACCTCCTCCAAATCATTATTCGTCAACTATACCGGACAAACATTTCCAATTTTCCATAAATACTTGATCCAAGATTTAATTTCATTATGCACTTTTCAGTTTCCTATTTTGGGTTTAGTTTTATTTTGTCAATGGTAGTGACTTACTGAACATGGGCACCAACTAATTTTTTTTTTTAGTTCTACCAGAAAACCTCAGCAGATATTTTGATTTGCTGCTTTAGTTGTAATAATTCAGTTTTTATATGTAGTTTCAAGAACTTAGTTCTATTTGACTTTTTTATATTAATGTTCAGGTCTCACTTTGAGGCACATTTACATCAATGCATTGTTACTCTCACATGCTGAAAGGAAGAGATGTTCCTGATCGTGAAGAGCAACGTAACCACCTGCTGCCTTCTCACAGCTGTTAACGGAGATCAGGTTGGCTCAAAATCAAGGATCATGTGTGCACGTAATTTGTGGCCCACAAGATTTCAGTGACTGCTCAGTAATCATTCTTTTTGCTTGTAAAAGATAACTGAAAGGGCATCATTAAGTAGACCAGGTAATTGCTGCTCTTCGTATCTCTCAAAGCTGCTGTTTAATCAGCACTAACTAACTAAATTTGTTGGTTCAGTTGTAACTATATTGCAAATTCAAGAATTACCTTTTTTTTTTTTTTGGTTTTGGGGTATTTTCATAGAGATAGGGGTACTGAAAACTCCCAGTAAGGCCAAATACACTTAAGTGTTTAAAAAATTCCATGACTTGGCTACATGTTATCCAGGTGTTATTTATCCACTGCCATGAAACCATAGCTTCTGTTCGAACGCCTTTTTGAGTCAGCACCTAATTCCCCGTTAGTTGTAGCACTGGGATTAACTGCATGTCCACTGTAGTCTTACTTCTTACTTGGTCACCTGAGGTTGAGATGCTACCCTCCAGAGTTGATTCTGACCATCACCTAAACGTCGGGTAATACTGTGGGGTCTGCTTCCACAGAAGGAAACTAAAGTCTTTCTTTACTAGTCTAAGTTTTAACAATTCTCACTGGCCTATCCTCATAGCAGAGCAATTGAAAATATTTTCACTTTGAATAGTGGAGTTTCTATTCTTGAGGTTAGTAGTCTGTTTTAAAATTTTCAAGAAAAATAGGCACCAGCACTATTTAGATTTAACTCAAACTGAAATCTGGAACCAGAATCCCATCTAATAAAAGTTAACTGTGCTTTCTGCAAGTGCTCCAAGCCAGCCTGTGGATCTTGGGGTGCTGGTGGCATGATGTGCAAATTAGTGAGAGAAAAGGAAGGAGCTCCAGCTAGGCCTGTGGGATAGGACCATGCACATTTTCATGTTCATTCCTTGTCCCAATCATTATTTTCCTCCCTTCCCTATTCTCTACAAGTTGTTACAAGGGGCAGAATGTACTTCATGTTAAGCCAGCCAACCGGACTTTTTGCTATTCTTGTTTTTCTGTTAAAAGAAAAAAATAGTCCAGATAATTTAAGTGTATGAATGTAAAAGAAAGTTGGGTGGCTTTCCTCCTAGGTCGGATATTTGCAGTTGCAGATGTGCTCCATTTCCACTTTAACATTAACCGGATAAATCCCACATTTTCTCAGAGCAGAACACATCTGCTATATACTTTAACTGGGAGCAAATTACGTCTAAACTTGTACTGTCCAATACAGCAGTCACTGGCCACATATGGTTAGTTAAATGTTAATTAAAAATAAATTAAAAATTAAGTTCTCCAGTCACACTGGCCACATTTCAAATGCTCAGCAGCCACGTGTGGCACAGGACCACCCAGGTCTGGGACAGTTCCACCTGTGTGCAGAACCCTCTCAGACAGCACTGGTCTGCACTTTCACTCCAGAGAAAAAAGCTCTGCCATCGTGTTTAAGTCTTACAACTTAGAAACAGAGAGCCTAGAATTAAAAGGGAAACATGTATTTAAAACAGTTCACAATGTTAAATTATACAGGTCGAGCCATGTGAAATTCTATTAGACTGTTTTTGATCTACAAAAATGAGTTCCACATAATTTGATCTACTATATCAGTGCATTAACACCACGTCATTGAACTTGAAACGTGCATCTCCCTTGATCTCGCTCCTATGAATCCAGGCTCTTTTGTTTAGAAGGTACACAGCTGTAACTTCTAACATTTGCACTTAAATCATTAGTCTCTGGACAGGCAGCAGTTATAAACTCAAGCAAGAAAGCCTCGGGCAGTGTTGATGGAGGAAAGTGGCCTTTATACCAAATGGAACTTACAACAGACTAGACTACTTTGTTGGGGAAAGTGGTCCTCACACAGCCAACACTGTTGGCTTAGGAAATGAACGCATCTCCTCTCTGAATTCTGTAGTGTTTTTATTTCTTGATTTTACTTCAGCAGACATGTTTGAAGGATATCATGAAGGTTCTTTGGAAAAGTGATTGGATCCATGTGAACTGTGCACTTGAACACCAGTGATGTAAATGTGCCTATCTGTATTTTGAAAATTTAACTGTGCAGCTTTATCACGTCTATTTCAAAAGCTGACTTCGTGCTCTTCGGGGCTCTTCCCTTGTGCCGTGTTGTCTCTAGCATGTTTGTGGCTTCTCACTCAGAGAGCAGTGCTGAGGCAGGGCCTCACGCCGAGTCACAGGGCTCCTCGGAACAAGAAAACTTTCTCAGAAGTCCTCCCACAGAGGTGGGTGACAGAAACAGTTTGTGGCAACACAAATCTCTCTCCATGGTGGAGAAACTTTTGCTTATCCACTGTATTCTACTCAGTGTCTAGTGATGACAAATGTAATAGAATAAAACCAGTAAAGTATATGGGCCCTGGTTAAGTGTTAAATGTGTATCTCACCTGTGGAACCTGCTCAGCAGCTTGGTTTCTGGGGTTGGGGACATATTTATTTCTTAAAGCCAAACCTCTTCTTCATTGGTTTAGTGTATGTACATAAGTCTATTTAGATATACTTATCCCACTTCCACCTCCACCGTCCCCTAAACTTACTCACATCCCCCCGGTTGCTGAAGTGGCCTCTCCACACAGGCCCTGGAGAAGCTCCTGAGCAAAGTCCGTTCCTGCATCCAGGGCATGGGTCCCAAGGGATGAGCGTATGGCCGCCGGAAGGTGCCCATAGCACAGGAAGGGGTGGGCGTGGGTGGCATCATGCTGTGGTCCAAGGTCTGTGCATCACCTCACTGGGTGCAGTACCTTCCCCCTCAGGTCTGACTGTGACGGACTCCAGACTGCCCTCTGTGAGTGTTGGTTGTGTGTGACGTAATCATTTCCACTAAAACCTAGTCTGTATGATGCTGAGAGGATTAACTGTGCAAGTGACTGATTTCATTTAAGTTGTAATCACATCCCTTTTCTGCTTCACCAACCTGAACTGTTTTATGGAAAGTATCATTAAAGATCTGGTCTCTTTCCTTTTGACTATTATTTCTGAACACCTTTCAGTGGAGCATAGTAAGTGATGATGTACTTAGCTCAAGCTACAGGCCGTTAGAGTCAGTCAACTGGTAGTAGTAATAGGTTTTTACAGACCCCTCACCATCTGGGGCTGCTGGTGCACATGGGCCCAGACGGAGTGACCTGGACGGGCAGTGGGGGTGGTGGGATTGATCCTCTAGTGCCTGCATTCAGGTCCTGAGGGAGCTCACCCGCACTGAGTGACTTCATCCTGTCTTTCCTTGTGACACTGATTTTATAAAAATGAGGTCCGCTTGACTCCTTCGGAGCCAGGCTCTACTCTGAGGAACTAGGTTTGGGGCTCCGAGCAAAGGATCTCGCCTTTTAAAGCCAAACAGGCAAACAAGTGCCATTGTTAAAAAATACATATTCTGCTTTACACCACTCTCTGCCCCCATGTCCCCTGCAAACAAGCAAAAAAAACCAAGACCCACCCTGTGTCCACACCCATCGTTTTTCTGTTACTTATTTGCCTGTTTCTATCAGTCTTCTGAAACTGAAGACAAAGGCGCCTGCAGCCCAAATGGTTTTGCCTCCAGTTCCCATGTCACACGTCTCCTTTTGGCAGCTGTGCTGGTCAGAGGCCATAGCGGCTACTGCTGCAGCCACGGAGCTGAGCTCCACAGGGCAGAAAGGGAGGAGCTGGGAGGAGCTGCTGTCACAACAGCCAGGCCGTAAGCCAGATCCCTCCCTGCAGGCAGGCGTGCACAGGGACCCACCCTGCATCCTGGGGCGCTCCCTACAACCCCACGGGAAGAGCAGCAAGGAGGCTAGGCTCTGAACGTTCACCCTGCCCACCTTTCGCTGTCCGAGCAAAGCTGCGGGAGTGCAGCTTGGAAGCCACGAGGAACCACAACGACTCTCCCCTGTGGCCAGCACACTTAACACGGCTCTGCCTTTTAGGAAGGTGAAAGAACCAACTACTTCCAGGGATCAGCCCTCTAAAAAGTACCGGTTTGGAAAGGATTTGGGAGGGCAAGTGGGGATAATAAGGCTTTCTAGTAAATCCACCTCTGGTGCAGCAGTACCGTTTCAGTGGGTGAGTGTAGCTAGAGCCCAAAGAGGGACTCTGGCTATCAGCTGTAATTTGAACAATTAAAATGATTAGCTTGAAATATGAGAAGTTCCTAGTTAACCTTTCCTTGAGAAACACATCTTCCTTTGGGCTGTTTATTGGTTCATGCTGTTTTTAAGAAAAGTCACCCCTTCCGCTTTACCTTGGCAGTGGTGGGGTACCTGAGGCACAGGGAACCACGAAGACTGGCTCCTCAGAGCCAGGGAGCTGGCTAGAATGCCTGCTTTCTCCTCTAGGCTGCATTCTGCTTTTACAGGCAAAGCTGCACCAGGTCTGATCGAGCCTTAGTTCCCGAAGAGGGTCCGCCATATCTGCCTCATCTGTTACTCCACGCAAGTGGAAACAAAGTATTCCCATTCCTTCCCATTCTAATTATGTGGGAAAAGGGACAAAGGTAACCACTGAGGTGGTGTTCCCTGGTCCAGAAGAGGAAAAATGGTTCCTCATCTCACTACTGTAGCCCACAAACCAACCAACCAACCAGTACACAGACCTAGGAGTTCACCGGAGGGGAAATGCGGTAGGGTCTGGTGAATGAGTGGGAGTGAAGCAGTATTAGAAAATGGATCCATGGACTGAGAAATCTCAGTTACTTTAGGAAGGGAGAACTTAATGAACAACCTCCAGGCAACCTGCCTAGCAGCTTAATTCCAGGAACTAAAAGCATCACTCACAAGGAGGATGGTGTGTGGCTGGCTTAAAGGGCAAAAGAGTAAAATACTTCAACTTAAAATTGTTTCAAGCAGTTTTGTATTAAGAGCTACCTCATCCATCCTGACATTTTGGGAAATACAGACTAGATACAGCGGGACACGTATCTGGAAAAATGTAAAGCCAAGTAAACTTAAGTTTAAAACGTGACACACACAGAAGAACCTTGGAGAGATAAGCTACTTAAGACAAATCTTTTATGAAAAAGCTCAGGGTAAAAATACAGCCAACTGGGAGACCAAAGAAATCCCTTTGCCTGGAGGAGAGTGGCAGGATCTGAAGGCAGGTCAGCCTGGCCTGGAAACCATCACTACCTAACAAAATAACAGAGAAAGGCGTCACCCATGGCTTCTGCTTACACCTCTGAGCACAAAACCCTCACCCTTAGCTCTTCATAGACAGCAGGCTTCTTCCTACTAAGAGTAGAGCAAAAGACTCGTATTCATGTCCTAGGAAACAAAAACAGATACTATTTACAATTAGAGTCCCTCCCAGTGAGTAGAGACTGCAAGCCCAGACAGAGGTGGTCTAGCCAGCACCACAAATGAAAATGCCAAAAGAGCTCTCCACCTAACACCATGGTCAGCTAAAAGGAAAGAAATCCCTTTTAAGGAAGCTATTTAACTTCAATATGCTGCTTTTCTGCCAGGATTTTCAATTCCTCGGAACATAAGCTGAGCCACGGACTGCTGCACGTATGTCTGGGTCTGGGCTTCCCCCCTCTTCAGAGCAGCAGCACCAGTTGTTGGCCAAAAATAAACACCATTCCTCAACCATATATGTCCACCAGCCCAGAGCCGGGGAGGAGCAGCAGGAGGTAGGCCAGGTCCCTGGGCTCCAGCCACTCGCTGCGGTTGCTGTGCACCATGCACATCACCCAGCTCAACCGCGAGTGCCTGCTACACCTCTTCTCCTTTCTGGACAAGGACAGCAGGAAGAACCTTGCCAGGACCTGCTCCCAGCTCCAGGACGTGTTTGAGGACCCCGCACTCTGGCCCCTGCTGCACTTTCGTTCCCTCACAGAGCTCAAGAAGGACAACTTCCTCCTGAGCCCAGCGCTCAGGAGCCTCTCCATCTGCTGGCACTCCAGCCGCGTGCAGGTGTGCAGCATCGAGGACTGGCTCAAGAGCGCCCTCCAGAGGAGCATCTGCAGCCGGCACGAGAGCCTAGTCAGTGATTTCCTCCTCCAGGTGTGCGACAGGTAGGCCGCCTCCGAGCAGCGCTGGCATCCAGAGCTCTGGGAGGCTTCCGGGGGTCAGGGAAGAGCAAATTACAAGAGCAAGATGGCTTTGCTTCAGGGAGCCTCAGACTAGGGCCAAGGCAGACCCTCCAGGCCTGCCCACTGCGCAGTCCCCAGAAGATGGATAAAATCCTGGGGGAAACGGGCACCAATCCTCCTCTTAGCCTCACGGGTCCTGGAGCTGCTTCGGCAGAGGACGAACTTGGCTTCAGCTGTCCCTGTGATTCAAGCAGCTGTCCTCCCTGGCAGCCATTAAGTGCTGGGTGGGTCCAGCTGGGCCTTCATTTTCAAGGTCAGGCTCCAGGAAGAGGTTTCTAGATTCAGCAATCAGCTTACCCTTCCGATTTGCCCCTAGCAAGCAAACCCCAAGACCTGTGCAATGCGGCTGAGGAAGAAGAGTTAGGATGCTCAGCTCTGGGTTAGCTGACCAAGCCAGGCTCCAGAAGTAGGGGTGGTGATAATGGTTTCCTTATTAGAAACTCACTAATCTTCACGGTACCTGAAGGAGAGAGCGTTTTAGCCTAAGTTTCAAATGAGCAAACCAGAACCCTTTGACAGGTTGTGTGACTTGCCCCAGTCTAGGACTGCCGGATATTAGCAAATAAAAATTTAAAAGGCCCAGCTAAATTTGAATTTCAGATAGACAGAATAATTTTTTTGGTGTCTGTCCCAAATACATCCTGTATTTGACCTGTCAACCCCACAGAGGCTTAGCCATGGGTGAGACTCCCTTCATAGTCACAGCCTCCTGCCTAGAGCAGTCCATGTAAGAACAGACTCTCACTGAGACTTTACCAGTCCTGTCCCGCCTTTGAGGAAAGACACCCCCTTGTTTACTAACAAACTAGGTTCAGTCAGCTTGCTGCCACCCAAGTCTAACAGCTGCTATATTCTGGCAGCCCAACAAGGAATGGAAGGAAATAGTGTAGTGGCCTTGTCCCACCTTTCTTTCTTTTTTGTTTTTAAGGCAAGAGAAGAAAACAGAAGATGGACTTGGGGCTGGTCCCTGATGGGACCATGACATTTTGATGAGTTTAACAAGGCCCAGAAATCAGACGGGAGGGCGATATGTATGGGGTGAAAAGCTTGCCCCGAATCTGCTGCATTCTTGTTGTAGGGAAACCAGGTTTAATCCCCCAAACCAGCAAGGTGTGGACTGGACCTCCAAGGCCACTATCTAGGTACAGCAAGGGTCTTCAGTGTCACCAAAAAAGCAAAGGGCTCGGGGCTGAGTCCCCCAGTTCTGCTACTGTGCAACCATGTGACCCCAGCCCAAATATTTAAACACTTTCAACCTCATTTCTTTATCTGTAAAATGGGATAAACTACCTTATCTCACAGGCTGCAAGGATTAAATGACACAGTAGCACTGGCACATAGTAGGTATTGATAAGTATGCACCAAATCTAGATCTGGCAATCAGCTGGGGAGAGGGGTTGTGAGAGAAAAGCTGAGGATGGCTGGGCAGGGAAGGAGCTGGCTTTTTCTTTCTCTGGTTTCTTCCTGCATCAGGATTATTTTAAAGGTTCTTAGAGGAAGGGATCATTTAACAGCCCTGGGGCTTAAACACCTACCTAATCCTTACCACCACCCTGAAAGTAACAGTTTCTCTGCCTGACAGATAAGGAGGTGGCCCAGCAAGGTTCGGATATTTGTCCTGGGTCAGACAGCAAATATGTCAGAGGCAAGTCACTTGAGCTCCCTGAGCCAATTTCCTCATTCATGAAATTGGGGGTGGAAGGTTGATATGAAGACTTAGGAAGTTGTGTGGACTTGGGAAGACAGGATGCACTCGGTGTGTGGATGTGGCCATGCCCAGTCTGTTTTAGTTCCTCACCTCCTTGTTCAGGGACAAGGGGGCTGAGCTGGCCCAGGCAGGTGCAGGCAAGGGGCAACGGGGGAGGCTGATGGGGAGAGGGCCCCTGTGGCCCGACTCCAGCTCCCTCTGGCTACAGGAAGCCAAGGCCTGCACCCCTGAGACAGGTCCTTCTGGACTGGAAGCGGTCTGGTCCTGCTTGCTTCCAGGAAACATGGGTTATGATAGCCTACAGAAGGTCCTGTACAGGTTCCAGACACCCCAAATCTCGCTTAATCATCACAACAACCTCACTGGTAGGCATTATTCCCTCCCCGCCACCCACCCCCAACACACACCCCCAGGTAAATTAAGGCTCAGCGAGTGACTTAATCAAGGTCATGGCGCAAATAAGCCAAGTCCAACTTTGCTCAAGATCTTTTCCCCCAGCAGGTGCTGGTAAGGTTGGGGCAGAGAGGCCCCCCCCACCAAAGCTTTCTGGACAAGCTACCTGTGTCCCTGACTGTACCCACCTCAGGCCTGGGTCTAGCTACCTCCGGATCCTGGCCTGTGACAGGCTGGCATCCCACTGGAGATGCAGTACCTGCCTCAGTCAACTGAGCTGAAACCAGGGCTCTAGAACTCAGAGCGAATACTCAAGAGGCGTGCCCCGATGGCCTCACGGGTTGGAATGGGCCTGACTCTAAGCCACCCCACGGGAAACCCTTCCTCCCTGCACCGTCCTGCCAGAAGCATCAGGGCCTCAGCTTGAATCTAGACTGGAGCGGTCACCCGGCACCGCTTTCCTCACCCCCACCCAAGGCAACAAGTCTGAAAGAACCAAAGAAACTATAGCCGACCCTCCTTGGAACCAGCATCGCCTATGTCCACAGCAGGACTGGGGCTTGGGCTCCTGGGACTAAGAGCCCAGGCAGATTAAAGTAAGGTGGGGTGGAGTGGCAGAAAGAACAGGGGACACGGGACAGAAGCCCCGGTTCAGATCCCGGCGTGTCACCTCGGTTAAGTGGCCGAAAC
The DNA here is from genome assembly GCF_002837175.3 of Physeter macrocephalus. Classification (NCBI taxonomy): domain Eukaryota; kingdom Metazoa; phylum Chordata; class Mammalia; order Artiodactyla; family Physeteridae; genus Physeter; species Physeter macrocephalus. The sequence goes on from NC_041224.1 coordinate 56,518,163, forward strand.
TCTCTGGGCCCGTTCCTCCTCTATAATAAGCGGGAGGGCCTGCCCGGTCTCCCAGAGTTGGCACGGGGACCAACCAGGGAGCTAAGGGGCGTGACCGGGGCCGCACGCTAGCACGCTAACCGCACCCTCCTCGGCCCCGGCCCGCGGTCACCCCGTTCTCTCCTTAGGTGCCCCAACCTGGCATCCGTCACGCTGTCGGGCTGCGGCCACGTCACCGACGACTGCCTGGCGCGTCTCCTGCGCTCCTGCCCGCGCCTGCGCGCGCTGCGCCTGGAGAACTGCGCGCGCGTCACCAACCGCACGCTGACGGCCGTGGCGGCGCACGGGCGGGCGCTGCAGACGCTGCACGTGGACTTCTGCCGCAACGTGAGCGCGGCCGGCCTGCGCTGTCTGCGCGCCGCGTGCCCGCGCCTGACGCTGCGCGCCGAGCACAGCGCGGCCATGATCCCCGATCAGCCCCCACGCGGCCTGCGTTCGCCTGGCGCTGCCCTCCGCAAGCAGCTTCTGCGCTAGGCCAGCCGGGCCGTGGCTGGGACACCGGCCCTGGGCCTCCGGGCGGGAGGAGTGGCGTGCACTGAATAACAGCCCCTAGACAGCCGCCACATCCTCAGCCAAGATGGGGATACGAGCGCCTCCCCCACATTACGATTTTATACATTGGCTGAGTGCAAGATTTGATGGCCAGATGCTTGGCAAACACTCGGGTGTTTCTCACTAAACACAGCACCCTTCCCTGTCTCCCCTAAGCACCCGGTTCTCCGCCTGGCGCTGCGCGGGAGCCCTTAGTCCATACTCCCCGGCTGAGGTTGCAGTTGGTGAGGGGGGTGGTCTAAATAACAGCCATGGGGAGGCGTGGCCGCTCGGAGCTACCCGGGGGCGCGTCTCCGTGCTGCACCAGCGGGAGGAGGGGAGGCACCCCGGGCGCAGGGCGCTAGAGAGCCATCGAACGGGTTATCTAGAGGCTTTGCTCCGCGCCCACTCCAGCCCGCTAGCCTTTCATCTGGCAGATGCATTCCTAGCAGTGACTGCAAACGCGATTCTAGAAAATTCACTTGTTGCTGTGATTCTTTCATAAACGATGGTTATCCTTATTTTCTACCGTTCTCCCATCATAAAGGGAAACAATCATTGGAAAAACCCAAAGTAAAGACATAAAAACAAAAGCAGCAGACCTGGTTAAATCCTTGGTTAACGAAGCCATTAAAAGGCAATGCAAAGTTAAATTTTTACCTGCTATATTTGCTGAACGTGGGCGCACGCCTGGAGTTCAACTTCAGGGCTTTAGTCACCGGTGCCCCATCTTTAGCCACCAAAGGAAGGGCTCCCAGCCATCCTGCAGCCTCCTGGTTCTAGGTACACGGGGAAAACTTTGGGTAAGTGGGGAAAGGAGGGAGAATGGTGGAGTGGTGGGTGATAGTCACACCCTGGCTCCTCCCATCACCAGCTGAGATCAAGGCCCTTTAACCACCTGAGGCCAGGTGTTTCTTCTTTGTGAAAGGGGCTCTTGATGCCTACTCCCGTTGATGGGCTGCACGCCACAGGCCTACAAGGCCTGCACTTGTCCAGCTTTAAGACTGAAGAAAGAGCCCAGAGTCAGCAGCAGAGACGTCAATGGTTTAATGGATGGAGGGATCTTACATGTCTGAAGCAAGGTCCTGGAGTGACGCCCCACTGTGTGCAGCTGATGGTGGGCAGGACATGGTGGCAGTCTGTGCTTGGTTGGGGGGGAGGGGAGATTACCAGTTATAGGGGAATTGATGTCAGGTGAGCTCATTAGTTACAAGGGAAACCAATGGAATGGCATTGCCCCTCACAACCCCTTTGATAAGAACAGCCTCAGCTGGGGCCTGGGACAAGAACAAAGGAAGATCAGTCGTGTGTAAGGTTTAGGTGAAACAGGCACTGGTCAGGCAGGGGATGTACAGAGAGCAAGAGAACAGCCATCTTGAGAGGCCTGACCATTGCCCACTGCGCAGTCCCCAGAAGATGGATAAAATCCTGGGGGAAACGGGCACCAATCCTCCTCTTAGCCTCACGGGTCCTGGAGCTGCTTCGGCAGAGGACGAACTTGGCTTCAGCTGTCCCTGTGATTCAAGCAGCTGTCCTCCCTGGCAGCCATTAAGTGCTGGGTGGGTCCAGCTGGGCCTTCATTTTCAAGGTCAGGCTCCAGGAAGAGGTTTCTAGATTCAGCAATCAGCTTACCCTTCCGATTTGCCCCTAGCAAGCAAACCCCAAGACCTGTGCAATGCGGCTGAGGAAGAAGAGTTAGGATGCTCAGCTCTGGGTTAGCTGACCAAGCCAGGCTCCAGAAGTAGGGGTGGTGATAATGGTTTCCTTATTAGAAACTCACTAATCTTCACGGTACCTGAAGGAGAGAGCGTTTTAGCCTAAGTTTCAAATGAGCAAACCAGAACCCTTTGACAGGTTGTGTGACTTGCCCCAGTCTAGGACTGCCGGATATTAGCAAATAAAAATTTAAAAGGCCCAGCTAAATTTGAATTTCAGATAGACAGAATAATTTTTTTGGTGTCTGTCCCAAATACATCCTGTATTTGACCTGTCAACCCCACAGAGGCTTAGCCATGGGTGAGACTCCCTTCATAGTCACAGCCTCCTGCCTAGAGCAGTCCATGTAAGAACAGACTCTCACTGAGACTTTACCAGTCCTGTCCCGCCTTTGAGGAAAGACACCCCCTTGTTTACTAACAAACTAGGTTCAGTCAGCTTGCTGCCACCCAAGTCTAACAGCTGCTATATTCTGGCAGCCCAACAAGGAATGGAAGGAAATAGTGTAGTGGCCTTGTCCCACCTTTCTTTCTTTTTTGTTTTTAAGGCAAGAGAAGAAAACAGAAGATGGACTTGGGGCTGGTCCCTGATGGGACCATGACATTCTGATGAGTTTAACAAGGCCCAGAAATCAGACGGGAGGGCGATATGTATGGGGTGAAAAGCTTGCCCCGAATCTGCTGCATTCTTGTTGTAGGGAAACCAGGTTTAATCCCCCAAACCAGCAAGGTGTGGACTGGACCTCCAAGGCCACTATCTAGGTACAGCAAGGGTCTTCAGTGTCACCAAAAAAGCAAAGGGCTCGGGGCTGAGTCCCCCAGTTCTGCTACTGTGCAACCATGTGACCCCAGCCCAAATATTTAAACACTTTCAACCTCATTTCTTTATCTGTAAAATGGGATAAACTACCTTATCTCACAGGCTGCAAGGATTAAATGACACAGTAGCACTGGCACATAGTAGGTATTGATAAGTATGCACCAAATCTAGATCTGGCAATCAGCTGGGGAGAGGGGTTGTGAGAGAAAAGCTGAGGATGGCTGGGCAGGGAAGGAGCTGGCTTTTTCTTTCTCTGGTTTCTTCCTGCATCAGGATTATTTTAAAGGTTCTTAGAGGAAGGGATCATTTAACAGCCCTGGGGCTTAAACACCTACCTAATCCTTACCACCACCCTGAAAGTAACAGTTTCTCTGCCTGACAGATAAGGAGGTGGCCCAGCAAGGTTCGGATATTTGTCCTGGGTCAGACAGCAAATATGTCAGAGGCAAGTCACTTGAGCTCCCTGAGCCAATTTCCTCATTCATGAAATTGGGGGTGGAAGGTTGATATGAAGACTTAGGAAGTTGTGTGGACTTGGGAAGACAGGATGCACTCGGTGTGTGGATGTGGCCATGCCCAGTCTGTTTTAGTTCCTCACCTCCTTGTTCAGGGACAAGGGGGCTGAGCTGGCCCAGGCAGGTGCAGGCAAGGGGCAACGGGGGAGGCTGATGGGGAGAGGGCCCCTGTGGCCCGACTCCAGCTCCCTCTGGCTACAGGAAGCCAAGGCCTGCACCCCTGAGACAGGTCCTTCTGGACTGGAAGCGGTCTGGTCCTGCTTGCTTCCAGGAAACATGGGTTATGATAGCCTACAGAAGGTCCTGTACAGGTTCCAGACACCCCAAATCTCGCTTAATCATCACAACAACCCCACTGGTAGGCATTATTCCCTCCCCGCCACCCACCCCCAACACACACCCCCAGGTAAATTAAGGCTCAGCGAGTGACTTAATCAAGGTCATGGCGCAAATAAGCCAAGTCCAACTTTGCTCAAGATCTTTTCCCCCAGCAGGTGCTGGTAAGGTTGGGGCAGAGAGGCCCCCCCCACCAAAGCTTTCTGGACAAGCTACCTGTGTCCCTGACTGTACCCACCTCAGGCCTGGGTCTAGCTACCTCCGGATCCTGGCCTGTGACAGGCTGGCATCCCACTGGAGATGCAGTAACTGCCTCAGTCAACTGAGCTGAAACCAGGGCTCTAGAACTCAGAGCGAATACTCAAGAGGCGTGCCCCGATGGCCTCACGGGTTGGAATGGGCCTGACTCTAAGCCACCCCACGGGAAACCCTTCCTCCCTGCACCGTCCTGCCAGAAGCATCAGGGCCTCAGCTTGAATCTAGACTGGAGCGGTCACCCGGCACCGCTTTCCTCACCCCCACCCAAGGCAACAAGTCTGAAAGAACCAAAGAAACTATAGCCGACCCTCCTTGGAACCAGCATCGCCTATGTCCACAGCAGGACTGGGGCTTGGGCTCCTGGGACTAAGAGCCCAGGCAGATTAAAGTAAGGTGGGGTGGAGTGGCAGAAAGAACAGGGGACACGGGACAGAAGCCCCGGTTCAGATCCCGGCGTGTCACCTCGGGTAAGTGGCCGAAACTCTCTGGGCCCGTTCCTCCTCTATAATAAGCGGGAGGGCCTGCCCGGTCTCCCAGAGTTGGCACGGGGACCAACCAGGGAGCTAAGGGGCGTGACCGGGGCCGCACGCTAGCACGCTAACCGCACCCTCCTCGGCCCCGGCCCGCGGTCACCCCGTTCTCTCCTTAGGTGCCCCAACCTGGCATCCGTCACGCTGTCGGGCTGCGGCCACGTCACCGACGACTGCCTGGCGCGTCTCCTGCGCTCCTGCCCGCGCCTGCGCGCGCTGCGCCTGGAGAACTGCGCGCGCGTCACCAACCGCACGCTGACGGCCGTGGCGGCGCACGGGCGGGCGCTGCAGACGCTGCACGTGGACTTCTGCCGCAACGTGAGCGCGGCCGGCCTGCGCTGTCTGCGCGCCGCGTGCCCGCGCCTGACGCTGCGCGCCGAGCACAGCGCGGCCATGATCCCCGATCAGCCCCCACGCGGCCTGCGTTCGCCTGGCGCTGCCCTCCGCAAGCAGCTTCTGCGCTAGGCCAGCCGGGCCGTGGCTGGGACACCGGCCCTGGGCCTCCGGGCGGGAGGAGTGGCGTGCACTGAATAACAGCCCCTAGACAGCCGCCACATCCTCAGCCAAGATGGGGATACGAGCGCCTCCCCCACATTACGATTTTATACATTGGCTGAGTGCAAGATTTGATGGCCAGATGCTTGGCAAACACTCGGGTGTTTCTCACTAAACACAGCACCCTTCCCTGTCTCCCCTAAGCACCCGGTTCTCCGCCTGGCGCTGCGCGGGAGCCCTTAGCCCATACTCCCCGGCTGAGGTTGCAGTTGGTGAGGGGGGTGGTCTAAATAACAGCCATGGGGAGGCGTGGCCGCTCGGAGCTACCCGGGGGCGCGTCTCCGTGCTGCACCAGCGGGAGGAGGGGAGGCACCCCGGGCGCAGGGCGCTAGAGAGCCATCGAACGGGTTATCTAGAGGCTTTGCTCCGCGCCCACTCCAGCCCGCTAGCCTTTCATCTGGCAGATGCATTCCTAGCAGTGACTGCAAACGCGATTCTAGAAAATTCACTTGTTGCTGTGATTCTTTCATAAACGATGGTTATCCTTATTTTCTACCGTTCTCCCATCATAAAGGGAAACAATCATTGGAAAAACCCAAAGTAAAGACATAAAAACAAAAGCAGCAGACCTGGTTAAATCCTTGGTTAACGAAGCCATTAAAAGGCAATGCAAAGTTAAATTTTTACCTGCTATATTTGCTGAACGTGGGCGCACGCCTGGAGTTCAACTTCAGGGCTTTAGTCACCGGTGCCCCATCTTTAGCCACCAAAGGAAGGGCTCCCAGCCATCCTGCAGCCTCCTGGTTCTAGGTACACGGGGAAAACTTTGGGTAAGTGGGGAAAGGAGGGAGAATGGTGGAGTGGTGGGTGATAGTCACACCCTGACTCCTCCCATCACCAGCTGAGATCAAGGCCCTTTAACCACCTGAGGCCAGGTGTTTCTTCTTTGTGAAAGGGGCTCTTGATGCCTACTCCCGTTGATGGGCTGCACGCCACAGGCCTACAAGGCCTGCACTTGTCCAGCTTTAAGACTGAAGAAAGAGCCCAGAGTCAGCAGCAGAGACGTCAATGGTTTAATGGATGGAGGGATCTTACATGTCTGAAGCAAGGTCCTGGAGTGACGCCCCACTGTGTGCAGCTGATGGTGGGCAGGACATGGTGGCAGTCTGTGCTTGGTTGGGGGGGAGGGGAGATTACCAGTTATAGGGGAATTGATGTCAGGTGAGCTCATTAGTTACAAGGGAAACCAATGGAATGGCATTGCCCCTCACAACCCCTTTGATAAGAACAGCCTCAGCTGGGGCCTGGGACAAGAACAAAGGAAGATCAGTCGTGTGTAAGGTTTAGGTGAAACAGGCACTGGTCAGGCAGGGGATGTACAGAGAGCAAGAGAACAGCCATCTTGAGAGGCCTGACCATACACATGGGTTCCTTAATTCGTTGCCCCAATATCGGGAAACAGCAAGGAAAAAAAGACATTCTCATGGAGCTTATGTTTTAGTGGGGGAAGAGACAGTAAGTAATTGGTGTATAAGAAGATAAGTACTGGGCTTCCCTGGTGGTGCAGTGGTTGAGAGTCCGCCTGCCGATGCAGGGGATACGGGTTCGTGCCCAGGTCTGGGAGGATCCCACATGCCGCAGAGCGGCTGGGCCCGTGAGCCATGGCCGCTGAGCCTGCGCGTCCGGAGCCTGTGCTCTGCAATGGGAGAGGCCACAGCAGTGAGAGGCCCGCGTACCGCAAAAAAAAAAAAAAAAAAGAAAAGTACTGGGGAAGAGGGAAAATACAGGGTAAGAGGATATTTGGGAATTGCTGGAAAGGAAAAAGCAACTTAAAAGAGGTCAACCAATGTAAGCCCCATTGAGAAGTAGTCATTTGAGAAAGGAAGTGGGGGAGAGAACGGTGTAGCGTCTGGAGGAAAATATTCCAGACAAGAGGGAACAGCCTCCAGCGCAAAGGCCCCAGACTAGGAGCATGGCTGGTGTGTTACGGCTGGAACAGAGTGAGTGAGAAGGAAAGGTAAGCAAGAGAGGTGATGAGAAAAATAAGGGATAAGAGGGGCCTCACCCAGGCCTCAGAGGTTATTATGAGGATGAAACGGGAGCTGGAGATCCCCCATTCAGGCCACCTCCAGCAGGTGCCAGGGCCCCAAGAAGATGATGGTGAAGGCCCAGAGGGGCTGAAATTTCTCTAGGCAGAGCCTGTGGACAGGCAAACAGCACCCTACCTCGCCCAAACCCCTCCAGGGACTGCCGAAGGCCTCAGTTGCTGCCCCTGGGCCCGTGGTTAGACCATCCCTTAGCCCAGAAACCGGTAACCGCACTGACCCTGGACCGGCATAATCCTTCCTCATCCCTGTGTGGGGAAAGCCAGCCCTGCCAGACCACCAGCTGCAGTGGAACGTGAGGGCCTACTACTAGCCTGTGAGACCCAGGCGTCCTCTGGGTGATTTTCTAGTTTACCCACCCTTGCTCTGAACTCTGGAGAGAGGCTTTGCAGGAAATTAATTTTTCAGCCACTACTGCAAACATTGTTGAAAGAAAGCTCAGGCTTCCAGGGACTTAAATGTTTGTTTAAAACAGAGCCACTTAAACCCCATGGCTTTGCTTTCATCATCTCTGATAAGCCCCAATTCCCAGAGGTCTTGTTTGCCCTAAGTTGGTGGTTTAGTCTGGGGAAAAACAGGACCCTGGTTTCTAGCTCTCCTCTGACCAAGGGCAGGTCAGCCCTCTTCAAACCTCAGCTTTCTTACCTATATAATGGGATAGCTAGAGAATCTTGCTTGCAAAGTTCTCTTAAGGGTTATGAGACTCTGTTTGTAAAGCAAACAAAGGTTACTGTATTTTCAGCTGGAAAGCGGGTAACCTACATTCCCCTGAGGTTCCTTTTCCCACAGAAGCTCTTTTATAAATGAGGGGTAAGTTCCCCTTGATGCCTAGTAAACCCTCACATACCAAGACTAGTGATCACAGAATGAAAGCTGTGCTGACAGTTGTGTCCAGCGTTGTTTCTAGGGCTCCAATTAGGTCCTGCCCCCTGCACAGGACCTTTGGGTCCCTGAGCCCCAGGCCCATCTGAGGTACTCCTGGAAGGCAGGCACTACTCTCCACCCTGCCTTCTAACAGTCCCTGTTCATTCACATCACCAGGCACTGAGCAAAGGCACTGGACAGAACACAGTGCCCTGCTTAATCTAAAAACAGCTTTCAAGGTCTTCTCTCAGATTTGCATAGAACAAGGGGCACTGCATGCTTATCCACCAACTCATTCATCTCACAAACATTTACTGGGTATTGGGCATGGGCTGCGCCAGGCCCTACCTCAAGGGAGTCACTCTAGTCAGAAGACGTGCAGCTGGGGTTGAGGGGGGTTTTGAGTGCTCTCCCAGCTCTGCCAGCCATAACTTCTGACAAGTTATGACTTCTCGGAGGCTCCATTTCTCTATTTGTAAAATAGGACCAGTACACTCTCTGTGACGCTGTGCTGAGATTTTGTCTAATTGCGTACTGCCTGGAAGGCAGAGGGTAGGGAAAGGCATCCTCACATCCACAGGGGGCTAGAAAAGCCAAGTGCCCAGCAGAAGCCACAAGAAGCAACACTTGATGGAGGACACAGCCTTTGAGCTGAGAACTGGAAGACTGACCCCAGCTCCCATAAGGTTGGTATCAGCAGCAGGCACAGCTCAGGAAAGACAGTCAGGAAGCCCAATGCATGTCCAGAGAAGGGCGAGGTGGGGGAGATGGGAGCCTGACCCAGAGCCACTTGGAAATGGCTTGGGGATTATCTGTGCCCTCACAGCCTCCATTAGAACACCCCACAGACTTTGCCCTGCTCCTGAATGCTAACTCTTTTCACTCTCAGTTTTGGCCAAGGCAGCCAAAGTGAAAGCTAGCGGGAGGGTGCAGAACCTCCTCACTGGGGCAGGACAGTGCCCCCTAGTGGGGGGCTGGCCCCAGTCACCACATCATACTGGCTAGTCGGCTGACCCTCAACACCAGCAGAGGCTGGGGCCACATGCTCTGAGGTCAGGGCCTCCAGATTGCTCCCTAGGAAGCAGAGCCTGCTGGGGGGTACATTGTGCTCTGAGGCTTGTCTTACAGGGACACACTGGCCAGTTTTGGCACAGGCTGAATGTTTGCAGGGGGCTGACTGAGCCCCCTCAACTCCACCACTGGCGTGCTGACAGGAAGCCAGGACTCGCAGCTCTCGTCTGTACGTACCTGTGATCCAGCATGTTCCCTCTCCTGACCTCGAATTCTTGGTCTCTAAAGGGAGAGATCATCTGACGCCTTAGTTCTAGGATTCCTCCAGCTCTGGGATTCAATGCCCAAGACTTGCTTCTTGCTAAAAACCGAGCTCACCACATATAGGTTTCATCTCGCTGGCAGTGCTGGGCAAAGGCCACGAAGCTGGGAGGCCCAGAAAAAAGCTGCACCTTGAAAGGGCCTTTAAGGAAATCTTAAATTTTAAAGGCTAGGGGGTCAAAGTTCTCTTGAGACTTTTTAAGGGTGATAGAAACTGCAAGGATTTGTTAACTGAATGAGTCTAGCAAAGAAAAAAAAAAAAAGGCCTAAGCCTCTATGGGGGTTGAAAGTGAACTATGGGGGAAAAAATAGCTGCACTAGGCTCATTTCAGCTCCTCACATCTCCTCCTCTCACCCAGAGCTTCAAAAGTTGAGAGACCGGGGACTTCCCTGGCGGCGCAGTGGTTGAGAGTCCGCCTGCCGATGCAGAAGACACGGGTTCGTGACAGGTTTCCAGCAAAGAAATGGCATCTGTTATAAAACCAAGGTGTCTGTGCAGGTCTTTCTCGCAGAGTTAGGCCTCCTGAGAAGCCACCCGTTAGGCCTGACAGGTGGGGCCTGAGCATCAGCCTGCTGCGGGTGCCCTTTCCCCTGAGTCCAGAGGGAACTGAGGCAGCACAGCCCAGAGCCTCATGAAAGTCAAGGCCTTATTGTGATTTAAAATAGTCTGAGACTGCAGACTTAGCCTCAGCCCAGCCCACCAAGAGGGAACAGCTACTTGTCACCGGAAGCCAGCCCAGAAGGCCCAAAGAGACCCCTTTTGGCATTGTCCAGGATCTCAGCAGCACACAGAGGCCGTTCTTCGCTGAGAGAAGTTCCCTCCTGGCCCAGAGGCCCGGACAGTGCCTTCCCACTCCCCAGGTGCATGCTTCAAGCAAAAAGACCTTCACCACTGCTTCTGACTGAGCTCTCAGATCAAGTATTAAGGGCTCAGAACCCCCTGGGGGTCCCCAGAAGCTGTGGTCTCCTTCTGAGACACAATGCCAATTGAAGCCTCTTTTCCATAAAACTGAAATGTCTTCATTCTAAATATTATTAGATACACTCACTGGGAAATATCCATGCACCACATCATCTTAGCCAACAAAACCACATCTTCTTCCAATTTCTCTTCACAAACACACACCTTTTACCTTCCTGGTGGAAAACAAGCACCTGTAAGGCTCTCTGTCTGGCACCTCATTTGAGCAGGCTGTCAGCCTTGACCTTGTCCATGAAGTACACTGGAAGTAGCGTGTGGCATGAACTTGTAGTGGATGAAAGAGAGAAGCCACCCAAAGGCTGTGCCCTCTCCCTGTTCCCACTCGCAGAGCCTTCACAGCTGCTCTCCAGATAGCCCTTTCTCCCAGGACCACATGCTCATTCTGACATGCCTGAGCAAATGAACACATCACCAGGGCCTTCAAGGTCTGGGTTTAAGCACCAAGGGTGTAACCCCTTCCCTAGTCCCCTGCACAATTCCCCACCATCATTCAAGAACATAAAAGCCACGCATTAGGGCTTCCCTGGTGGCGCAGCGGTTGAGAGTCCGCCTGCCGATGCAGGGGACACAGGTTTGTGCCCCGGTCCAGGAAGACCCCACATGCCACGGAGCAGCTGGGCATGTGAGCCGTGGCCGCTGAGCTTGCGCGTCCAGAGCCTGTGCTCCCCAACGGGAGAGGCCACAACAGTGAGAGGCCCGCGTACCACACACACACACACAAAAACAGCCACGCATTAGTTCTCAAATTAATTCACACATTCACATGGTCACTCATTCATGTATGCTAAGTGCCCACTTGGCTGCCCTTCCAGGGTAGTGACACGTTATTGTAAACTGCCTCGCTCTTTAATTCCATCACTGGATCCGCTGGCTCCTCAAAGGGCGGTGGGGGTGGGCAGTCAGAACTGTATCACTTTAGTTAGTTTCCTCCTTGCCTAGTAGAGCTGCATCCTGTACCAGGTATCCTGGGTCTGTTCAAGAAAGGCTATTAGCGTGTTACACTTTAAGCCAGCTACGGAGAGGGAGGAAGCATAGTACTAAGGGATGGACACAGGGACCCTGTAGTGAGGGGACACAGTGAGAGACCAAGGATGACTGAACCAGTGAAAACAGGAGCTTTCACCTCAGGGGGCTGCTATACCCATGTGGCCCTCTGCTCTGTCATTTCCAAGCAAAGCCCAGTGTGAAGGAATGTTTCTGATGAGTCAAAAAGCTGTCGGAGTGAAACTAGTCTGAAAGCTCATTCTCTCTTCATCAAAGCTCCAATAACAAAAGCAGCCCATGCACTGATTCCTGAATTGGCTTTATTTCTCTGCATAAGGAACCCTGCACAGGCAATTCAAATTAAAACAAAATAAATATATGAATATTCATGTAAAACTGTCCTTTCTAATGAACAATTATACACAATGTACAATTTCATGTTCACTGGGTGGGTTTACAAAAATGTACCATTCCCAACTAAAAATGCACCGAAATGGTTCCATGCAAACTTATCAAAAGTGATCACAAATATGGAGGGAAAAACCTGACTTAGAGCACTTTGTCTTTTTTTTGTACAATCACAGAAAAATAAAAACATCTAATTTCTTTGTTACATTTAGAGTAACTAAATGTGGCCACTGTTTATAATGTCGGTTTATGTTCCTAAAACATCTATTAGTTACCATAAAAGTGTATCAGCATTAAGTTGGAAGTGAGCATTATTGAGAAGAAGGAGGGGCGACGGCACCCTGGGTGGTCAGTAGTCAGTGTCAGAGCCCTCAGCGTTGTCCACGTTTCGCGAGAGCATGTAGTTGTCCATGTCGATTGAGCGGCAGTTGTTGATGGCGTAGCGCAGGCGCTCAGCCATGACCAGCTGGCTGGAGTAGGGTGGCAGTCTCAGCTGGAAGAAGCAGGTCTGTGAGGTAGGCAGACTGTCGTAAGGCTGTGGAGAGAGAGACCCAGAGCTGTGACTGCAGCACTGGGGTATCATGGGGGGAGCAGGGCTGCTCATCACCACCACCCCCAAAGTCAGGAAAGCACTTCTCCCTGCCTTCAGGTGGGCTCCACGGACATGACTGACTGCACGGCCACCTGGAGAGCAAGCAGAGACTTGGCAGTGGTAGGAAGAGCGCAGGCTCTGGTGTCCTGTGGCCATCTAGCTTTTGGCGAAGATGCTTCTTTCCTCTCCTCACTCCTCCAAAGCCCTCACGTGTGAAATGAAAATGAGCCCTGACTGGCAGGGTTGCCTGGTAGAACACACTTCGCACAGTGCCTGCCACAGAGTAGGAGTGCAACAGAGTTCGCTCCCTTTCACCAAGAGGGTGCAAACTTGAAGCTGCTGCAGGGATTCCCCCAGCAGAGCTGGTGAAATGGAAGGAACAACTGTAAGGGAGTCACCACACTCCTCCTCCCCTCACCGTCCTCCTAGCGAGCATTCTGCCATCCTTCACCTGCCATGGCCACCAGCACACCGCTCAGATGAGGAAGGAGCAGTGAATGAAATCCCAGCCCAGCCCTTTAACCGATGGTGATGCAGTCGTTTAAAATGGTAATTATGAAGATTAGCAGCAAAACAGAAAAGTGCTGGAGATAGACTGTTAGGTGGAAAAAGCAGAATACAAAATTCCAAATGCGTCATGCAAAAATGTATATGCTTGAAGAATTACACAAAGGTGAAAGGTGAAAATGGCTATCACTAGGAGGGACAGGATTCCTGTCCCTCCCTGCAAACACTGTCCTGCCTTGCAAACACAACTATTTTCCAAACTATCTGTAATGATAGTAATGATTTACATTGTTTTTATAATTTTTTAAAAAATGAGTTTTTAAAAAAGAACCTGCCCTCTCTTTCTCATTGAACTCCTTGAAACCAGCCTTCCTCCTCCTCAGAACTCGACATCAGGTGAGTGCAATTCTGAGGTGGGAGATGGAGGGCCCAGAAGCTTAGCTGTGCCAGAGCCAGTGATGAATGCAGAAAAACCTCAACCCACAGACATTAAAGGGGAATGTCAACAGGTGGCTCTGATTTGGAAACTAGAGAAATGGTTTAAAAGTCACAAAGGAGAGACCCACAGTGGTCAGTTTTCTGAGGCTAAAACCCCCCAGGCAGGGGATTAATAATGGATTAACTCCTGGGATGGCAGGGTAGCCCAGGACAGATACAAGGCAAGGCTTTTTTCCAGAGCTGAAGAGAAGCAAACCATTTCCTCCTCCCCATCTTTCTCTGAAGCAACAAAACAGATTTACAACTTATAGTTTCTGGCAAGTCACATCGAAAATTTACAGAAAGGCTCTTTTCATAGCCTTTCCTGTGCATGGCCTCTCCAGCAAGCCTAGGAGCGGAGCCCAGGCAGGCAGCCTCAGGAGGCAGCAGGGGAGGGACGGCTTTGACTACAGCAACTTTCAAGGGGTAGTTACAGGAAAAACACCAGAAAGGCAGATACTGAAATCTGATGAAACTGGTAGGATGGGCCCTTGAGTGAGGAGGTCCTACCTTCCTTACTGTTTCCGGAATAAACACCATGGGCCCTGCTCAGGGGACTGCCCAGCTCACGGCGGGTGGAGAAGGAGAAAGAGGGAGCACAGACGCGTCTAACTTAATGTTGGGTTCGAGGAGTGTACCAAGTGTCCAGGAGATGGATATAAGAAGATCTAAGTCTGCCTGGAGGAATAGTCAGGAGGCATAGGAAAGCATCCAGGAAGGCTTTCTGGAGGAGATGACATTGGTATTGGGCTTAAACGATGAGTAATTGCTTGCCAGGCATAGATGGAAAGGGATGGGAGGAGAACTTACTAAAGCAGTGGGAATAGCCCGCACAAAGGCACAGACATTTAAAAACAGTGTGACCTTGGGAGTTCCCTGGTGGCTTAGTGATTAAGATCCCAGGCTTTCACTGCCGTGGCCTGGATTCAATCCCTGGTTGGGGAACTGAGATACCGCAAGCCATGCGGTACGGCCAAAAAAAACCCTCCCCAAACAAACAAACAAAAAACCCCCAAAGGGCTTCCCTGGTGGCGCAGTGGTTGCGAGTCCGCCTGCCGATGCAGGGGACGTGGGTTCGTGCCCTGGTCCAGGAAGATCCCACGTGCTGTGGAGCGGCTGGGCCCGTGGGCCATGGCCGCTGGGCCTGCGCGTCCGGAGCCTGTGCTCCGCAGCAGGACAGGCCGCAGCAGTGAGAGGCCTGCGTACCGCAAAAAAAAAAACACACAAAAAACAAAACAAACAAACAAACAAAAAAACCCAGAAATAAAAAACAGTGTGGTCTGTCAGGAGAAAGGCAAGCAGCCCATGATGGCCAGAACATAATAAGCATCAAGAGGTGATATCAGAAGGCAGGGCAGAGGCCAGACTGTGGAGGTGCTGAAGACTGCTAAGGTGGCTGGCGTTTATCCTGGAGTCAACACAAGGGGCTGCTGAAAGGTGTGAAAGGAAAAGAGTGACGCGGTCAGAGGGGTGCTTGAGAAAGATGACTCTGGCAGCAGTGTGCATTTAAGCCTCTAAGCCCTTTTATTCCTAAGCCATCTGTCAAAACAGCAGCTGGGCTGGAGCTCTGCAGCAGGGACCTTTCATCAGGGTGCAGAGAAGCTGCACTGCCTGCTCCGTGATGCACACCACGCACGTAGCCACAGAGCACGTTATTGCTGCTCCCTGTGTCTTCACGTTCCTTCTGGAGCATGTGCACCAGTTAATGGTTAGTATCTTCATGAAAACAAATAAACAAGACAGTGTCCCAGTGCAGAAGTCACACAATGAAAAGGCATAGGAAATATGAGGCAGAGGCAACATGATGACCCTTCTGCCAAGCTTAGCTTTCATTCAGGAAGCTACTGGAAGATTCAGCGAAGGTTGTTGGTTGTAGTGTGCTTTCTACATCCATTTAGGACTTTTTAAAACTGAAGTTATGTGATGTTTCTAAACAAGTTTTTGTGCTTGATTTTTTAAAAAAATCTGGAAATTCCAAGCATTAATCCTGAATTGGCAGGCCTACTTGAAGCCCAACATGCAAGCATCAAGGAAGCAATAAAGGCACACATTACCAAGGAAGAAAAAATATCTTACTTACCCGATCAACCTTCATGATCTGAAATCTCTGAGAAATATCAGCAGTGTTGGCTGGTAGTCGAGATCTTCCAGACACAAACCTCATGAAAAGCACCCGCTCCTCGTTGGAGAACTCCTCCAGAGTGTGCCAGAACCACTGCACCAGCTGATGCTGCTCATCCACCTCCCGGTACCGCACCACTTTCTTCAAGACTTCTACAGAGATCTCGGGCATCCCGCACACCATCTGCTCCAGCTGCTTTGCTGTGAGGAGGGACAGCAGCGGCACGGGGACGATCCAGGACATCCCTTCTCGGACCGCAGCCACCTGCTCCCAGGAGAGGTTGTTCATTCAATGTGTGCGCATACACTGGGGACCCATGGTGGACCCAATTGGGCCGGGCACCTCGTGCGTGCTCATCTGCTCCCAGGCCCTCTACTTGTCCCTCAGAACTGGCATGACTGCACACGGCCCAACCTCCTTGCCTCTGACCCTATGTTAGAACTTCTCCCTGCCTGTAGGACTCATACACTCCTTCCTGTCCCAGTTCAAGTCAATCCAGGAGCCCACCTTCCCTGCCCCACAAAATCCCAGCCCACTGGGGCCTTCCCTAATGCCAACCACACTCCTAATCACACACGGCCATGGGCTGTTAAACTGTGTTATGTGGGATACTTTGTCTTTTCATCAGGGTAAGAAGCTCTTGGAGGATGTGTCTAGAGCTTCTACTGTTTTTGTAATTTATATTTTCTTTTGAAAACAGTTATATCCTTTTTGTAAAAATCATTTGTGCTGATTGTAAAAGAAAAACAAAAGTACAAAGAAGAAAGTAAAACAGAGACATCCTTTTGTAGGAAGGCTGCAAAAAGGACAGAAAATTTGACCAGGAGATGGGTTCTGTATCCCAGCTCCACCACTTCTTTTACTTTAATTTTCTGATCTGAAAAATCAGGTAAATAATTGCTGCTCCCATGATTATGACAGGTATTTTAAATGAGTCTGTGTGACTGGGCAGTTAGCCCCTGTTAGCACAGTGCAGAGAACAGGTCAGTCAGGGAATGCCGAAGGGGTGCTGCCAGAGGCTGCCACGCAGTCTGTTTGGCAAAACCCCTCCAAGGTTGTGCAGTAGTGTGTACTCTACACACAGACCCATCACTGTTCCAGGTTTGTTTCATAAATAACTTCTCCACTCTTGGCCAATTCAAAACCATCTACCACAAACAAGACCAAACCAGAGAACCAGAACAGGAGCCACACCTTGAGGAAGGCCCTGGAGTTATGATTGTACAAGGTTGTCATGCCCAGGGCTAAGGAACAGAGTGGCAGTGAGGGCAGTCTCTACTGATAGTAAAGGGAATACCCCAGCCAAAGTCTGCCAAAAAACAAGCTGTTTGCCTGGTAGGATACAAACCAAAAGCTGTCTGGAAAAAAAAAGGCTGAGGTACAGGAATGGCTTCTTGGGTCGGGAACAACTAGGGACAGCTATGGGAAGAACACGGGGTTCTAAGAGACAAGGAGGAAGTGAAAGAGGAAGATGGCCTTGTTACCAAGAAAGCAACAAAGCCAGGGCAGAGCACAGCAGATGGAGAGCAGGTCAAGCTGACCTTCATAGGAAAGGCCAGCACAAGAGCCTGGACACCACAGTTAAACCTGGTTTGCGATCCTGGCTTTGCCTTGGGCACATCACTTCACTTCTCTGGACTCCACGCATTCATTTGTGAAATGGTGATAGTAATTTCTATCTTTCAGAGTAACTATGTGAAAAACCGCACATGCGGGTGCCTGGTACCACATCTGGCATACAGAAGGTGATCAGGAAATTTTGGGTCAGTTATTCAGTCTGTAAGGAGTAAACATATTCAAGAACTAGAGACAAACCCTAAGCCCTGGCTGTGTAAACAACATTGGTGACAGGATCCACCCTTACTAAGCTAAAGGGTACAGTTTTCTGACTAGACTTGGCCCAAAGTCAGAGTCAAAGAAGGAACCAGGAGTGAAGGGTGTAGAATATATACACTTCAAATTAGTACACAGCCTCAGAGCCTGCATCCAGCTCCTGAGAAGAACCCAACATATTCTGCAAATAAGGTATTACTGAAGTGGCTATGAAGGATTGTATAACCAAAACCACCACTTTTGGACACAATATTCATTTCTATGGTCACTCACCATATTCCCATCATTTATTAAATGCTTACTACATATCAGCATAGAACAAGGCTATATAAGTTACATATATGAAATACATTTTTCGTTCAATGTCTCACACACTAATTGAAGAAAAAAGACCCAAACTCTGCAGGCTAATTCTTAGACCACAACAC
Source organism: Physeter macrocephalus (assembly GCF_002837175.3). Taxonomy (NCBI): domain Eukaryota; kingdom Metazoa; phylum Chordata; class Mammalia; order Artiodactyla; family Physeteridae; genus Physeter; species Physeter macrocephalus. The sequence goes on from NC_041224.1 coordinate 56,536,036, forward strand.
AGAAGTATGTGATATCTTGAGGAATTTCTAGGTAACAAAAAAGATATGTACAGACCTGAAGGAAAGTTTGTCCAGAGAGGAGATGCTTTCTCAGCTGGGGCTTGAAGGACTGCAGCAGGAAGGGGAAAGAAGCACTCACGTGGGATTGCAAGGCCAGTGTTTATGGGTTCATTCACATGGACCCTGACTGACCAAGCTGGAGTGGGACACTGGGTTGGGGGGCAGTAAGAAATGAAGACAAACAGGACAGAGGAAGAGTGAGAGTGAGAAGGCAGGTTCTGAAGGCCTGGGGGAGGGCTTGGCCTCGATCCTACCAGTGACCAATTCAGGGCTCACCTAAGGCCTTGAGTGAGGAGACAGCAGGCCCTGAGATTACGCCTGAAAAGTCTCTGAAAAGGGACTGAAATACATTGGGTTGGCCAAAAAGTCTTCCATAACATCTTATGGAAAAACCCGAACGAACTTTTTGGCCAACTCAATAGATACTGATTAATCAACACAGTGAATTCATGTGCCAAAATTCAGTAAAAACCGGACAGCTCCTGTTTGAAGACAAATGCAAACATTCATATGCACCTCCCAAAATGTTTCATCTCACCTGTCGGTCCATTTCATGAAGTCGATATTCAATGGCCCTCTCCACATACTCCTTCCTATTAGAAAACGTGAGTGGGATACTATTTCCACCAGGGATTATAGGAACCATTTTGCCATCAGCGCTCTGGCCAACAAAAGAGTCAAGAGGAATCATCTGAGAATAGAAGAAAATAAAATTTTTACTCCATGGTAGAAATGACCACAAAAAGTATGTTACACACAAATACAGAAAAACATTAACAATATCAAAAATTTTTAAGGATGAAAACAAGGCATCTGAGATAACTGATCAGGCTACTTGATCAGCAGAGAGTGCTGACTCATCTGGTTGTAATTAAAAATGAGGTTGAATCTCTCTGCCTCCAAATCAGGTTTGATGAACTCTGGTCATCCCGGGCCTCCCTCTCCACCTGGGTTCTCTCTGTCCTTCACTCTAGCAGGCAGAGAATGGATTAAAGGGGAAGGAGCAGAAGCTGGGTGCTGGAGCTGACTCTCTTAGCAGTTATTTAAACTGCTGGGTTGAGCTGCTAAACGCAGCAATGGCATATGGCATGGGTCAGCCAGACAGCAAATGGAAGGCCATACCTGAGCTTTACACAGAAAAATTCTAGTCAACACCAACAGAAACATGAACCAGCCAGGATTTACCTCATGGAAACTCTCCTCGGTAATCCCACTGTCTTCAATGTGAAGAATGCTGTTGAGAGTCTGCACGTAGAGCAGATCCACCTCCTCCAGGTCTTCCAGGGTGAGTGGGACGCAGCACAGCTGCTTCCACACCAGAGGGGCTAAGTGGAGGTCCAGAGGCTTCTTTGTGCGAATGGCAACCCCCATTAAAATTCCCAAGAACTTAAACTGCATTAAGTGTTCATCGAGGCAGGCAGAAGGGTTAAAAAGGAACCTGCAGAATTAAAGGAACTATTTCAAACAAGGTTGTCCTCATTTTTATTAGAAATAAGTTATCAAACAGCTATAGCATTAGTCTAGACCTGTGCTGTCCAATATGGCAGTCATTAGCCGCATGTGGCTATTTAAATTAATTAAATAAAATCTAAAATTCAGTTCTTCAGCTCCTATAACCACATTTCAGGTGCTCAATAGCCACATATGACCTATTGCTATTGTTCTGGACAGCACAGAGACCATATTTTGAATTATTTTTAGAAGAACCATAAGAGGGTAAGTGAATGATCTATTAGTCCTTAAGCTACCTGCTCAAGGGTGCCCTATTTCCTAAAATCATTTCATTTATCATTTACAAGTCCATGAAGCAGGATCCAGAATTCAAAATCTGACAAATAAAGGAATAATACATAATTGCAAATACTAACTGCTGTGACTGGATAGCATATCAAAGGTTTTTAATGAATTTTAATTCGTTGAGGGAAGGTCACGTAGGCCTTCAGAAACACAAAAGAAGTCTGGTTTCAATATCAAGTCTGCGTTTCCTCTAACCCTCTATATTATCACTGAGCTGGTCTCATAATAAATAACAAGTCATGATGTAAGTGTCTGTTTCCTATGTGTGAAAAGAGAACAGTAACAGTTCCTACTCCTTAGAGATATCATGAGGATTCAATGGGATAATCCATGTAAAACACTTACTACAGTGCCTGGCATATAGTAAGCACTCAATAAATGTGAGCTATTATTATAGACATTCAATAACACTTGCTGACTGCCCTTACCTGTCCCTATTGTAACCCACTTCTGCGGTAGCATTGGGAGAGGGTATAAGAAGGTCAACAATACCAGTTTCAAGTTCCTGTAGAAGACAGAAAAACAATTTCTTAGAAATGACAATCAAATGCATCAAGAAAACGAAACAATTAACATTAAAAATCATACTGAAGGGCTTCCCTGGTGGCGCAGTGGTTGGGAGTCCGCCTGCCAATGCGGGGGACACGGGTTTGTGCCCCGGTCCGGGAAGATCCCACGTGCCGCGGAGCGGCTGGGCCCGTGAGCCATGGCCGCTGAGCCTGCGCGTCCGGAGCCTGTGCTCCGCAACGGCAGAGGCCACAGCAGTGGGAGGCCTGCGTATGGAAAAAAAAAAAAAAAAAAAATCATACTGAAAAGAGAATATTGAGGAATTTACAATGCTACATGACAACCAGCCGTCGCTATAATTATTTTTGTGGTTGTAATTTTAAATGAATTTAGGAGACTCCCCCATGTGCAGAACTAAGATGAAAAAGTCAATCCAGGGCACGAGTTGGGGTATCTGTGAGCAGGGTACAGCGATATTCAAATAAACTTAGTAAAAGATAGCCAAGTACTATTTTAGTTACAGGATTTATCAGAAAAATCCTGATACTAGGCAAAGCTGGAAGGGTCAGAGCTGATCTGGAAGCAAAGCTGCCATTGTAGATCTTAAAATATGAACTGGTTCAAACTCTTTTTAATTAATTTATTAATTTTTGGCCGCGATGGGCCTTCGTTGCTGCGCACGGGCTTTCTCTAGTTGTGGCGAGCGGGAGCTACTCTCCGTTGCGGTGCATGGGCTTCTCATCGTGTGGCTTCCCTTGTTGCGGAGCTCTAGGCATTCAGGCTTCAGTAGTTGCAGCACGTGGGCTCAGTAGTTGCGGCACTAGAGAACACAGGCTTCAGCAGCTGCGGCACATGGGCTCAGTAGTTGTGGCTCACGGGCCCTAGAGTGCAGGCTCAGTAGTTGTGGTGCACGGGTTCAGTTGCTCCGTGGCATGTGGGATCTTCCCGGACCAGGGCTCGAACCCATGTCCCCCTGCATTGGCAGGCAGATTCTTAACCACTGCGCCACCAGGGAAGCCCTGGTTCAAACTCTTAAGACTTGTTTTTCTAATTTCTGCCAGTAGCCTGGCAGTTCTACTTTGTTCTAAAAGCACCAAAATAAATGGGAGCACATGGGTGATCCTGGATTTGTCTGCTACATAAGTGTAAATATGTGTCATTGTTTCCTCTGCCAGTGTTACACAGCACAACAGACGGTGAGTCATTGGTAGATGGCGAAGCACTGGCACTTCCTCAGTAAGGTATCTTCACAAAGCATTTCACAAACCTTTGCAATAATTCGCCTATATATCATTAACAGCATAACTTTATGTAAGGATTACAAATGCATCCTTGCTTACATTTATAAAAACATGCCAGAGTAATCACTGGAAACAGTAAAACGGCCACCACCTGAGTGGACAACTCAGCAGGGGACACTTCATGAATATACCTGGCACATCTCTGTGATCGTGTCATCGAACACTCCTCCAGCATCATCAGCCCCTTCTCCAACCAGCTTAACCTTCCAGGCTCGGGATGGCAGACGGAGGTCTGATGCATTCAGTTTAACTACTTGTCTTGCTATTTGAACAAAGATGGGCTTACACTTCCTTCCTCTTTAAAAATAAAGGGAAAACATAATGAAATACAATGCTCTCAATTCACCACAAAAGTCACTTGAAGATATTTTCCCACCAGTGAATGAACAGGCCAGCTTAACAACAGCCAAACACTGTGCTAGACCCACTGTAACCACACTGGGTACTGATGTAAAATACTATTACTACCCTACTTTACAAATGAGGAAGCTAAGGCTTCCTCACAGAGATCAGTTAGTAATAAGTCCATCTCAAAAAATGTTAGTTGATGAAACATATACACATATACATAATATGCTAACCTGGTTGATATCCTCTTTACAGTAATTTGAGGTCCATAGTTTTTGCCCTGAACCATGGTTTTTCCTATAGAGCGCACCATCGGGAGGGTGTAGACTCTTGGGGCTAACAAAGGTCGGAGCTGTCCCTGCACAATGCCCCATGTTCCAGCATTATAATGAGACGTACTATTCTGTAACAGAAAGTAAGCTTAGCAGAAATGGTACAATCTAAGGCTTAAAAGAAATAACACATCTCACTTTTACAAATGCACTTTAAAAGCATAAATCTGGGTATTAGCCATTATTACCAACTTTTTCAAAATATTTTTTCTGGTAAAGTATGATTATTATTTTTAAAAACTTAGAAAATACAGAAAAGGACACACACACAAGCACACAAATCATCCATAATCCTATCATATGGAGATGGCCCCATTAACACTTTCATCCATTTCCTTCCAGTTTCCTTCCTTTTCACATTGTCGAGATCGTACTATTTATACAATTTTCCACTGCTTTTCTCACCTCACTTTATGTCATAAACATTTCTCTCACTAATTACAACAGGTTGCTAACACTCTTGTTTAGTGCTGCACAGTATTCTGTTGCCTGGCTGATTATCTATTTCTAACAATGATTTCTCAAATCTCTCATATGCCACGACTGGTTACCCAAAGGATTTTTGACTAACAGTTTACAAACTAACACACATTTTGGCAGGCATGCCCACACATTAAACAAACAAACAAACATAGCCAGCTTGCTTTCTTCCTAAATTATCAGACTGTTCTACAAAGACAATCAAATCAGCCAAATTTACTTTATCTCCCCCACCTATCCCTCCACAGGGTATGCTCATTTGTAAGCTCATTTGTAAGGAGAGCAAGTCTCCAAAATTTCTCAGACTCACTTACATAAGCACCTTGACTGTGGTGCTAACGCCTTTGTGTGCTTAAGTTTTAAAATCATATTCTAGAATTCGTAGAAAACACATGCTTAGCCATTAACCATTCATACTTCCTTGAACTCTGGACAAACCGAAACACAGAAGGAAGACCACTGTGTGTTCAACAGCATGATAACCTATATCTGGACTGTCCTTAATCCAGCAATAAAATGGGAACAGAATTGGTGCCTTTTCTACATCTCTTGGGTGCTGAGAGTAAAAAGCATTAGCCACGGAAGAATTTTCTGAAGGCTGAGAAGGAGACCCTGGGACCTGGTAAGCACATCACAGGCACTGCTTTCCAAGCCACCATTTTACCTGATTGTTGGGGCTGAGGTTCAGTAGCCTCCAGGATGAGTACATGAGGTCAGAGAAGTGGTAAAGCAGCCGGAGCCTGGCCCTCGCGGTGTGAATGCTCACCTCCCTCAGCGCCCCATACTGGGGGGGCACTGCATCGGGCAGGCCCAGCTGCAGAGGCACTGACACACCTGCCCAGAACACAGATGCACACTTGTAAAGGAAAATGCGTTGTTTTCATCATGTTTAGTGTTTTGAAAAATTTCAAACACACACGGAAGTTTCAAGTATATAATGAACACCCATTCCCACCACTTAAATCCTACAATTAATATTTTGCTATATATGCTTTATCATTTATTATCAATTCCTCTATTCACCATCCATTCATCCTAACTTTCTGATGCACCTGTGTTGGTTTGTAAAACATCTTTGTAATTTATCATTATGGAAACTTGGTTTTTTTTTTCTCCTTTAATTTAGTTACCCATTTAACTATGGGACTTAAACAGTTCCTTCACAAAAAAACTCCAAAAACAAAAAAACCCAAATTCACTCTTTCATATTCAACAATTGTCATCTTCATAATAACACAAGGTATGGGCCAGGACCAGGTAGGCAGTTCTGGAAAATGGAAATGGGCAACTCAGCAGAGCCACCTCCCACACTTACTAGGGATCTGACAGAAAGTGACCAAGACAGAATAAAAGATATGAGTAGATGATCCAGGAAGGCTTTATACTGCAAGAATAAGAGCTCTGCAGAAGCAAAAACTAAAAGGGCTGTATCCATGGTTATCATCTTACAGAAACACACAAAAGACTAAGAACAAGATTCTACTCAACTTACTTGAGTTTCCTGCAAACCAAGATTTGTACAGCTCAATTCTCAGAGGTATTTTCCTACTATTAAAGTTAACATTTACTGAGTACTTTTATGTGTCTGGCACTGTTCTAAGAGCTTCACATGAATTGATTCATTTACTCCTACAGTTCTTTACAACAGGTGCTATTATTACCCTCGCTTTGGAGACAAGGAAACTGAGCCTCAGGGTCACTCAGCTCCTAAGTGGAGGATCCAGGATTGAACCCGAGCAATGTGGTTCCTGAGTCTGAACCTTCAGCCACCATGCTATATGGTCTCTGTCCTGAAGTGGAAGGGAAATCCCACTGGAAGCTAAAGAGGCCCCTGAGTACCTGAAATTGTCAGTGGGCCGGCAGCACTGCTCATTCTGGGCTCTGTTAACCAGAAACCATCTCCTGCTTGTTTGGAATCTACTTGGCAGTCCTACCTTGCTCTCTCAGGGTATGTAAGAGAAAACAATCTCTATGGGGAATCTTTCCCAAGCACCTGTGGCTAAAAGTAGAGGGCTTCACAAAAAGGGATGAGAATATGGAGCTCTCAGGCACAAGGTCACTTCAGGGAAGTTCTAGTGCCTCAGATACCAGAGGATGGTTTTAGAAAGGACTTGAGGGTCTGGGAAAGAAATAGACCAAATATGAAGAAATGCATAAGGATAAGTATCATACTTAAGGCAATGGTTACATTTGTGGGGATCAGAAGATGGATCCGATCAGGGAGAGTACACAGTAGGGTGTTAGGTACACAAATATGCATTTTATTTTCTTTATATCTTTTTGTAGACCTATGAGGATTTCATAATAAATTAAAAGCAGAACATACAAAAGGTAGAAACAGCCCATCAGTCCTGCTATATACACTGGAGTAAAATGGCAACAATTTTTTTTGGTTTTTCTGCTGTGCCAATGTATAGACAACATCATGTTTCAAATGGCTGACTAGCGTGAAGAATTTGACAAGTGGTCTCTGGGCTTTTCATCTTTATTCCTTAACAGCATGGCTTAGAAAGCTACAGTTCATCACCACTATATATAAAAAATACTTTATTGCTATTCCAAAATTATAAATTTTGCTTGCCTAAGTGATACATTTTCTTCTTTTGAGGAGCAGAGAGGGACTGCTATGTAATGAAGTCTGCAGGAGAATCGCCTGCTCTGAAAGTATTTGCAGTACTGTAGTACAAAGAGTGCTTTGGTTGTGTGGGGGAAGGTTTGATGGTTTCAGAATGGTGCCTGGATGCAGTGTGAAGCTGGCAAGCAAACAGTACAGCTGGGGACTGCTGAAAGAGAGGCTGCAGGAGCATGGATATTTCATCCCTCACCTGGTGCTCTTGGTGGGACAGGTGGCGCTGTCCACGCAGCACTGTGGCAGCGACCGGCCGAGATCTGCCGAATGTTTTTCCCTTGCAGAACTGTTACCAGGGTTGGTTCTCGAACGTGGTTGGTGTGGCCTAAGCCAAGCTGGAAATAAATTATAAATACACAGAGATTCAATTAGAAAGAGGAAGAGAGGAAGTCAAGAAGATAAAATTTGTCTTGGATGGTAGCAGATATAAATAAGTTACTATCTGTACCAAGCAATGGCATCAAAATAATGAAATTAATTATCAGAATGATCCTCACAGCTTATACTGTCTCCTAAAAACTAAGCTGTAACAAGGCCATTCCAAATCTAGCAGATGAGTCTTAATGACTGAAAACATCTTTGAACTCCACTTCCAGAGAGGAAATAAATTCTTGGCAAGTTAAAAAAAAACCAACAGAATGATCTATAGAGCTTTTACTTAGAACACACTGATTTCTTGACTTTTAACATGGACTGCCTGTGTAACAGTAAATAAACAATTATAAAAACATACATAGAAGCAGATTCTCAACTCCAGATCTCTGTTCTTGGGGTCCGACTAGGACACCCAGTGTTTCAGTGGCTGAGCACCTCAACATCATCAGGCAGGATCATGTCAAGGCCCTGCCAGGGACCTTCCAAAGGTGTCTCAACATCAACTCTCTTCTCATTAAGGTATGTGCAACCACAGTGTTAAGCAGCTTCCCCATCTGTTAATATAGTGATGAGGACACCACAGAGCTACTGTGAGTAATAGTGGACCTTGAACGTGAGGGTCGTTGGCTCTAGGGGCAGCTAGACGTAGAGAGGATTTACAGAGGAAGGAAATGTCGTTCACGTGTAGAGCTGAAAGCCACTGTAGTAGCAGGCATCTCAGACCTGCCCCACCAAAGTGTGTCCCTTCTCCACATACAGGATAGCTGAACACATCAACCTCTTGGAGGCTCAGTTTATTACTCTACATAACAGGAGTGACAAGACTTCCTGAACAAACACAAACATACTTTGTACACTGTCATATTATAAAATATAAAAGTATTGTTGTTTCATCCTTTCCATTTTCCAGATCAACTGATGCTCCTAGTACCTAACCTCTTTTATTACTGTAGTGAAAATGATGATTAATCGTAATAGTAGGAAGTATTGAATACTTATAAAGTGCTGTTTACTACGTGCTAGGCACCTCTCAGTGTGTGCAGACACACGTATATATTCAGCTATCCCCTTAAACACTTCACTGTACTGCCAGATTTTTTTTAAACCATGATATAACACTTACTAGACCATAATCAAGAGACAGAGATGCACAACTGGACTCCAGATAATCAGCCCCATAGCAAAGTGATGTGCTTGAGGTCTTGTGTAGATATTCCGAGTTTCTAGCTTATCCCTTTGCCAAATGAAGAATGTTGTCAGATTTCTAGAACATGACAGAGCAGCAAGCAAGATAAATATTTACCTGCCCCTCTGAATTGCTCCCCCAGGCATACACATCTCCAGTTGATGCCAAAGCAAGTGTGTGCTCAGCTCCAACTGCCACATCTTCGATGACTACTCCAGCCAGGACAGGGATTTGTTGTGGTCGATTGTGATTGCGAGCACGCCCTTCTGGCAAGCCTATCAAGCGATCTGAAAAAATAGCAAGAGGACATTTATGGATGGCACACCACAGTCCTTTTATACTTCCTGATGAGTCATTTAATGTCTATGGTGGTATGGCAACGACATACATAACTCATTGGGGCAAAAGCTGCTTTGCCAGTAAGGTATACCAGACTCTGAGTGAATAAAGTTTAAAACTGTTTCTTTGCAAAATGTCACAATCTCCTTATTCATAAAAATAAATAAAATTTAATTTAAAATTAGGAGCTTATTTCAAACCAAGAGGCACCTCTAGCATCCTCATACTTGAGAGGACTGGCACATAATTCACAGAGGCCCTAAAGTTCTTGCATTCTAAGAAACAACATCATGCAACCTGTCCTGTCCTCAAATTTCCAGCCAACTTCTCCCCTTATCTTTGCTGCCAAACTCCTACAAGGTGCAGGCCAGTCCCTGCTGCTTCACATGCTGTAGGCCTGTTTGGCTTGGCCACCCTCCACAGCCTAACTTGCACTCTCACCACTGCACTGAAACTGTACTCTCAAAAGCCATGAATAGCTCCTAGCTGCCTACACTGCAGCCGCCCCTTCTCCAGCCCTGGCCGTGGAGCTCCACTTTACCTTCTGATGATGTGGCCTCGGCTCCTTCTGCCCCTCAGAGACTGCACTACCCTGGCTCCCCAACTACCTCTCTCTCCACGCCTTTCAAAGCCAGCTCTCCCATGCTCACCTGCCCTTTACTCACATTCCCGAGAGTTTTACCCTCTACTTTTTTCATGCCATATTCTCTCCCTGGATTTCTTAGAGCCTATTAATATGGCTTTAACTACACCATTAGGAATTATGCAAACCTACATCTCCATAAACAATCTCTCTGGAGTTCCAGATCCAAATCCCCAGTAAATTGTTAGACTTCTCCATACATGTAAGTCTAGAGTATACGGCCCCAATTCAATATGACTAAAACTAAGCTCCTTATCTCTTTCACCAGAACCAACTCCCTGTCCTCAGCAGCGTCCACGTTCTTCCAAGACTAGAAACTTCAATCACACCTCACTTCTTCCTCCCTCTTCCTCACACACTCTTCAGTCACTACAACTTGCAAAGAAGTTCCATTTACAAAGCTGAATATATTGCCAGGGAATCCCACTGTGGATGCTTAGATTGTGAACTTATTCAAGATTTGAATCCCGAATGCCTGTGAATTCCTAAGACCTGAACCCCCAGTCCCTGCAAGGGCTGGGAAGTGAGGCAGGATCCAGAGGAGCTCTGGTGGTCAAGGCAGTGTTTGTGGTAGCATGGCAAAGGCAGCAGAGAGGAGGAAGGGAAGGGCTTTGGCAGGAACTATTCTGGCAAGAATGAAGGCTCTGGCACGAGGAGCCATCAATGGGGAGGAGAGTTTGTCCTTACAACAAATATCATGAAAGTGGAGCAGAATAGTAGCTAGTGAATGAAGGTTGTGTGGCCAATCATCACCCAGAATGAAAAATGACTCAGTTTAAGCACTTTCTATAGAGCTGCAAGGCAAATGTTTCTGTAATACATGTGTGCACAAAATAAGCAATATAATTAATGCCTGGAAAATGCCCTACCTTGACCAAAGGTATACACATGACCATCTTTGGTCAATGCAACAGAAAACTGAGTTCCACACGCAACCTTTTTAATTCCAATTCCACAAAGGACATCAACTTTCTGCAAAATAAAAGCATAAGGCACATAATTTAAAAAGGAAAATAAAAACACTCAAATTTGCCTACTGGCATGTATAAACGCAAGGATTATCTTCCAATAAAAATATTAATAGTCATTTACTTGTTTTCAGCCATATCCACACTCCTAAATGTTATTTTCTCATACTGCTCTGCAAACTACCTGAATTTGGGGGAGTATTATAGGGGATAGGGGATGTTTAACTAAATCCCCAGGACCCCATGTGAAGTAGAAACATTCCTCTGGGCAAGAGAAACCAAAGAGAATCCTATGGCTGTTTAAAGAACACTGTAAGACCATGTAAAGCCATGGGCTGCTCCCAGTTAGAATTTTTCTGCTTTCAGAGGTAACAATATCTGCTTTATATGTTCTCCAGAGAGGATTTCCTTCCTTTTTGTATCCCTAGCTGAATATTCACCAGTCTAGCTATCAAGATGTCACAGACTATACACGATAGTGAATCTGGAGTTGAATATAAATTGAATACTTGTAAATCATGCTGCTTGTTAAACGTGTCAGAAAAATCCATGTAAAAAGGATTGCACAGGAGGTCTTCTGAAGAGCCAAGAAACCTTCTATAATGTGAATAAAGCCTCTAAATCATTTGTTTATGGACTTGGATTTCCTATTACTTTTTAAATGCACATACCTGTATAATTCAGTGGTAATAATAAGCTGAAATGGCAGAGAGTTAAAAAAGATTGTTCATGGTTCCCTCCATAAGACACCCTGGAGATATGTTTAAACTTATTTCTTCTCTACATGGGAGGTAGTCCTACACTACTCAACCCATGACAAAGACAGATGCTTGTCCTTGCAGAATTTTTATATCCAGTTTAGTAATTAATGCTTATTAATTACTTATTTTAATTAATTTATTTTAAATTACTTATTTAAAATAAGATCTGGAATGCTGGAAATTTAAGAATAAGCAAAAGAAGCTTCTAAATTTCATTATGAATTACCAAAAATGTTAAAGGTAAATTACTTCCAGCTAAAAAGAGGTACTGACATAGAAGAAAACCATGTTGTCTGAATCTCTAGATTAAAGCCAATACTGACCTGAGGTGAAGATTTTGCAGTGGAATTTCCTAAGCCTAATTTTCCATAGTCCCCATCTCCAAAAGCCCACACCATGGAGCCATCTGCTGACACTGCCAAAGTATGGTTTAAGCCACAAGCCACCTGGAGAAATAACAGGGTGGTAAGGCAAATCACAATACCTAAAACACCCATTTCTGGGACCCTCTGTCTCAACTTCAGTGAAAAACTTGGCTGTGTTTCTAAAAATTTTTATTGGTTTCAGGGCCTTACATATTTAACCAAAATGTGTCATGAAGAAAAAAAAATTCCTAATGTCCACAAACAAAAAACAACCTTTTTCAAAGTAAAGTCCTTCAAATATCTGTGGCTAACTCTGAATCAGAGAGCACAAAAGATAGGAAAAAGTACATGTGATTAAAAAATATTCACACCGGAGACAGTCTAAGGAATGATAAAAGATAAAAATAGTAAAAGATAAAAATATTTTATCTCATCTTCTTGTTAAGAGAGAGTCTCAAAATGTACAGATCAGGAACAATTATTACTTAAGAGCAGCAGCTACCAATGATGCTTCAGTTCAGCCATCTACTTCCAGGATACTGAAGAGGAGTTATTATATTGCTTAAAGCTTTCATAGCAAGTGGGATTATGAAGAGGATTTTAAAATATTCACATCCTGAATTAAGACTTCCATTTGTCTATCAATTAGGCCAAACAAAATGTACATCAGGTTAAGTACAAGTGGTGATTCTAGTTTTCCTGAAAGGACAATGTCTAAGTGCACAGAGGGGAAACAAGAAACTATGATCATATAGAACGTATTATTGATTTATTCCATGCCTGTCCAATCTGATACCCCTCCAGTGCAGTCACTCTCTCTGGAAGTTTTTTGTTAGAAGTGTTTCCAAGACCCAGACGACCATAGTCACCATTCCCAAAGGTAAACAGTTTGCCATCTGATGTTACCACTGCTGAATGTTTGAAGCCACAAGACATCTACGAATAGAACAAACAAGAACAAAAATTTTAACAAGAGGACATACTAAGAAAGAAATCAGTCCTTTTTGGTTATTAATACAGTAATAATCTTTAAGTAAACTTCACTGAAAACTCAGGATCTTCAAGACCAGTATGTCCTATCCACCCAAGTGGCCCCCTGCTCCCCCAAGTCTGATCTACCTCAAAATTCTCAGGAAAACCAAGCTAAGCAGCATACCTTGGAAGTGTTGCTACTCTTCAGCTGTGCAGAGATGACCTAGACTACATGAGTTAATGAATAGGGAAATTTGTAAACTCTAAGGTGCTATGTAACTTTACAATATTATTTTAGATCACAAATTGATTTTCCAGAAAATGTATATGAACTCAACCTTTGTAACGATAATGACAGGTTGAAAGCAAAGCTTTCCGTTTGTCACTATATCAAGAACTGTGGGGCAGAAGCTAAACCCCACTTCTTTCAAGGACCTAAAGCACCCTGGCCTGGGTCAACCAGCTGGCTCAGGAAAAAGGAGTCCATTCTAACACCAAAGCCCATTCAAACTCCTGAGACGCTCAAGAATGACTGAACCACCAAAAACACTGGATCTTTTATGATGGGGTAATATATTTTTACTACTGTTTTTCATTACCTAAACTTGAGAACTCAACACCTAGTATGTTTACATTCAAAGATAAACTTATCCAGGCGCAACTATGTCCCACATGCCACAACTAAGACCCGGCGCAGCCAAATAAATAAATATTAAAAAAAAAAAAAGATAAACTTATCCATATTCTGCCTGACCTGCACCACTTCTTCTCCCTGTAAGGCCTCGATCTGCCTGGGCCGCCGTTGCCTGTCACTGTTCCCATGGCCGAGTTTGCCATAATCACCATCTCCCCAGCTAAAGACCTCACCACTTTCAGTCAGGGCCATTGAGTGTCCATCAGAACCACAGGAAGTCACCAGCTGGGTCACCACAAAGCCTGGAACAGAGCAGAAACCCAACAAGAGTCTCTGAATGTTAAAAATCCCCTCTTTACTTGAAGCTGTTACAGAGTAGTCTCACAGAATCAAAAAATACCACGACAGTACTTCAGAAATATAAACAATGTCTTTAATTTTAAATCAGATTTGCAGCTATAACCTAGAAAATTAGGAGCAGTCACATAAAATGATGATGACAAGGAAGAGGAGAAGGGTGATAGGAGCAGTTATAGTCACTAAAGATTATGTTCTAGCCACTCCTATAAATGCTTTACATGGATCGCTCATTTTCCATTTTCACACAGGTCCTATGAGGCAGATATTATCATCACCACTTTTACAATTGGGGAAACTGAGTCACAAAGAGGTTTAGTAGCTTGTGCAAAGTACCAGAGGGAGGATGTAATAAAACCGAACAGGAACCAAGCCCTCCCATCCCCAGTGTTGTGCTCTTCACACACAGATCTGAAGGAAGAGAACTAAGAGCTACTCAAGAATTTGTTCTGAACTCATGTTACTTGTATGCTTTTACTTAAAAAACTCTATTTGCTCTCTTTGTAGGCTTCAGAGTCAGTAAAAGTTAACCTTAGGAACAAGCCAGGGGGTCCCTGCAGTGGTTTTTCCAGAGGTTTTCTTTCTCCAAGTCACAGAGGACTCTGAGGGGGATGCCCTTTAAAGTCTTTAGTACATATGCACATTTCCATATAAACTTTTTTTTTTTTTTTTTGCCGTACGCAGGCCTCTCTCACTGTTGTGGCCTCTCCCATTGCGGAGCATAGGCTCTGGATGTGCAGGCTCAGCGGCCATGGCTCACGGGCCTAGCCGCTCCGCGGCATGTGGGATCTTCCCGGACCAGGGCACGAACCCATGTCTCCTGCATCGTCAGACGGACTCTCAACCACTGTGCCACCAGGGAAGCCCGTATAAATTGATTTTTAATGTTAATGAAGCACATGCATGATTACTACTGCTATTAATAGTTGCCTAATTACAGTTTTGCAATTTTAAAGAATTTGTTTACAATCTTCAGTGTGTATTAACACAGCAATTCTAGCATGGCTATAAGTAACTTGCAAAATAATACAGCTCAAAATATGGAAAATTAAGGTTGTACATGCCTAAACGAGAATCTAAATACAAGTGAAAACCCTACATGACTTTATCTAGCAAAGGTTTGAGATGAGTTCTAACATAATAAGCAAACATTCCTACAGATAGGTCATAGTTTCCGATCAGCTTTTAACGGAGGATAATTTTACCTTGTAAGGCTGAAATAACTGTCAGCACATGAAGGTCATCTGAATTTCCTTGTCCTAATCTGCCATAACTTCCTTCCCCACAAGCCAACACTGTGCCATTGGCCTGTATGACAAAGGTACAATTCTGACCGCATATAACCTAGTATAAAAACACATAATTAAATACATTATCTTTTATTATATAGCTTTAACATGCAAACATTTAAAATGATTCCATGTATACTAGAATACCTTTATCAGTTCTTTTATCCTTTCATTAAAGGGGAAGGGTTGACATAACAATGGGGTTCCTATAAGCCCTTGATTATTATAAAACCTCTTACTTAACCAAGAGATGTATGAGGCTCATCTGATGATTTAAGATACTTTAGAAACGTGTTATCTACAGGGCTTTCAGCCAATTGTGCAGAGTTTAAATAATAACATTAACAACAAAACAGATAAAAGAAGAAAAAGGAGAGGCTGATGGGAAAATAGTAAAGACTGGCTGGAGGCCAACAAGAAGCAGAAATTGCAGGGGATATACACATGAAAGAATAGTGTATCCCAGGGCTTATTGAGGTAGAGAAGAATGGAAGAGAAAGCAGTGGCCTCAAGAAGGGTTTAGAAATATAGTACCATGATTATTAGAAGAGGGGGGGAGTGCCAATGAAATCTGGTTAAAGATCCCAGTAAGTTTATGGCCCCCAAAGAGAGAATTAATAATTACCAATATCTTAACTTCTATAAATATGTACTGGGCAGGCATAATGCATCATGATGTTAATTCATGATATGTGAAAACACAAAAAATTTAGAAACTTATTAACAAAACCTAAGTCTGATAAAAACTCTAAAAAACTTTTATTTAGATGCTATATATCATGACTTTCTTTGGTGATTCCTCACAATAGACTATGCAATGGACAAACTTTATCGTACAGTAAATTACTGACAGCAAGGGAATCAGAATTGTCAGTTCCCAAGTTTCTTCTACATTTCTTTACCCTGTTAGTTACCTGTTGGGCCTGTGAGAATGAGGGAGCTGCTGCAGGTACCATTACATTTCTTCCAGCTTCTGCCAGCTGTCCATGCCTGCCAGCACCCCACAGGTAGACATCACATTTACCTCCCAGGTGCCAGTCCTAGAAAACCACAATCAAGTCAAAATTAGATTAATTAATTCATTCAAACAAGCATGTACTGGGTACTAAGTGTGTACCAGCCTCCATGGGGGACAACAGGGCACAAACACACAAGCATTTAGAACCAGAAGATTTACTAAGAACCACCATATAGTTATCTTTATCCTTACTGACCTCAGGTCTTGAAGTTGCCCAAGACATAATTTGTTCATCCATACCATTAATCCATTTACTGTTATCCTGAAAGACAGGGCAAACATCAGAATCAATTTTGCTTAATCAATATTTATGTGTTTTTGTTTTTTTAGGAGGTCTTAAAAATGATCAATTATTTTTAAATAGGAAAGGAGAAGCCCAAGATCACATGGTCAGTTACAAGCAGCGTGAAGACCAGAATGCAGCCCTCCCTTCTCCCAGGCCATTTTTTGAGAAAATCTTTTTGCGAATGATTTATCTGTTCTTAACTGACAACTGACTTTTAAAGAATTTGGTAACATTATGAGAATTTAAGAGCAGTTTCACAATCATGCCAAACTTGATTTTTAATATTTCCCTTTACTATAAACACTTGCACTACCAACTATCACGAACACATTGGAGATTCAAAGCTAACCATTTCTGAGCACCCATAGGTACAAGGTCATCTGCAGCAGACACTACCCCCGTGAACTCATTGTATAGCTGTGGGCAGGTCATCTTTCTAGGCTGCAGCTTCCTCATCTACAAATGACATATTTGAGGCAAATGGGCTCAGAAGGATACTTCCTAATTAAAATATTCTATATTTAGATAATTTCCTTCAATTCATATCTCTGTTTTATACTGTATCTATATTTATATATTCAAATGTTTGTTTATATAAATCTTAACTAGGTAAAGGGGTTGTTAGATCAACTGCTGGCCTGCAATATCTACCCCGGCATTTTATCTCCATCACAGTTTCTGTATCTAGACACTTTCAAATACAATCAGAAAGAAATGACAACTGAAATGTTCTCTTAAACATTATTAAGTGCCAAATAATTTAGAATCTATAATTGGAATAGATTTAAAAAGATGACCAGGAAAAGATGCTAAAATATATTTATAAATATATATATACTGGGGGACCTTCAAGATGGCAGAGGAGTAAGACGCGGAGATCACCTTCCTCCCCGCAAATACATCAAAAATACATCTACATGTAGAACAACTCCTACAGAACATCTACTGAATGCTGGCAGAAGACCTCAGACCTCCCAAAAGGCAAGAAACTCCCCACGTACCTGGGTAGGGCAAAAGCAAAAAGAAAAAACAGAGACAAAAGAATAGGGATGGGACCTGCAGCTCAGGGAGGGAGCTGTGAAGGAGGAAAAGTTTCCACACACTAGGAAGCCCCTTCACTGGCAGAGACGGGGGGTGGCAGGGGGGAAGCTTCGGAGCCACGGAGGAGAGCGCAGCCACAGGGGTGCAGAGGGCAAAGCGGAGAGATTCCCACACAGAGGATCGGTGCCGACCAGCACTCAACAGCCCAAGAGGCTTCTCTGCACACCCGCCGGGGCAGGAGGGGGCTGGGAGCTGAGGCTCGGGCTTCGGAGGTCAGATCCCAGAGAGAGGACTGGGGTTGGCTGCGTGAACACAGCCTAAAGGGGGCTAGTGTGCCACAGCTACCCGGGAGGGAGTCTGGGAAAAAGTCTGGAGCTGCTGAAGAGGCAAGCGACCATTGTTTCAGGGTGCGCGAGGAGAGGGGATTCCTTCCCTGTCTGCCCACAGAAGCACCACCTAAATGAGCTCCAGAGACAGGCACAAGCCGCGGCTATCAGCTCGGACCCCAGAGACGGGCATGAAACTCTAACGCCGCTGCTGCAGCCACCAAGAAACCTGTGTGCAAGCACAGGTCACACCTCCCATGCCAGGAACCTGGGCAGCCCGGCACTGCCAGGGTCCCGTGATCCACGGACAACTTCCCTGGGAGAACACACAGCATACCTCAGGCTGTTGCAACATCATGTTGGCCTCTGCTGCCGCAGGCTCGGCCCACATTCCAATTATAACTACTGTACCCCTCCCTCCCCCCAGCCTGCATGAGGAAGAGCGGCCCAATCAGCTGCTGCTTTAACACCCTCCTGTCTGAGTGGGAACAGATGCCCTCAGGCAACCTACACGCAGAGGCGGCGACAAAACCAAAACTGAACCCCAGGAGCTGTGCAAACAAAGAAGAGAAAGGGAAATTTCTCCCAGCAGCCTCAAGAGCAGCGGATTAAATCTCCACAATCAACCTGATGTACTCTGCATCTGGGGAATACCTGAAGAGACAACGAATCATCCCCAAATTGAGGCAATGCACTTTGGGAGCAACTGCAGACTTCAGGTTTGCTGTCTGCGACTGATTGGATTCTGTTTTTTATCTTTATCTTAGTACAGTTTTCAGTGCTTGCTATCATTGGTGGATCTGCTTACTGGTTTGGTTGCTCTTTTTTTTAATTATTATTTTTATTTTAATAATTTAAAAAAATATTATTATTTTTTCTTTTTCTCCCTTTGCTTTTGAGCCGTGTGGCTGACAGGGTCTTGGTGCTCCGGCCTGGTGTCAGGCCTCAGCCTCTGAGGTGGGAAAGCTGAGTTCAGGACAATGGACCACAAGAGACCTCCCGGTAATATCAGTCAGCGAGAACTCTCCCAGAGATCTCCAGCTCAATGCTAAGACCCAGCTCCACCTAACGACCAGCAAGTTCCAGTGCTGGACTCCCCATGCCAAACAACTAGCAAGACAGGAACAAAACCCCACCCATTAGCAGAGCCGCTGCCTAAAATCATGCTGAGTTCACAGACACACCAAAACACAACACCAGACTGGCCCTGCCCAACAGAAAGACAAGATCCAGCCCCACCCAACAGAACACAGGCACCAGGTCCCTCCACCAGGAAGCCTACACAAGCCACTGAACCAACCTCACCCACTGGGGGCAGACACCAAAAACAACAGGAAATACGACCCTGCAGCCTGCAAAAAAGAGACCCCAAACACAGTAAGTTAAACAAAAAGAGAAGACAGAGAAACGTGCAGCAGATGAAGGAGCAAGGTAAGAACCAACCAGACCAAAGAAATAAAGAGGAAATAGGCAGTCTACCTGAAAAAGAATTCAGAGTAATGACAGTAAAGATAATCACAAATCTTGGAAATAGAATGGAGAAAATAAAAGAAACGTTTAACAAGGAAGCCTAGAAGAACTGAACAGCAAACAATGATGAACAACACAATAAATGAAATTAAAAATTCTCTAGAAGGAATCAATAGCAGAATAACTGAGGCAAAAGAACGGATAAGTGACCTGGAAGATAAAAGAGTGGAAATAACTACCACACAGCAGAATAAAGAAACAAGAATGAAAAGAATTGAGGACAGCCTCAGAGGCCTCTGGGACAACATTAAATGCACCAACAGTTGAATTATAGGGGTCCCAAAAGAAGAAGAGAAAAAGAAAGGGTCTGAGAAAATATGTGAACAGATTATAGTTGAAAACTTCCCCAACATGGGAAAGGAAATAGTCAGTCAAATCCAGGAAGCGCAGTGAGTCCCATACAGAATAAATCCAAGGAGAAACATGCCAAGACACAAATTAATCAAACCAACAAAAATGAAATTCAAAGAAAAAATATTAAAAGCAGCAAGGGAAAACCAACAATTAACATACAAGGGAATCCCCATAAGGTTAACAGCTGGTCTTTCAGCAGAAACTCTGCAAGCCAGAAAGGAGTAGCAGGACATATTTAAAGTGATGAAAGGGAAAAACCTACAACCAAGATTCCTCTACCCAGCAAGGAGCTCATTCAGATTCAACAGAGAAATTAAAACCATTACAGACAAGCAAAGGCTAAGAGAATTCAGCACCACCAAACCAGCTCTACAACAAATGCTAAAGGAACGTCTCTAGGCAGGAAACACAAGAGAAGGAAAAGACTTACAATAACAAACCCAAAACAATTAAGAAAATGGTAATAGGAACATACATATCAATAACTACCTTAAATGCAAATGGATTAAATGCTCCAAACAAAAGACACAGACTGACTGAATGGATACAAAACAAGACCCATATATATGCTGTCTATAAGAGACACACTTCAGACCTAGGGAGAGCTCATTCAGATTCAACAGAGAAATTAAAACCATTACAGACAAGCAAAGGCTAAGAGAATTCAGCACCACCAAACCAGCTCTACAACAAATGCTAAAGGAACGTCTCTAGGCAGGAAACACAAGAGAAGGAGAAGACTTACAATAACAAACCCAAAACAATTAAGAAAATGGTAATAGGAACATACATATCAATAACTACCTTAAATGCAAATGGATTAAATGCTCCAAACAAAAGACACAGACTGACTGAATGGATACAAAACAAGACCCATATATATGCTGTCTATAAGAGACACACTTCAGACCTAGGGACACATACAGACTGAAAGGGAGGGGATGGAAAAAGATATTCCACACAAATGGAAATCAAATGAAAGATGGAGTAGCAATTCTCATATCAGACACAACAGACTTTAAAATAAAGACTAGTACAAGAGACAAAGAAGGACACTACATAATGATCAAGGGATCAATCCAAGAAGAAGTTATAACAATTGTAAATATTTATGCACCCAATATAGGAGCAGCTCAATACATAAGGCAAATGCTAACAGCCATAAAAGGGGAAATCGAGTGTAACACAATAATAGTAGGGGACTTTAACATCCCATTTCACCAATGGACATATCAACCAAAATGAAAATAAATGAGGAAACACAAGCTTTAAATGACACATTAAACAAGATGGACTTAATTGATATTTATAGAATATTCCATCCAAAACCAAGAGAATACTGTTCTTCTAAAGTGCTCATGGAACATTCTCCAGGGTAGATCATATCTTGGGTCACAAATCAAGCCTTCGTAAATTGAAGAAAAAATGAATTCATATCAAGTGTCCTTTCCAACCACAACACTACAAGACTAGATATCAATTACAGGAAAAACACTGTAAAAAAATACAAACACATGGAGGCTAAACAATATGCAGCCCAACACTTAGGGGATGCAGCAAAAGCAGTTCTAAGACGAAGTTTATAGCAATACAAATCTACCTGAAGAAACAAGAAAAATCTCAAATAAACAACCTAACCTATGTACAGCTGATTCACTTTGTTATGAAGCAGAAACTAACACACCATTGTAAAGCAATTATACTCCAATAAAGATGTTAAAAACAAACAAAAAAACCCAAAAACCCCAACCCCCCCAAAAAACCTAACCTTACACCTAAAGCAATTAGAGAAAGAAGGAAAAAAACCCACCAAAGTTAGCAGAAGGAAAGAAATCATAAAGATCAGGTCAGAAATAAATGAAAAACATATGAAGGAAATGAAAGCAAAAATCAATAAAACTATAAGCTGGTTCTTTGAGAAGATAAACAAAATTGACAAAACATTAGCCAGACTCATCAAGAAAAAAAGGGAGAAGACTCAAATCAATAGAATTAGAAATGAAAAAGAAGTAACGGACACTGCAGAAATACAAAAGATTATTAGAGATTACTACAAGCAACTGTATGGCAATAAAATGGACAACCTGGAAGAAATGGACAAATTCTTAGACAT
>NC_041224.1:56559140-56559398 GCF_002837175.3 Physeter macrocephalus
CCCTATCAAACTACCAATGGCATTTTTCACAGAACTAGAACCAAAAATTTCACAATTTGTATGGAAACACGAAAGACCCCAAATAGCCATAGCAATCTTGAGAAAGAAAAAGGGAGCTAAAGGAATCAGGCTCCCTGACTTCAGACTATACTACAAAGCTTACAGTAATCAAGATAGTATGGTACTGGCACAAAAACAGAAATATAGATCAATGGAACAGGATAGAAAGCCCAGAGATAAACCCAGGCACATATGGTC
>NC_041224.1:56559808-56570160 GCF_002837175.3 Physeter macrocephalus
TCAAACTACCAATGGCATTTTTCACAGAACTAGAACCAAAAATTTCACAATTTGTATGGAAACATGAAAGACCCCAAATAGCCATAGCAATCTTGAGAAAGAAAAACGGAGCTAAAGGAATCAGGCTCCCTGACTTCAGACTATACTACAAAGCTACAGTAATCAAGATAGTATGGTACTGGCACAAAAACAGAAATATAGATCAATGGAACAGGATAGAAAGCCCAGAGATAAACCCAGGCACATATGGTCGCCTTGTCTTTGATAAAGGAGGCAAAAATATACAGTGGAGAAAAGACAGCCTCTTCAATAAGTGGTGCTGGGAAAACTGGACAGCTACATGTAAAAGAAGGAAATTAGAACACTCCCTAACACCACTGCGCATATACCCTGAGAAAACCATAATTCAAAAGGAGTCATGTACCAAAATGTTCACTGCAGGTCTACTTACAATAACCAGGACACGGAAGCAACCTAAGTGTCCATCGACCGATGAATGGATAAAGAAGATGTGGCACATATATACATTGGAATGTTACTCAGCCATAAAAAGAAACAAAACTGAGTTATTTGTAGTGAGGTGGGTGGACCTAGAGTCTGTCATACAGAGTGAAGTAAGTCAGAAGGAGAAAAACAAATACCATATGCTAACACATATATATGGAATCTAAAAATAAAAATAAAAGTTCGGACAAACCTAGGGGCACGATAGGATTAAAGATGCACACACAGAGAATGGACTTGAGGACATGCACAGGGGGAAGGGTAAGCTGGGACGAAGTAAGAGAGTAGCACTGACATATATACACTACCAAATGTAAAACAGATAGCTAGTGGGAAGCAGCTGCATTGCACAGGAGATCAGCTCGGTGCTTTGTGACCACCTAGAGGGATGGGATAGTGAGGGTGGGTGGGACATGCAAGAGGGAGGTGATATGGGGATATATGTATACATACAGCTGATTTACTTTGTTATACAGCAGAAACTAACACAACATTGTAAAGCAATTATACTCCAATAAAGATGTTTAAAAAATAAAATAAAATAAAATGAAGGTACCTTTTACAATGTTATTGTAAATAGAAGAAATACAGAAAAGCTCTAACAGGGGAAAGAAAAAAAAATATATATATGCACACACACTAACAAGGTACCTATGGACAAGAAAATGAGAAAATATGTGACTATGTCATTGAAAACCAGCACATTTATAAGAGCTCCACAATTCTCATAATCAATCCCTGTCACCAAAGAAGACTTCCATCAAATTGAAAGTGAGTATCTGAAAGCAAAATATTTTAAGTTTATCTAAGGGTGTGCTTCTTGCTCTATTCAAGCTAGCAAATACTTATTGAGGGTCTGCTACCTACTAAACATCCATAATACAATCTCAGTTACATATAACAGTAGCTCAAACTACACTTACCATTAGGAGTACAAGTTCATCCTCTGGAACAGGCTCTAGATCGGGAACAGTAAAAGATTCTGGAAACTGTGCTCCATTGGTCAGGGCTTCAGCAGCTTTTATGGTGGTTGAGAAACATTCTAACCAGGCCCACTCATTTGGATTCCACGATGCAGGGTCAGGGAGGCAGTTCTGGTGGTGTGGTGGCACTGGAGGATTACACAGCAGCTGATCCAGATGAAGTCCCACAGCAAGGGAAGCCAGACATTGCATATAGGGGCTGTGAACAAGCTGGTCACCACAAACCACATGAGGCTAAGAGAAAATGCAAGGATATTATGCTGAAGAGCCTCTGCCAAATAATACATATTAGCCTCCTGCATTCTGAAAGCCTGTAGTCATATTTTAACTTTACTGTTTTTTTTAAGCTTTTTACTTTGAAATAATTTTAGATACATAGAGAGTTGCAGAGATAGTACAGAGAATTCCTATAAACCCTTCACCCAACCTTCTGTAATGTTCACATCTTATATAACCATGGTGCGATAATCAAAGCTAAGAAAGTAACATTGGTTACAATAATAACTAAACCACAGAACTTTATAGGGTTTCCCACTAATGCTCCTTTTCTTTTCTTTTCTTTCTTAAAAATATTTATTTATTTATTGGCTGTGTCGGGACTTAGTTGCAGCACGCAGGCTCTAGAGGGCCCAGACTTAGTTGCCCCTTGGCATGTGGGATCTTAGTTCCCCAAACAGGGATCGAACCCACCTCCCCTGCACTGGAAGGCGAATTCTTAACCACTGGACCACCAGGGAAGTCCCTAATGCTCCTCTTCTGCTCCAAGATTCAACCCAGGACACCACACTGCATTTAGCATATTTTCATTGCAGTTTTTCTTGAATTAAAAAAAAAAGGCAGATAACTGAACCATGGAGACCTGCTCCCTGTCACATTTCCTCCTTTACCAAAAGAACCCTGGTAGCCATCAAAGACAGCCTTCTTCCCTGGCCCTCCCTAGATATACTACAGCAACTCTGTGACAGACTGAGCGATTCAGAAAAGAAAACGTAGGCAAACCTGAGTGAAATTAACTCGGTGTGGTAAGAGCTGATTAGATTAATGTAGCATGGCAAAAAAAAAGGAAAAAGGAAAAACCCCAGATGAGCTCTGCCTAGGAGCAGCATACTGTGACTACTGAGGGCTGGAAGACAGGCTATACAGGATCATGGCCTGGGCTACAAGACCAAATTCCATAATTTCCCATTCTAGTATTTAATGACCTTACTTAATTCAACCTTACCTCTTCTACTAAACTTTCCACAAGGATTCACCTGATAAAGTGGACAGGATGTTCACTCTGACGCCCATATCCATTCCCCCTCCCAACTGTGGGATGGCGAAGCCACACAAAAATAGATATATGGGTCAGAAAAGGGAAGATGATATACTCTGAGGTACAGGGATTTAAAGAAGTTTTAGAATGACTAAATAATCTGAAATGAATAATAGAAACACTATACAAATTTGAGGGTTATTTAAAAATTTTACTCCCACTAAAATAAAGTAAAAGCAGGCTTAGGATTACTAAACAACTGTTTCAGACATGAATTATCTTCATTTGATTCCGCCCAAACAGCCCCACTTATTTTACTCAGACCTCATACTCTTAAGGGATAAATTCAAAGCAATAATTCCAATTCCAAAGCACCAGTCATCTGTAGATCTGCAAGAACGAGTGTAATCAGTTACCTTTTCATAGGCATACTGCTCCTGAAGCATCACGGGGAGCCGCTCCAGAAACGCTCTCATGCAGGGAGCCATGTTTAATCCCAGAACACCCTGCTGTTTCAGTGCTGTCCTACAGGTTGCTAAAACATGATTGGCAGCAGCCCATTCTGCTGTACAATTCACGACCAAAACATCCTGATGAAAAATAAACCATGCCACATGACATTTGTTTAAATAAAAGAGAGACATTCCATCACCATTCATATATGAGAAATTCCTTCTAGTAATACATTAAACACTTTTGCTTTTTGGAAATTTTATGTTATACTTTTAATGCCTATGAACTTCAAAACATCCTAAATTTTGTCTAAGGTAAAAAACAAGTGAATAACTGTAAAATTTGTGAACTACCTTGGATTAGCTGATTCTTCTTAAAGAGACTGAACTATTTGCTATCTCATAGGACTTGTAGGACAAGGTATCTAGTATATTTTAAGAGTCAGACATGACCACAAGGACACTAGAGGAAGTAGTACTCTGCTAAGGGACACACATCTACAAGAGAAGCAGCACTGCTCTGTGGCTCTATGGTTTATTCTATGCAGGCTACTACTGCCTATGGTCTGATTCTATATTTTACTTCTAGTAGGACTGTTCATGCAGGTTTTCAGCTCTATTTTAATACTACCACATATTAACCACATAAATGTAAACTAAAGCAGCACACTGGCACTATTCATTAAGGGTATGAAAAGCAATATTGTAAGAGATAATGTCATATCATAGAATTATTTCACAGTAGAGGGCTAGTATTTTTTAGTAGAACATTAAATTTGAAAGCCAAGATATATTCTGTATAGCTGAGTTAAAGGTCTTTGAGATAGTCCTTCTTTTCAGGGAAAATTCTTTAGATAATTTAGTGCTGTCTCAAAAATCATGGCAGAAAGTAATAAATTCTCTTTATAACTTCCAGTGGAAAGTCATTCAATAATTAAGCATTTTTCCCAAAGTATAGGGTATAGGAGAGTACCAGGTTCTAGTTTTCCTTCTGCCACTAAATAGCTGCATTACCTTGGGCAAGTAATAATCCCTCTGGATATCATTTTTCGCCTTGGTAAAGTGGGATGCTTGGACTACGATTTTTAAGATGTCTTATAAGCTAACAACTTACAACCTGATATGATTGTAAAATTACCTTTGATCTATTTGAGCAAGCAGCTACCCCAACATCTGGAATCCATACTGTGGTCTGAATAGCTCCAGAGCCAATCACAACAGTTTGCAAGACAGAGCCATCCTAAAATGAGATGTATTTATCAATACACACTACTTAACTAGTTAGCCTTTATTTACATTTTAAATTTATACTTCATGTTCACAAAAACTTATTGTAAAACCTACACTTTAGCTACATTTGGCAATGCCCAACTGCATACTACTATCCGATTTTCTAGAGCCTTTTCTAAGTGATTTTAAAAATACATCATTAAGAAAAAATAAGGGCAGGGGCACCTTCAAGATGGCAGAGGAGTGAGACGTGGAGATCACCTTCCTCCCCGCAAATACATCAAAAATACATCTACATGTGGAACAACTCCTACAGAACACCTACTGAATGCTGGCAGAAGACTTCAGACTTCCCAAAAGGCAAGAAACTCCCCACATACCTGGGTAGGGCAAAAGAAAAAAGGAAAAACAGAGACAAAAGAATAGGGACGGACAGGATCTGCAGCTCGGGGAGGGAGCTGTGAAGGAGGAGAAGTTTCCACACACTAGGAAGCCCCTTCACTGGCGGAGACTGTGGGTGGGCGAGGGGGAAGCTTCAGAGTCACGGAGAAGAGCGCAGCAACCGGGGTGCAGAAAGCAAAGTGGAGAGACTCCAGCACAGAGGATCAGTGTCAACCAGCACTCACCAGCCTGAAAGGCTCATCTGCTCACCTGCCAGAGCAGGTGGGGGCTGGGAGCTGAGGCTCGGGCTTCAGAGATCGGATCCCAAGGAGAGGACTGGGGTTGGCTGCGTGAACACAGCCTGAAGGGGGCTAGTGCATCAGAACTACCCAGAAGGGAGTCCAGGGAAAAGTCTGGACCTGTCTAAGAGGCAAGAGACCATTGTTTTGGGTGTGCAAGGAGAGGGGATTCAGAGCACTGCCTAGATGAGCTCCAGAGACGGGCATGAGCAGCAGCTGTCAGCGCGGACACGAGGCACGGGCGTGAGATGCTAAGGCTGCTGCTGCAGCCACCAAGAGGCCTGTTTGCAAGCACAGGTCACTATCCACACCTCCCCTCCCGGGAGCCTGTGCAGCCTGCCACTGCCAGGGTCCCGTGATCCAGGGACAACTTCCCCAGGAGAACACACGTTGTGCCTCAGGCTGTTGCAATGTCACACTAGCCTCTGCCACGGCAGGCTCGCCCAGCATTCCGTACTCCTCCCTCCCCCTGGCCTGAGTGAGCCAGAGCCCCCTAATCAGCCGCTCCTTTAACCCCATCATGTCTGGGCGAGGAACAGATGCCCTCAGGTGACCTACATGCAGATGTGGGGCCAAATCCAAAGCTGAACCCCGGGAGCTGTGCAAACAAAGAAGAGAAAGGGAAATCTCTCCCAGCAGCCTCAGGAGCAGCGGATTAAATCTCCACAATCAACTTGATGTACCCTGCATCTGTGGAATACCTGAATAGACAAGAAATCATCCCAAAATTGAGGCAGTGCACTTTGGGAGCAACTGTAGACTTGGGATTTGCTTTCTGCGTCTAATTTGTTTCTGGTTTTATGTTTATCTTAGTTTAGTTTTTAGAACTTACTATCACTGGTAGATTTGTTTACTGATTTGGTTTCTCTCTTCCTTATATATATATATATATATATATATATATACACACACACATATATGTATATATGTGTATATATATATATAATTTTTTTTGCTTTTTCTTTCTGTGAGTGTGCATGTGTGTGCTTCTTAGTGTAATTCTGTCTGTATAGCTTTGCTTTTGCCATTTGTCCTAGGGTTCTGACTGTCCATTTTTTGGTTTTTTTTTTTTTAGTATAGTTTTTAGCAATTGTTATCATTGGTGGATTTGTTTTTTGGTTTGGTAGCTCTCTTCTTTCTATTGTTTTATTACTTTTTAATTTTTAATAATTTTTTTCTATTTTAATAACTTTATTTTATTTTTTTTATTATTTCTTTCTTTCCTTCTTTCTTTCTTTTTTCTCCCTTTTCTTCTCAGCCGTGTGGCTGACAGGGTCTTGGTGCTCCGGCCTGGTTTCAGGCCTGAGCCTCTCAGGTGGGACAGCCGAATTCAGGACACTGGACCACCGGAGACCTCCCAGCCCCATGTAATATCAAATGGTGAAACCTCTCCCAGAGAACTCCATCTCAATGCTAAAACCAAGCTCCACACAACGACCAGCAAGCTCCAGTGATGGACACCCCATGTCAAACAACTAGCAAGACAGGAACACAACCCCACTCATTAGCAGAAACGCTGCCTAAAATCATACTGAGTTCACAGACACACCACAGGACATGGTCCTGCCAACCAGAAAGACAATACCCAGCCCCACCCACCAGGCACCAGTCCCCTCCAACAAGCCTACACAACCCACTGAAATAACCTTACCCACTGGGGGCAGACACCAAAAAACAATGGGAAATACGAACCTGCAGCCTGCGAAAAGGAGACCCTGAACACAGTAAGTTAAGCAAAATGAGAAGACAGAGAAATAGACAGCAGATGAAGGAGCAAGGTAAAAACCCACCAGACCAAACAAATGAAGAGGAAATAGGCAGTCTACCTGAAAAGAATTCAGAATAATGATAGTAAGGATGATCCAAAATCTTGGAAATAGAATAGAGAATATACAAGAAACATTTAACAAGAACCTAGAAGGACTAAAGAGCAAACAAACAATGATGAACAACACAATAAATGAAATTAAAAATTCTCTAGAAGGAATCAATAGCAGAATAACTGAGGCAGAAGAACGGATAAGTGACCTGGAAGATAAAATAGTGGAAATAACTACCACAGGCCAGAATACAGAAAAAAGAAAGAAAAGAATTGAGGACAGCCTCAGAGACTTCTGGGACAACATTAAACGCACCAACATTCGAATTCTAGGGGTCCCAGAAGAAGGGGAAACAAAAAAGGACTGAAAAAATATTTGAAGAGATTATAGTTGAAAACTTCCCTAATATGAGGAAGGAAATAGTCAATCAAGACCAGGAAGTGCAGAGAGTCCCATACAGGAAAAAATCCAAGGAGAAACATGCCAAGATACATATTAATCAAACCAACAAAAATTAAATTCAAAGAAAAAATATTAAAAGCAGCAAGGGAAAAGCAACCATTAACATACCAGGGAATCCCAAAAGGTTAACAGCTGATCTTTCAGCAGAAACTCTGCAAGCCAGAAGGGAGTGGCAGGACATATTTAAAGTGAGGAAAGTGAAACACCTACAGCCAAGATTACTCTACCCAGCAAGGATCTCATTCAGATTTGACGGAGAAATCAAAAACTCTACAGACAAGCAAAAGTTAAGAGAATTCAGCACTACCAAACCAGGCTCTACAACAAATGCTAAAGGAACTTCTCTAGGCAGGAAACACAAGAGAAGGAAAAGACCTACAATAACAAACCCAAAACAATTAAGAAAATGGTAATCGGAACATACATATCAATAACTACCTTAAATGTAAATGGATTAAGTGCTCCAACCAAAAGACAAAGACTGGCTGAATGGATACAAAAACAAGACCCGTATGTGTGCTGTCTACAAGAGACCCACTTCAAGCCTAGGGACACATACAGACTGAAAGGGAGGGGATGGAAAAAGATATTCCATGCAAATGGAAATCAGATGAATGCTGGAGTAGCAATTTTCATATCAGCCAAAATAGACTTTATAAGACTATTACAAGAGACAAAGAAGGACACTACATAATGATCAAGGGATCAATCCAAGAAGAAGATATAACAATTGTAAATATTTATGCACCCAACACAGGAGCACCTCAATACATAAGGCAAATGCTAACAGCCATAAAAGGGAAAATCGACAGTAACACATTAATAGTAGGGGACTTTAATACCCCACTTTCACCAATGGACAGATGAACCAAAATGAAAATAAATGAGGAAACACAAGCTTTAAATGATACATTAAACAAGATGGACTTAATTGATATTTACAGAACATTCCATCAAAAAACAGCAGTTTACACTTTCTTCTCAATTGCTCATTGAACACTCTCCAGGAGAGATCATATCGTGGGTCACAAATCAAGCCTTGGTAAATTTAAGAAAATTGTAATTGTATCAAGTATCTTTTCCGACCACAATGCTATGACACTCGATATCAATCACAGGAAAAAATCTGTAAAAAATACAAACACATGGAGGATAAACAATACACTACTAAATAACCAAGAGATCACTCAAGAAATCAAAGAAATTCTTAGAAAAGCAGAACCTTCTGAGACTGAACCGGGAAGAAACAGAAAATATAAACAGACCAATCACAAGTACTGAAATTGAAACTGTGATTAAAACTCTTCCAACAAACAAAAGCCCAGGACCAGATGGCTTCACGGGCAAATTCTATCAAACATTTAGAGACGAGCTAACACCTATCCTTCTCAAACTCTTCCAAAATACAGCAGAGGGAGAAACACTCCCAAACTCATTCTACAAGGCCACCATCACCCTGATACCAAAAAAAGACAAAGATACCACAAAAAAGAAAACTACAGTACAATATCACTGATGAACATATATGCAAAAATCCTCAACAAAATACCAGCAAACAGAATCCAATAGCACATTAAAAGGATCATACACCATGATCAAGTGGGGTTCATCCCAGGAATGCAAGGATTCTTCAATATACACAAATCAATCAATGTGATAAACCACACTAACAAACTGAAGGATAAAAACCATATGATCATCTCAATAGATGCAGAAAAAGCTTTTGACAAAATTTAACACCGATTTATGATAAAAATTCTCAAAAAGACGAAGATACCACAAAAAAAAGAAAACTACAGGCCAATATCACTGATGAACATACGTGCAAAAATCCTCAACAAATTACTAGCAAACTGAATCCAATAGCACATTAAAAGGATCATACACCATGATCAAGTGGGGTGTATCCCAGGAATGCAAGGATTCTTCAATATATGCAAATCAATCAATGTGATACACCATATTAACAAACTGAAGGATAAATACCATATGATAACCTCAACAGATGCAGAAAAAACTTTCGACAAAATTCAACACCCATTTATAATAAACCTCTCCAGAAAACAAGCATAGAGGGAAACTACCTCAACGGAATAAAGGTCATATATGAGAAACCCACAGCCAACATCGTTCTCAATGGTGAAAACCTGAAACCTTTCCTCTAAGATCAGGAACAAGACAAGGTTGCCCACTCTCACCACTATTATTCAACACAGTTTTGGAAGTTTTAGCCACAGCAATCAGAGAAGAAAAAGAAATAAAAGGAATCCAAATTGGAAAAGAAGAAGTAAAGCTGTCATTGTTTGCAGATGACATGATACTATACATAGAGGATCTTAAAGATGCTACCAGAAAACTACTAGATCCAATCAGTGAATTTGGTAAAGTAGCAGGATACAAAAGTAATGCACAGAAATCTCTTGTATTCCTATACACTGATGATGAAAAATCTGAAACAGAAATTAAGGAAACACTCCAATACCATATGATAACCTCAACAGATGCAGAAAAAACTTTCGACAAAATTCAACACCCATTTATAATAAACCTCTCCAGAAAACAAGCATAGAGGGAAACTACCTCAACGGAATAAAGGTCATATATGAGAAACCCACAGCCAACATCGTTCTCAATGGTGAAAACCTGAAACCTTTCCTCTAAGATCAGGAACAAGACAAGGTTGCCCACTCTCACCACTATTATTCAACACAGTTTTGGAAGTTTTAGCCACAGCAATCAGAGAAGAAAAAGAAATAAAAGGAATCCAAATCGGAAAAGAAGTAAAACTATCACTGTTAGCAGATGACATGATACTATACATAGAGGATCCTAAAGATGTGACCAGAAACTACTAGAGCTAATCAATGAATTTGGTAAAGTAGCAGGATACAAAAG
Organism: Physeter macrocephalus; assembly: GCF_002837175.3. NCBI lineage: Eukaryota > Metazoa > Chordata > Mammalia > Artiodactyla > Physeteridae > Physeter > Physeter macrocephalus. The sequence continues at coordinate 56,570,090 of NC_041224.1, forward strand.
TAATGCACAGAAATCTCTTGCATTCCTATACACTAATGATGAAAAATCTGAAAGAGAAATTAAGGAAACAC
>NC_041224.1:56571106-56593962 GCF_002837175.3 Physeter macrocephalus
CCACTGACAGATGAATGGATAAAGAAGATGTGGCACATATATACAATGGAATATTACTCATCCATAAAAAGAAATGAAACTGAGTTATTTGTAGTGAGGTGGATGGACCTGGAGTCTGTCATACAGAGTGAAGTAAGTCAGAAGGAGAAAAACAAATACCATATGCTAACACATATAACTGGAATCTAAGAAAAAAAAATGTCATGAAGAGACTAGGGGTAGGATGGGAATAAAACACAGACCTACTAGAGCATGGACTTGAGGAAATGGGGAGGGGGAAGGGTAAGCTGTGACAAAGTGAGAGAGTGGCATGGACATATACACACTACCAAACGTAGGGTGGATAGTTAGTGGGAAGCAGGCGCATGGCACAGGGAGATCAGCTAGGTGGTTTGTGACCACCTAGAGGGGTGGGATAGGGAGACTCAAGAGGGAAGAGATATGGGAACATATGTATATGTATAACTGATTCATTTGTTGTAAAGCAGAAACTAACACACCATTGTAAAGCAATTATACTCCAATAAAGATGTTAAAAACAAAAGAAAGAGAATAACAAATACAGTATGTTAACATATATATATGGAATCTAAAAAAAAAGGTCATGAAGGACCTAAAGGCAAGACGGGAATAAAGACGCAGACCTACTAGAGGATGGACTTCAGGATACGGGAGGGGGAAGGGTAAGCTGGGACAAAGTGAGAGAGTGGTAGTGTATATACGGACATATATACACTACCAAATGTAAAACAGCTAGCTAGTGGGAAGCAATCGCATAGCACAGGGAGCTCAGCTCGGTGCTTTGTGACCAGCTAGAGGGGTGGGATAGGGAGGGTGGGAGGGAGATGCAAGAGGGAGGAGATATGGGGATACATGTGTATGTATAGCTGATTCACTTTGTTATACAGCAAAAACTAACACACCATTGTAAAGCAATTATACTCCAATAAAGATATTTTAAAAAGTAAAAAAATTAAAGGGCAGAGAACTCTGAAAGGGGTTTCTTCAATAGTCAAGATATTATTACATATTCCTAGGATTGGTTGGGTTAACTTTTATCACATATAAGTTAATATAAAAACATTTCTTAAGATAAAAATAACATCTATACTCTTACCCTTAAAGACCAAATGTTCATGAGGCCACCTAAACCACCAGACACCAGGGCCAACCCATCAGAACTAAAGGCAACGGTCCGGACAGGGGTGATGTGTCCTCGCAATTGATAAACACATTTGGCTCCGACTGATTTCCTATATCCATCCTGCAATTCATTTTTATTTTTAACAAATATTGAAAAATAAAACAATTTATAGATTCAAGATTTACAATTCATTCTTGGAAATTTTATATTTCAGTATAAAATTGGGGAGGAGGGAAGGACAACTCTCTCATAAGGACTAGCCTGACAAGAGTAAATAATAAGATAGCAACCTGGTTCTCCTCTGCTGATGCTGTTTCATCTTTTTTGATACACTTCTAAGCTAGTTCTCTACACTTCAAACTGGAAGAAATAACTACATTTAAGTTCCAATTATCCCTCAGAGATAGGAAAATTCTAACTTCTACTTTTTAATGAGTGTTTTAATTTTTAAATTTCACTTCATGTAATTTTCACTTTTAGCCTGTAAGATTTGTGAATTGCACATGCTGGTGCTATACAAACAAGTTCCTCTTTCTGCTGGCTTATGGGTCTGTCTGTCCCATGGTATCTAATCTCATGTTTGCTCTGCAGGTTTTAGGAATGAGATAGGTAGGTCTGTCCAAAGGGCTACTCTTTAGCACAGAGAGCAAATCAGATTTATCTCTAGTGCTCCTACCTCCGCTTCTGTGATATTTTCCTCCCATTAGTGAGCTATCTACTCCTCCCTCCTCACCCCTTTCTCCCTGCCTTTAAGCTCCCTCTTCCTTTTAGTTATGAGAGAGCAGAATACCAGATATACTCATTTACCCAAAAATGACATAATGTATTTGTATCATGAACAAAAGAGAAAGCAACAGAGGTTGTAAACTGGCAACTCAGGGATGCAATTCAACTAGCCAACCAGGGTTTTAAAGAATTTCAAGTCAGATGCCAATGTTTAATATTGGGAGATTTTACTTAAAACACTGAATTTTTGGTTTCCACCAAAAAAAAATTTGACAATCTGGTGGCAATAGGCTCTCATTTCTGGAGGGTGGCAATCTCCTCTGTGGCAGCTATGCCCTTTATACGAAGCATGTGCACTCCTGTGTGTGTGTGTGTGTGTGTGTGTGTGTGTGTGTGTGTTTTACCTTCTCCACAGCTTTGTGAATGAATTTTCGCTCCTTACCTAGATGGCTGTGAGCATCTACCATAATTTTTTTTTGGCCATGCCACACGTCTTGTGGGATCTTAGTTCCCCGACCAGGGATTGAACCCAGGGCCACAGCAGTGAAAGCACTGAGTCTTAACCACTGGACTGCCAGGGAATTCCCTGTCTACTGTAAATTTTTAACCTCTGTTTAAGGTAAAGGAATGGTTCTTCATAGGTGGAATTCTGGTATCAGGAGGAGATACTTTGAATAGGAGTGCTCCCGTGGTGTTCCTGCTTCACTGTACCAAAAACTTTAACTTAGGACTCACCTATTGGTAGTGTTGATTATATACTATAAACGATCACCACTCCATATTTATTGAACATCTCACCTTAACAAGCAATTATGGTATCTCTGACTTATAAAAAATTAGGCTAATTCAGAGAGCACACAAAGTATGACAATTATTCACATTTCCCTAATGGCTCTTGACACTTGAGATACTGAGTAGGAGTATTACTTGATAACATATACTACCTCTGGTTTCAAATAAAGTCTTGAAAAACACCAGAATATTCACCTGGCAATTTGATTCCTGGTCCCACCATCCTTGTGAACTAGTCACACCGGTCTGCGTGGTATCTTGTGGAATACGCCAAACACATACTAAGCCACTCTGACAGCCACTTAAAAAATTTGATCACATAAAACCAAAACATGTCAATATGCAGAAGTAAAAATATTTTCAAAGAGCAATCAATTAAGACCTGATAGAACTACTACAGTATATTTTAAAAATTTATTTGTAGTAGGTATGCTATAATCTTTCACAAGAAATACAAGTAGGATCTATATTCTAACAATATCACACATGGTTAAGGAGATGGCATATCTTTGGATTACATATCCCAAGCTTCACATTGGAAAACTTTATTCCTCTAAGGTGATCTTATGGTATTACACATTATAAGAACAGTAACTGGCAGTAAACTGTTTAAGATTATTGAGAAGCCACACTTAATGCAAGTAACAGTCTATACTAATATAAAAATTAAGACACACACACACACAAATTTACAACATACCTGGCCATCAGTAAATGCAATTTGGATCCTTTCCCTGGAAGGCTGCACCAAGCAATGCCATTTACAACAGATGGATGGCAGAGTGAATGTAGACAGCGCCAGCATCCTGCAATAGGCCCCCAGAGTTTCACATTTTCTTCTTTGGCACATGTCATAAGAATATGACCTGTTGGGTCCCACTTCATACTAATAAGAGTATCCTTAAAATGGCAGAGGTAGAAAAAAAAATCTTAGTAATGCTTCCTTCACAAATACTTTAAACTTAATAATTTATGACCTATACTTCTATCACTCAATTATTTTGAAATCAACATTTTATGCAAATCAGATACTGGCATATTATTTCCAATCACTAGACCAACTCACCCTTTAATATAGTCTGCACTATATATATCTGCTGCAGTCAAAGCTCAAAAAATGTTAGCTGGATGAATGAATTATGAAATTCTGATTCAGAAGGGATATGTTATCTTTCATCACCATTTTAAAGTTATTTTTATGGACTACTGATCATTAAAATATGAAAAAGAAGAGACTTTTTAAAAAAAGCATCTCTTACACCAAAAATAGCTAATACTATGAGAATCTGGGATATGTCTTGTGTTTATATGGTTGTCATCATTGGGTTCTTCTGACTTCGTTTTTTTTACCCTCCTTCACACCTTCCAGCTCCTGGCTTCATGCATTTATGTTACTTGCCTAGATGGCCCCATAAGCATCTGAATTGGCAACCTCTGTTTAAGGTAAAGGAATCATTCTTCATAGATGGAATTTCTAGCATTAGTGGGAGGTACTCTGACAGGGGGTGTTTCAAGGGTATTCCTATTTCACTGTTTTGGTTTTACCTCTTTCTTAGCTCAGTGGTTTTCTTACATAGACTTTTCCATTTATATACATGGTCCAAAGACTTTGTATAACAAAAGAATATTAAATCATAAGTGACTGATATAAAAAAGTTCTTTGAGAAACTAGTATCAAGCAATACTACAGTATAAAACAAGAAAAAGCAACCAACAGATAAAGATGCTTTACCTTATGTGCATCAATTAGAACAATGCCTCCTTTATCAAGCGGTTCCTTTGTTCCCAATAACAATTTTCCATCAAAATATCCCACTGCAAATGGTCTGTCTTCACTGAACCAAGCAATGCAAGTTACAGACACTAACATGATAAAACAAAATAAAAATTTTAAAAAGAAAATAAGAGAGACTTATTTGTCATTGTCTCCCTTAAAAGACAGAGACTTTGCAACAAATATATACCTCTACAACCACTGCAAGTCAGTTTACAAACATCTCTTTAACACATTTAGACAAAATGTAAGCTTACAGCAGGGATTCCATGTAACCCACTTTAAAAGTATTATTTGTAAGTGACGAGGAGTACCTCATTTTTAATCTTTCATTCTTTTGAAGTGGTTATTGAAAAACAGAGACAAAAACTGAATTCCCTTGCTGATTTTAAGTCATTGTATAAGGTTCTTTCCTTTTGGACCAGAATCTACCATGAAACTGAGAAGTGAAATAATCCACCTCTTAGAAAAAAAAATTTCCTGTCCCTTTTTTTGCTTAATATTGCCTATTCAGTGTGTTTCCATATTCTATCAAACATGCTATATTCTAACAATCTATATTCATACTTGTTTCTTTAAGTATATGTAACACTGGAAGGCTACAAAAGAAGTAAAAAACAGTATCTGTGGGAGTAGAATGGGGACATGGGAGCTGAGCAGATGTGAGAAAGACTTTTTACCGTATGCCTTTTTATTTATTTATTTTTTTGCTACACCACGCGGCACGTGGGATCTTAGTTCCCTGACCAGGGATCAAACCCATGGCCCCTGCAGTGGAAGCGCGGAGTCCTAACCACTGGACCACCAGGGAATTCCCTACTGTATACCCTTTCAAACTTAAAATTTTTTGAACCCTATGATGGTACTATCTATTTTTTAAAAAACTGGGTAAGAAAATGGCAGCCACCAGGAGGGCTCAGGCCAGTGCGTACTCCCCAGAATTGCTGCCGCCCGTGTCTTTGTCCCCACAATGAGCCACAGCCACCCCCCGCCTCTGCAGGAGACCCTACAATACTATCAGACAGGGGCTATGGACCTTGAAGAAAGCAAATGAATACTGACTTATAGTGATGGAGATGACATGTTTCTGGAGGATCCCCAGTATTTGCAGAAGACAGAAACTGAGAGTAATGACATTAGCATTACTCTGTGAATAAAAAGGAGCCGCGGGCTGTCAGGGGAGGACAGGGATTGCTAACTGGGCAGTGCATCCTTCACGCTGAGAGAGAAGAGAAGAGAGGGCGAGCTTTCCTCTCAGACATCTGAGAAGCAAGCGTGCTGCCCTCCAGGCCTCGAAACTGCATGGCTGTGAAACCTCACTGGACAACATGGTTCTGAAGCTCATCAATGAAAAAAATAAATGAACAATTCTCAACAACAACAACAACAAAATAAAAATAAATTTAAAGAACAAAAACCTGTTCTATTCTGTTAAAAGCACACCATATAAGCTGTGGCTGGGATCTTCGAGATATCCTACTCCCCCAAAACATCTAACAAAAGCTATCTAGTAAGATGCCTAGCCATCCAAAGGAAGATAGTGAGAAAATAAGTAAAAGTAGGCTTCCTACTATGGCTTCTTAAATCAGGAACTTCCCTCCCCTTCTCCTCCTTCCCCTATTTCCTTAATTTTACTCATTTGTTAACAATTTCATCTCCATCAATGATTATTATCCTTTTTCCTCTTGGACATTCTTAACTTTCTAGAGAGACCTAGAGCCCACTAGAAGTGTTCAGACACTTGCACGAAGGATAAATGACTAATTTAGATCTTATTTTGGCAGTGATGTGTGGTAGGGGTTGAAAAAGAAATATCTTTCAACTTAGTAACTAACTAAAATGAAATACCAACTGAACAATTTAGAAAACAAAACCAAAAGTAATATTTACTCAGCATGTGCCAAAAAAGTAAATCTATTTGACTGGGGGGAACACTTTCTCAACCAGACACAATTCCAGTCACTTACCATCCTTTCGATAGCAATGCTCCAATTCTCGACGGTGCATGGTGGATACGTCAACAACTTCAATCAGTCCTAGAGATCCATCCATCCGTCCCACCAACAATAATTCTGGAGATTCCCCTGACCAGGCTGAGGATGGACCCTCTTCTGGCCAAGCCAGGGCAGACACCCAGTGAGGCTGAATATCTACTAACCCTTTTCCTCCTAAAGAGGGAGAAAATGTTAACTAGTTGTCACTTAATTCTTAAAAACAATAACAAGAAAAAAAATATGTACTATTTAATTTAATACACTCAAAGCAGTCCCCAATTTCATAATAGCCTACTAATGAATAAGACTGCAAGGCAAGATCCTTCATTTATATACTACATATGATTATCAAATTCATAGCTTTTCTGTAACTATTAATAGGACAAAAATGATAGCTTTATAGGAGAAAGAATAAAGGAAAATAATCAACATACAAATGTCAAACACTTAAGTCCTTTCCTAATAATTACTGAAAACCAAATTAACATACAAAATTTACCTATAGTTAAGGCTAGCTGTTCCTTCAAATTTATGAGATAGAACAGCTATTACCCAAACATGCAAAAGCCAACAAAAATGCTGGTAAGCCCAAGATTACAATAATAATTTTTACTTTCCAGAGAGGTTATTAAAAATCAACAAGTTTGTCCCTGTGAAACAGATAAAATTAATAGAAATATTTCACAGGTGATTCAAAAGAATACATAGCTAAAAATGCAGTGATTGCTACTTCTCCTCAAATCCTACTCTGAATGCTGAGTGGTACATAGAAAGAATTTTTAGTTTACAACTACCAGGTTAATTGAAACTCCTAGAAGGAAGAGTCAGGAAATGAACACTTCCTCTTTAATTTAAACCATACTATGCACAGATTTTCACAATTGATGAATAGATTGTGAGATTCAAGGTGAAGGGAAGCCAATGTTTGGACTTAGAAGGCTAAGAGAAAGGCTTTTATAAAAAAATTAGCTTCAGTAGTTTACTAGTATTTGTGTGACTCTTACCATTAACTTGCCAGATATTCACCATCTTTTCCAAAGCCCCAGCTAAATATTTGCCACTGATACTCCAGGAAACAGGTGAGAAACTTGGATCACTAGGTGATCCCAGGCTTTCCTCAGCATCACCTTCCCTACAACATAACAGATATGTATGGAATTCCAATCCCCATCATCACAAAGTAAACTAAATCCTAAACCTTAAAAGAAGGGTTTTATATAGACTATAGTACATAAAGGCAGATCAAAAGCTTTTACATTTCAAAAGCCTGGCTAGCAGTATTTGACAATCACATAATTGCTAGTGTTTGTCATAATGTGAAAAATGTAGAATTACAAAAGAGTAATACTTAGACAAATCATCATTTAATGTAGTACATAATTTGTCCACAAAAGTATTCTGATTCTATATGGGTTATACATATGGTTATCACTCAGAGCACACTGACTCTTGTTTGCCTAATAGCTAGGGAAGTTTTATAGCTAGCTATAAAAATATAAAAGATGCTACACTGTGCTACAGAAAAAATATCATTACCCTAATTCCTAAATAATCCTTGAAGAACGATGGAAAACTAGCCTACTGTTTTATAGAATTGAACATTTATAATGCTGGCATAGTAGACCTTGATTTAATTTTGAGTAAGTCGACAGATATTGACAGTATTTTTATTTTCTAAATTACTATCTTGCAAATTAAAAAAAAAAACACTGGAGACTGTTCTAAAAGAAAAAATTGTAAAAAAATTTTAGTGACAATTTGAGTACACTAACACAACCTAGAGGAAGCATGTTTAGGATTCTCTTATTTTTAAATGTTACCCAAGAGAGCTAATGTCAGTACTCACAATCTGTTGAACACACAGGTCTGTTGCAGTGAATACTGCTTCTTGGTGACATTCCACACCCGGATGGTGCCATCATTGCCACTTGTAGCCAAGAGTCCTTTTTTATTACACCAAACACAAGTCATTACCTGGAAAAGATAAGAAGTCCAGCAATATTTGAGCAAGTTTTAATTCAAATGAGTCTATAATTTGAAAGAGTTCTATCAAATTAAAAAAAAATTCTACCATGAAATTGTAAAAGAAAAGTATCCATGTTATAAAACAACATGCATGGTCTCATTCTTTTGTAACTGGCTTGTAAATATACACCTATTTGAAGTATAGCTTTAAAGTACTATGCCCAAACTCATTTGAGTTATCTCAGACCTGTTCACAATCTTTACTAACCATGCTTATTTAATTTAAAAACATTTATTTAATTCAATAAAATAGAAATATTCAGCATGCTCTACAAAACTAATTACACAGACTAAGAAACGATTAAATTGGTAAAATAGAGGTCAGTCTTCATTTCCTAAACTGCCCTTGTCACTGCTCAGGAGCCCAGTGGGTTAAATTAAAACAGGGAGACAAATTGCTTCTTTTCTTGCATGTATAAACCCTCATCTTTTGTGAGGCTATGCCTTTGGTTTTCTTCTCATCCCCCATCTGATTTTCCCATTTGTATAATATTATATCACATAGTATACAACATACACATGTAGAGAAAGGAGAGTTGGTAACTACCAGACAAATAACTGATAATTTAGCTTGTGTGTGTGTGTGTGTGTGTGTGTGTGTGTGTGAGTATGTAACAGAGAGAGAGAAAGAGAGAGACACATACACACACCCATGATCTGAACTTTAAGCTCTTGGAGAAGAGGAGAAACTATTTTATCTTTCATAAGGTGATGGACACACTTGGGGGTCAAAATACATACTCTGTTTTGATGAGCCTCCAACTTGATAAAGGAGCATTTTCTGAGATCTCCTCCCATATCAGCAAGTGTTTGTGGAGTAGTTTGGTTGTCGCGGTCATGTGCAGCAAGAGTGCGCACAAGCTGTTGAGCAGCCCATTGCCTATGCTGTGAGGAAAGCCTGGAGGAGAGGCAGCAGGCTGCCAGGGCATTAGCCAGCTCCAGAGGGCCTACAGCAGAAGGATCATAGGAAGGATGGGCATACAATTGGGCAGTTAAACCTGCTTAAACAAAACAATGAAATGATGCCCAGGTGAGAGCTGGTGGTGGTGAACAAACAAAAATGGGTTAAACTATCTTTTAAGAATTAGCACTTTTTCAAGCAATCATTTCACTAAGATATGCATACAAGGTATAAAGCATTTATCTCACATCAAATTCTATATTAAATCTGATTCACTGCAAATGTACATTTATATACACTAATCAATAGTCTTTGCTCTAAGGATACACCGAATGAGAACGCAGCAGAAATCATTTTAAGGCCAGGGCAGAGGGAGCATGCCCTGAAGAATAAGAGTTTGGCTTTTGCTCCTCAAAAGTGATCTTAGGGGCTTCCCTGGTGGCGCAGTGGTTAAGAATCTGCCTGCCAATGCAGGGGACATTGGTTCGAGCCCTGGTCCAGGAAGATCCCACATGCCATGGAGCAACTAAGTCCGTGCGCCATAACTACTGAGCTAGCGCTCTAGAGCCCGTGAGCCACAACTACCGAGCCCGTGAGCCACAACTACTGAAGGCCGTGCACCTAGAGTCCGTACTCCACAAGAGAAGCCACCGCAATGAGAAGCCCGTGCACCGCAACGAAGAGTAGCCCCCACGTGCAGCAACTAGAGAAAGTCTGCAAAGCAACGAAGACCCGGTCCAGCCAAAAATAAATAAATGAAAAATAAATAAATTTTTTTGAAAAAGTGATCTTAATAGCCAGTCAAGGGAATGCATTGATAGATCCAAAAGCCCATCTCTCTTGGCCGAATGGTCCTGATGAAGAGAAGGGTAAATACTATGTTTAAGTAGTCCCTTCCAATTGTATCATCTTAAGACAAAGAAAAAAAAAAGCACTACTTTATACAAATTATATTCAGGAAGCCTACCAGGATTATTATCTATGGTGACCCAAACCATAATCTAATAAAATAATCTAATCAAACCAAGACTAATCTGCTACATTTTCTAATATTTGTTTCCAGGCACAATGAAAAAGTATCCATGCACTTTTCTTATGATCTAACTTAATAAGTATACATGATGTTATGTAATTCATCACATACAACAATGCAAAAATATATTTTTAAAAACATATCAAATTAATTAGAAGACTGTATATTTAAATTGTATGAAACTTACCTTTCTTTTCAACTTCTGACTTATCATAATTAGGTCTCAGTTTGGCCCCTTTGTCTGCTAGTAATGCCACAAGGGCCTGAGTTACAACAAAATTTGGGGAGGTTACAAGCTTATTCTCTTCGGCAATTCCTCGGAGAAAGCTAGGTAGAAACTTTCGCTGAATTGGATCATCGACCGTGGTTAGATTTACCCCTGTTGCAGCAGAAATCAAGTTCTGAAGAGGCAATCAGAACAAACAGGTTTAATTTTTACATATAATTTTGGAACAAAAAGAAGATTTTATCTCAAAAGGTTCTTTAAGAATTGGCTGGGAATAAGCAATGCAATAAGAAAAGCACTGAAAACTATCCTACCTGTGTACACAACTGTACCAGGAGTTTTGCAGCACTAGGAGTGTTTGATGCTAGACATCCCACTGCTGTGCTCAGATAGGCCAGGCAAGAAATGGGCTTGTTGGCCTTGCTGTGCCCACCTCGTGAGCGTTCTGAAGTGCTTGCCATGGCGGAAGGGCTGGTGGAGAGGCCAGCTCTCCCTGCTGCAGCCAAGCACATTAATCGAACCAACGTTCGGATATCTGTAAGCCCCAGAGATTCAAGACCAGCAGCCAGGCTACAACTGGAACCACTGCCAGGAAAGGAAAACACTTTAGATGCATAAAGAAAATAAATTTAAGGGACCATCTGGAGCCCCACATATCATCCACAGCACCAACAACCAAAATAAAAGGCAAGCTGCACTATCACTAGTCATACGTGTCCTTAGAGATGTCCAAAAATATTATGTAAGCTGGAAACTGCTTTGAAACTTTTTTATTTTAATAAATATTGACAGGGCTTCCCTGGTGGCGCAGTGGTTGCGCGTCCGCCTGCCGATGCAGGGGAACCGGGTTCGCGCCCCGGTCTGGGAGGATCCCACATGCCGCGGAGCGGCTGGGCCCGTGATCCATGGCCGCTGAGCCTGCGCGTCCGGAGCCTGTGCTCCGCAACGGGAGAGGCCACAACAGAGGGAGGCCCGCATACCACAAAAAAAAAAAAATAAAATAAAAATCAATAAATATTGACATACTTAAGTATACCTGAATTACCAAAGTATAATTTACAGAAATGTTCACAAATCATGAATTTTCACAAACTGAACAAACCTATGTAACCACCTTCCAGATAAAGAAACAGAACATTACCAATACCCCAGAAGACTGCTTGGGCCCTTCTCAGTCTCTAGGCCCTCAAAAGTAACCACTATTCCAACTTTTTAAGGCCATAAACCAGTTTTGCCTGTTTCTGAACTTCATATAAATAGAATAATAAAGTATGTATTCTCTTCTGTCTGGCTGCTTTTACTCAGCATTATGCTTGTAAGATTCATCCATGTTGTTGCATCACAGCAGCAGTTATTCATTTTCACTGACACAGAGGCATACTGTGGAGATGTTTGGGTTCAGTTCCAGACCATCACAATAAAATGAATATTGTAATAAAGAAAGTCACACAAATATTTTTGGTTTCCCAGTGCATATAAAAGTCATGTTTACACTACACTGTAGTCTGTTAAGTGTGCAACAGCATTAAGCCTAAAAGAACAATGTACAGGGACTTCCCTGGTGGTGCAGTGGTTAAGAATCCACCTGCCAATGCAGGGGACACGGATTTGAGCCCTGGTCCGTGAAGATCCCACAAGCCATGGAGCAACTAAGCCCCTGCGCCACAACTACTGAGCTTGAGTTCTAGAGCCCACGAGCCACAACTACTGAGCCCGCGTGCCACAACTACTGAAGCTCCCAAGCCTATAGTCCGTGCTCCCCAAGCCTATAGTCCGTGGCTCCCAAGCCACCACAAGGAGAAGCTCGCACACCACAACGAAGAGTAGCCCCCGCTCGTCGCAATTAGAGAAAGCTCGCACGCAGCCAACGAAGACCCAATGAAGCCAAAAATAAAAAAGTTAATTAACTTATTTTTTAAAAAAGAACAATGTACATACCTTAATTTTAAAATAATGTTAACCATCATCTGAGCCCTCAGAAATCTTTTTGTAATAGTAACATCAAAGATCACTGATCACAGATCACCATGACAAATATAATAATAATGGAAAAGCTTGAAATATTGCAAGAATTACTAAAATGTGACACAGAGACATGAAGTGAGCAAATGTTGTTGGAAAAATGGTGCCAATAGACTTGCTCAACACAGGGTTGCCACAAATCTTCAATTCGTAAAAAAAAAAAATGTAATATCTGCGAAGCACGATAAAGTGAAGCACAATAAAAAAAGATATGCCCGTATAAATGAAATTAAGCGTAAGTCATTTATCTATACAGATGAGAGCATGGGGCTATTATGAATAGCACTGCTATAAATGTTCTTGCTTATGTCTTTGGGTGCACATATGTAAGCATTTCTGTTGGATATATACCCAGAAGTGTTTTTCTGGGTCATAGAGTATGCTAATATTAACCTTTAGTTGGTACTATCAAACAGTCTTCCAAAGTAACTGTCCCAGTTTATTTTCACACCAACAGTGTATGAGAGTTCTAGGTGTTCCACACCGTCATGATCACCTTTCCCCCTCCCAGTCTTTTAAATTTTAGCCATTCTGATGGGTGTGTAGTAGTATCTCATGGGGTTTTCATTTTCATTTCTCTGAAGACTAATGTGACTGAACATCTCATTGTTCATGTTTATTGGCCATTTTGAGAGCCTCTTTTGTTATTATGTCCATTTTTCTTTTGGGTTGTCTGTCTTTCTCTTACTGGTTTATAAGAATTCTTTACATATTTTATTGGTTATACGCATTGCTAAGATCATCTCCCATTCAGTAGTTTTTTTTTCCTTTAATTTTTTTGCCTTTTTACTTCCTGAATGACTTGCTAAACAGAAGTTCTTTTTTAATGTAGTCCAATTTATCAATTGTTTTCCTTAAAGTGACTGTCTTTTGTGACTTGCTTAAGAAATCTCTGGTTGTTCCAAGATCTAGAATAAAATCTTCCTCTGTTATCTTATAGAAACTTCATTGATTTACATTTCACATTTAGACCTAAGAGCCACTTGGAAATACTTGCTTTATATAGTTTGAGGTTGGGGCCAAGACTCATTTTTTTTCCTTAAGTGAATAAACCATCTGACCTAGCCCAAGTTACGGAAAAGACCATCCTTTCCTCATTGCTCTGTAATGTAAGCACTGTCATAAATCAAATGTTTATCTACACGTGTGAGTCCGTTTCTGAACTTCATTTTCCACAGTCCGAACTGTCTAGTCTTGAGCCAACCCCATACAGTCTCATCTAAGTATTTTTTTAAATATCCATTTTAAAAAAAATTTATTTATTTTTGGCTGTGTTGGGTCTTCGTTGTGGTGCTCAGGGTTTCTCTAGTTGCGGCGAGCGGGGTCTACTCTTCGTTGTGGTGCACGGGCTTCTCATTTGTGGTGGCTTCTCATGCTGCAGAGCATGGGCTCTAGGTGCACGGGCTTCAGGAGTTGCAGCATGCAGGCTCAGTAGTTGTGGCTCACGGGCTCTAGAGCACAGGCTCAGTAGTTATGGTGCACGGGCTTAGTTGCTCCACAGCATGTGGGATCTTCCTGGACCAGGGCTTGAACCCGTGTCCCCTGCATTGGCAGGCAGATTCTTAACCACTACGCCACCAGGGAAGTCCTCATCTAAACTTTGAGTTCTTCTTTCAAGGTCCTTCTGTCTTCATGATTTACTGTTAAATACCCCTACCTAACCATTTCCTAAATGGATGTCTTTTAGGTATTCTTGGCTCTCTTCCCTTTTTTAACATTATGCTCCATGGTATGAGCATAGCAAGAGTCTCCACGATGGAATATACAGGCTGACTTAGCTACACAGTTGGTAAACTCTGCAGAAAAACGCACTCGACCTTTTATTTTTACCCTACACCAAATGGATCAACAGCCTTGGTTTCCCGTTTCAGATAATAAAATTTTCAGTTTACTCAGTTACTATAATGGCAATATTTTCTACCTAAAAAGAGCTAAGCATTAAATGAATGACTGACTGACTGAATGAATGAATAATAATGATGACTATGTCTAACTTCTTTCAGTCAACAGTAGCTATTCAAGTTTCTAAAACTTCTATCCTCCCAAACAATACCAGACTCCTGTCTAATACATACTAGAAGCTAACTTAACATCTTTTGACACAAAATAACACTTACCTGACTGAGAGAAGAGACAGAGCTCTCATGACCATGGTTCTGGCCAGAAGAACCTGAGCAGCAGCAGTCACTCTCCTTAAAGCCACCACCCGGTCATGAGGATTTGCTAAGGCAGCTGCCTGTTCACCTAATGTTATTCTCCCGGAGGAACTCTTTTCTACAGAGCCATGGCAACCTGAAAAAAATAACATTTTGCTTAGTTTATAAGAAGGTAAGAAAAAAAATAGCCAGACTACTGAAAAAATTTTCCATTCTACCTAGGTTCTAGGCTACCAGGAAATAAAGCAAATCAATGTGTTTTGCTCATCTGGAACTTTGTTATACAGAAAATTGCTTGGGAGAAATGGACATTTCTAAGTCAATAATCTATTATAGGAAAAATAAGATTCTTAAATTTTTTTGGTTTTATTTATTTTTGCTCATGTATCACTTCTACTGATATTAACAAATATAGGAAAGATATAGTTTTTAAAATATGCTTGGAGTATACATAAAGGGCTGAGTCACCAGTACTGCCCCAATTCTTTATTTAGTATTCCATACAGCAAAAAGTTACCATACGCTCGCACCGAAATTAAAAAATACTGCAATAGTTTTTATTCATTTCCAGGTTTCTCTTAACACAAAGTTTAAAACAAACAAAAAAAACCCCCTACATTTTATAAAATTTTCTTTTTATCACTTCAATATTTTATAAAAAGAAAATATCAAAAACTTAATATTATACTATACCTTCAAAACATTAGAATAACTGGCTAAAGATACTTGATGGAACAGGAAATGTTGAACCCTTATTATTATTAACCTTTACCTTATTATTATTATTTACCTTTCTAAGAAGCAAATTAATATAGACTCTATAAAATCCATGCCAATCAGCATTTCAAGTTTACCTATTTGCATCAGAGTCTCTTCCATACTGTTGGTCGCTGTTACCATTGCTACTGATGCTCCCAATGGATCACTGTCAGGGAACTGAACTGGTTCTGGTACAATGCGGCGGTCATTTAAACCAAGTGGTCCAGCGAGTAATTCAAACTCTTCTTCACCCGTTAGCTTTTCCTCTTCATCAATATCCAACATGTCCCAGTCTTCTGGAATTTAAATAAAGAAGTGTATGGTATGTGAATATAAACATGAAATAACTCTGCTGGCAATGGTTATTGTGAGATACGTCTAAAACGCAGATGGACTGAAAGCCGAGCGCCTACAAAATGAACTACGGCACCATCTCCTGGTGACCCAACCAAACTGCACTCCTGAGTTATAGTGAGACTAAGGGAAAGCGAGGCAGAGCAGTCAAATCCATTTAAACCAAAAGCACATGTTACAGTTGGTAATGGAGGTTTCAACTAATAAAAAATATTGTTATGGGGCCAACAAAAAGTTTTTGACCCTGTCCATAATCATTAGGAAATGAGTTACTTCAAATAAATGAATGCTCCAGATAAATAGATGCTCACTTCAATTTTTTATCTTTTACTTTCCTCAATTAGGATGGAAATTCAAAAGGTACTACATACTTTCCCTACTTTGAAAAAATATGTATGCCACCAGAAATTAACATTCTGTGGCAAAGCTAGTATTAGGACCCAAGTCTTTTTCCTTTGACTTTTAAAACTAGGGCTATTGCTACCAAACTATCTTGAACTTTTGGGGGGAAGTTTAAGTTAACATGTACGTAAATACAAACAAACACATGAAGGTAAGTTTTAGTAACAGATGTTAAGCAGAAGGTACATACAAAAATACATGTGAAATAAAGAAGCTCTCAAAACAACTACCTTCATACACACTGTCCTGCTTGCCAATTAGATCTGGAGCTTGTCCCTTGTACCTGCACCAAACACGAAGAACATTGTGTTTTTATATAAAACAGTTAGTGCCCCAAAGTGCAAATTATGTCATTAGGACATTTTTAAAAGTCATTAATAAAGCAACACAAAATAAAAAAGTGTGTTTCATGTTATGGGCTAATGTAATAAAAACGATTGGTATGTAAGTGTTTACAAAAATCAATGACTATTTTACCAAAATACTGGGGAGGTTTCTAGGTTACCTACATAAGTCTTTTAATCAAAACCTATTCCAGAACTCCTTAAAGACTTTAATAGTTGACAATAAGGGCAAAAACCCCACTCAACAGCAAATAGTTGCTATTCAAGGGTATAAAGAAATAATATTTTCATGGAAGCTCATTTAATCTAAACAGTCTATATTTTTCATCAAGAAAAAAGACCTTAAGATGTCAAAAATATGGTGAGAAACACCAAAGAAAAAAATTGAACATAAGCCTCCTGAAGGTTAAAGCAAGGGTCCCACTCACAACTTGACAACAAATTAAAGGTTAACACAGTCAAACTCCAGTGAAGGACCTGAGGCCATACCACTGTTCCCAGACTACAGGCTCCCACCTCTGGCAGGAACTTGAATTCTTCCACCTCCCTCATCCTTGTCCCCAATTCAGCAATCATAGGACTTTATAAAGGAAAGGTTAAAGGTTACTCCTCACATAAAAAAAACTACAATTCCCATGTCTTAATGAGAGATAATTTATATACTTCAATCAGAGAGTATGGATATCTATCCAATTTCAAGGTACCTTTCAGAACTTGTTGCCTTGGATTTGGTCTTCAGGGCTAAGTACTTTTCCCTGCAGCTGCCACATAGCAGGTAGTATGGATTTCCACTCCCACATTCACCACCGAACCAGCCATCCACATAGGAGCCGTTGCTGCGATAGCCCTGGCGGTTTGCACTGCGCCCACAGCCTGGGTGATTTCTCTTCATGTGCTGATTGAAGCTGACAACACTGCACTCACACAGTTCACATACCACCACTTCTTCCCTGTCTTCAGACTCACAAACATGCTGCACAAAATAATTTCATATCAAATTATTAGTCGTTAACATAAAATTAAGAAGAGGTAAACAGATCATTCATTATATTAAATTAACAACTTTGTTTATATATGCTGGAATATTTGCAAGATGTTCATCAAGGCTATATAACAAAGTTCTTTCAAATCAAAATCCAGATCACACAGTCTGAAGGTGTTCTTTGCCCCTTCCCTCACACTAATAAGTGACAATAAAAGTAACTGACTATCCTGAGAAAAAAGTTATTAATAAAAATGACTATCTGCCCCATCACAAATGATTTAAAATCCCTCCAATAAAAACTACTTTCATCTGATCATAACATGCATATCTATTTTCTGAATTTCTAAGAAGTCATTTGGATTCATTTATCTTATTAACATAATATGGTATATGCTCTTTCCCACAGAACTTATACCTGTGACCTTCTCAGTTTCCCTGCTACAAAAAGTGTAATGCTAAACAATGTAAACATACAAACCCATCATGTACCCTGCCCTTGGATGGAGGCATTTACAAGATCTAGGTGGCTCTGGTTCCTAGAATGAGGCATTACAGTGATTAAATAGAACCTATAAAGAAGAAGAGCATGCATTCAGATAGCAAGGTAAGCACAGTAGCCATGTTAAACACCCAGCAGAGCTGACTGGGACCTGATGCCTATTTTGTAATCTATCTTTGGTATCAGAAATCAAATTATCACAGCACGGCTCTATTCATCTAGTCTGGGGAGAGAAGCAATAAAATCGCACAGAGAAAGCAACAAGAGAGACTTTTTCTTACTAGTTTGTAGGTATCAAAGTAACCTCAAGTGTTAAAGTCCCAAACTTTAGGATGAGATGTGAGACTTTTCAGAGTGTTACAACTCTAGGAAATGCTGTTATTAGTAAGCTGTATGAACAGGAGGGCAGGAAAATAAGTCAGAGCAGCCCCCGCTGCAGTCACACACACCCAGGTAGGCCAATCCAGTACCTCTGGGATCCACATTCCCAGAATATCGTTGTCACTGGTCAGGTCTTGTCCAAACATAGCTTCCATTGCTTCATCATCAAGATCAATTTCCAATTCCTCATCTAAATTAAAGTCATACAATGCCCCTGGGTCTTGCTGCAAAGATATTCCTTCTCTCCGACTTTGATTCCTATGGGCCTGCACAGAGCGGTATAACCCCGCTCAGAACAAAACAAGAAAGGCATTTTATTTGCATGTATAAAATAATTCTGAATATTTTGCCAGTTCTTAACTGCCATACAATGCAGGTGAGAGCCTACCTCAGCTGACTTATTGCATTCCAAACCATAAACATAAAACTTTACCTAACATATGTCTTTCCTCTTCCGTGAAATGGGGATAATAGTATTCATACCTTGCAGAGCTGACAGGTTTAAATAAGATAATCTATGTAAAATATTTCATAATGTTTGTTATATAGAAGAACACTCAATAAATATGGACTGTTATTATCCTTTTAGTTTTTTTTTTTGTCAGTCGCTTTCATTATATATTAAATACACATCCTATATGTTCTAGGACAGTCTCAATTTTTCTGTTTCCATAAATTACTAAATCATTATTTACGTTTTAATAGTTCAAAGATTAAACTCTGTTTTGACAAATGACATATTCTAGGTTTTAGTTTGGAAAATATATTCCCTATAATTTAAATTTCACATGCCCAGAACATAATCTTAAAAATATTTACTAAGGTAATGAAAAAATATATTTTTGCTTATCTGGGCCTTACCTAGTAGTGAAGCCCTAAAATTCACAAAGTACATCAGAAAAGCCAGTGCCTACTTTGGCACAGTGCTCTTTCTAGCTCCTTCTCACCAGTGATGTCTTAAACATGCATCTTCACTTCTTAAATTATAAGTATTTTGAGGGCAGAGAGAGCATTTATGAAATTTCTCAATATTTACAAGTGACCAGTATAGCCTTCTGCACCCAGAGGGAACTTAAAAATAAATCTATGAATGTATGCTGTGATTTAAATTATGTAAAATTATATAAATGCATAGAAAGTTATATGCAAATAGTCGCTCTTTTAATGTGGAGGTACTGAATACTTAGTATCATTAGTTTACATCTTCTTTAATGTTGCTTTTACATTTACTTTAAAATATAAACAAACTATATAATACTTTCACCAAGAGAAGGATGTGAAACATATACTTACCTGCTCTTGCTAGCAATGTTCGAGCAGCTAAATCAAACTTGTGCCTTCTTGTAACTGCTGAGCGACCCCTAGCGGGTGGTCCACTTCCAGAAGCTGCATTCTCTACATGATCCAGATTATCAGGGCTAAAAGAGCAAGTTTGAAAGCAACACACATTTTAAAAAATCATCACGAACAGAAAGCACAGGTGCAAGCTTGCTTGTAGTACTTTTTCCTCCAAATATTAGCGAGAACAAAATATGTTTTGAAACATATCTTTTGTGTCTGGCTTATAAATATGTCATATTGCCCTGAGCAATAATTTTATCTGGTTTTGAAATATACCAACAATGAAATTATGCTTAATGCAAGTTTAAATTCAAACAAGGTCAATGGCCTTAACTAAATCCTAAGTGATTAAATACTTAAAAATTGAAACAATTGGGAATCCTTGCCTTGGAAAAACATGTATTTCAAAATAAGTTACGAAAATATTCACTGAGCTTGTCAGAAAAAGTCTGCATATTAATATAAGACACAAGCCCCCCATATAACTTCATGAGCTAAAATGAAACGAAGATTTAAAGTCATAAGAAGTGCTGAAGGGGGAGGATTTTAGAAAGAATTATAGAATATTTTATTACATTTCTTTTTAGGCTAGGCATTATCAGAGGATTCATTTCACAACTTTAAAAAGGGGTGTATTGTACTGGATATTAAAAACTAAAGAAGAAATGAAAACATAAACCCATATTAAGAGACAGAAAAGATAAGTCTATTTCTATTGAATGCATTACTTTAAGTCAATTTATATTAAAATGAACATTCTAGTTTATATCTCTTATATAAGATAAAATTATTTTATCAACATGTTTACTTTATTTCAGAATAAACTTATTTTAATTTTTAGTTTCTTCTTTTCAGCAATTTTATATTAAAATTATTTCCTTATTTTCACAAAAACACCATTCAAGTCAAAACCTGTTATGTCATTCTGTTAAGGGTGCTTCACAGAAACATAAGCTTGTAACTGAAATGTCCACCTTTTCATCTCTCTCTAGTTATCAACCTTATATACCATTAGAAGCATCTATGAAGGGACATAATGCAGTTCTTGGGGTACCATTTATAACACATGGAACAGAAATACGGAAATTGGAATTTCACCTTTCACTAAAGCCTTCCTCCATTTCAGCAGCATCAGCTGATGGTATGTCTCCAGGTGACTGCAAATAGCAGGGATCATTTGACTTCCCACCACTGCCTACAACTGCGGCTCCGTGCCTTGAGTCGGCTGTGCTGCCTGACTGGGGCTCCTCCTCATCCTCATGCCCAGGGTGCTCTATCATCCACATGGCAAGGACAGTGATGTTCTGGGCATCAGCCTCTCCTCGAGCACCTGAACAGGGGGGAAAAAAGGTCTAATACTGACTTTGGGCAAAATAATTAGTTATTCATGCTATCAGTTTAAGACTGTCTGCTATGTTGCCACTGCAATTGAATCTTGTGTTAAAAATCTTACCAATCTTTATGGCCTCTTAAAAAACATACTGCCTTTTATAAAGATGGTGCTTCTCATAACTGCATATAATGATACATAAAAAGTTATAGTAAGAAAAAGAAATAAAAGGAATACAAATTGGGAAAGAAGAAGTAAAACTGTCACTGTTTGCAGATGACATGATACCATACATAGAAAATCCTAAAGATGCCACCAGAAAACTACTAGAACTAATCAATGAATTTGGTAAGTTTGCAGGATACAAAATTAATACACAAACAGATGGAGAGATATACCATGCTCCTGGATTGGAAGAATCAATTTGTGAAAATGACTATTCTACCCAAAGCAATCTACAGGTTCAATGCAATCCCTATCAAATTACCAATGGCATTTTTCACAGAACTAGAACAAAAAATTTCACAATTTGTATGGAAACACAAAAGACCCCAAACAGTCAAAGCAATCTTGAGAAAGAAAACAGAGCTGGAGGAATCAGGCTCCCCAACTACAAAGCTACAGTAATCAAGACAGCAAGGTACTGGCACAAAAACAGAAATATAGATCAACAGTACAGGATAGAAAGCCCAGAGATAAACCCATGCACCTGTGGTCACCTAATCTATGATAAAGGAGGCAAGAATAAACAATGGAGAAAAGACAGCCTCTTCAGTAAATGGTGCTGGGGAAAACTAGACAACTACCTGTAAAAGAATGAAATTAGAACACTCCCTAACACCACACACAAAAAATAAACTCAAAATGGATTAAAGACCTAAATGTAGGACTGGACACGATAAAACTCTTAAGAGGAAAACATAGGAAAAACACTCTTTGACATAAATCACATCAAGATCTTTTATGACCCACCTCCTAGAGTAATGAAAATGAAAACAAAAATAAGCAAATGGGACCTAATGAACCTTAAAAGCTTTTGCACAGCAAAGGAAACCATAAACAAGATGAAAAGACAACCCACACATTGGGAGAAAATATTTGCAAATAAAGCAACTGACAAAGGATTAATCTCCAAAGTATACAAACAGCTCCTGCAGCTCAGGATCAAAAAAACAAACAACCCAATCAAAAAGTGGGCGGGGGCTTCCCTGGTGGCGCAGTGGTTGAGAGTCCGCCTGCCGATGCAGGGAACACGGGTTTGTGCCCCGGTCCAGGAAGATCTCACATGCTGTGGAGCGGCTAGGCCCGTGAACCATGGCCACTGAGCCTGTGCATCCGGAGCCTCTGCTCTGCAACGGGAGAGACCACAACAGCGAGAGGCCCACGTACAGCAAAAAAAAAAAAAAAAGTGGGCGCAAGACCTAAGTAGACATTTCACCAAAGAAGACATACAGATGGCCAAGAGGCACATGAAAAGATGCTCAACATCACTAATCATTAGAGAAATGCAAATCAAAACTACAGTGAGGTATCACCTCACACCAGTCAGAATGGCCATCATAAAAAGTCTACAAACAATAAATGCTGGAGAGGGTGTGGAGAAAAGGGAACCCTCCTACACTGCTGGTGGGAATGTAAATTGATACAGCCACTATGGAGAACAGTATG